>NC_056436.1:65043770-65361270 GCF_018296145.1 Oncorhynchus tshawytscha | reverse complement strand
AAACGGGATATTTTGTCAGGACAAGATGCTAGAATATGCATATAATTGACAGCTAAGGATAGAAAACTCTAAAGTTTCCAAAACTATAAAAATATTGTCTGCGAGTATGACAGAACTGATGTTGCAGGCAAAAGCCTGGGAAAATCCAATCCGGAAGTGCCTCATGTTTTGAAAGCGCTGCGTTCCAATGCGTCACTATTGAGCAGTGAATGGGATATTAACCAGATTACTTTTTCTCCGTATTCCCCAAGGTGTCTACAGCATTGTGACGTAGTTTTACGCATTTATGTTGAAGAATACCCGTAAGCGGCTACATTGCGCAAGTGGTCACCTGATGCTCCCAGAGAGATTCTCGCATAAAATACAGAGGTAGCCATTACTCCAATCGGTCCTACTGAAAAACGAATTGTCCCATCGGATATATTATCGAATAGATATTTGAAAAACACCTTGAGGATTGATTATAAAAAGCAATTTCCGTCACCTACAAAAACAATATTTTTGGAAAAAAGGAAAATTTGCTATCTAACTGGGAGTCTCGAGTGAAAACATACGAAGCTCAAAGGTAAACAATTTAATTTGATTGCTTTTCTGATTTCCGTGACCAAGTTACCTGCTGCTAGCTGGACAAAATGCTATGCTAGGCTACCGATAAACTTACAAATGTTTGTCTAGCTTTGGCTGTAAAGCACATTTTGAAAATCTGAGATGACAGGGTGATTAACAAAAGGCTAAGCTGTGTCTCAATATATTTAATTTGTGATTTTCATGAATAGGAATATATGTCCGTTGCGTTATGCTAATTAGTGTCAGGCGATGATTACGCTCCCGCATGCGGGATGGGGCGTCACTAGAGGTTAAGAGAAGACAGAGGAATAAGCCCATACCTCTTTCATCCGGGTGGGTGGAATCTCCCGGAACTTTTCGCAGGCCTGATAGAACAGGATATTCTCCGCACTCACCTCTGACCTCAGGAAGGCCTGCGTGACAACAGACCTGATGAACAGATGACCTACCATACAGCTCCCATCAGATCTGATCAACAGATGACCTATTCACTAAATAAAATTTAAAAGATGACCATATGCTCCAAAATATTTAGCTGTACAACCTGGAATAGTATTTGTGAGTTATGATCAGGCGTCGCTGATACCGCTGCCATATCCCGCAGGCCCAGAGAGTAAATCAAATGCACCTATAGGTCTACGGCTAGCCAATCAGATACAGGCATCAGTTCGGTAAAATAACAATTATTTCAATGTATGCTTACTCAGCTGTGGCGCAAATAATATAAGTGATCTGTTACCAGTGTGATCATAAACCTCAAGTTTAGAAATGGTTACTTGTCTGAGAATAACATTGTCTATGCTTGAATTGCCCTGCCAAGACGCAGGGATAATGCATTGGGCCTATAGCCTACTGCACAAACCTCGGTACACAACTGTTTTGCATAGGTTATTGTTAAATAGGCTTCCATTCTTTTATTTTTTATCTGAACAGTAGATCTCAGCTAGCAGGTATTTTTACTTTTTTTTTACCCCTCTCTCCCCCCAATTATGAACTTGTTTCATCACTGCAACTCCACCAATGGGCTCAGGAGGTGAAAGTTGAGTCATGCGTTCCAAAACAATGACCCGCTACACTTCTTAACACCCGCCCACTTTACCCAGAAGCCAGCTGCACCAATGTGTCGGAGGAAACACCATTTAACTGATGATCGAAGTCAGCCTGCAGGTGCCCGGCCCACCACAACGAGTCGCTAGAGCGCGATGAGCCATGTAAAGCCCCCTCAGCCAAACTCTCCTTTAACCCGAACGACACTGGGCCAATTGTCTGCCACCCTATGGGACTCCCGGTCGGTTGTGACAGCCTGGGAACGAACTCGGGTCTGCAGTTACCCCTTAAACAAGTCAGTGCCTTAGGCCTCTTGAGTGACGCAACGGTCTAACATTTTATAATAAACAAGGTATTTTAATGGTCATTAGGTTTAGGGCACAGCATGCTCTTCAAAATAAGATAGAATTCACATAGGCTCAAATCAACAAATAAGACTGATTCTAGTGCTAATAAATGTTGTCATTTTTTATTAAATCCCTGCTGTATGACTTGCTTTACTCTGAGAAAAACGTGTTTTGCATTTGCTGAGTGGCGACAAAGCAATCATTGTTCTCAATTAAAAGCAATGATTTCTGAAGCTGAGTGCGTGTGGCTCACCTTGAAGTAGCATACTCCCATGGGGTCTTCCAATAGCGTCTCGAAGGACACAGCCCAGCTGACGACACTGCTGGCCTGGGCATCTCCCCCTTGGGCCTCTGGCAGACTGGTACAACTGCCCCCACAGCCACGACCAGACATGTTCAGCTCTGAGAAAAATCACACACACTAATAAAACCCATCCACACCCTGAAGCCTCAGGGAAGCAGACTGACACTACTACCCGCACAGGCATGCTCATATTTGAGAAACAGCTCTGAGACAGACAGGCACAAACAGGCTTACCGCCATCTGACACTGCCTGGCTCTGCAGAGACAAGGGGAAAGTGTGTCAGTCTCAGTCAAATACAATATCACATGATCCATCAATACAAAACAGTTCCACAGACATTAAAATCTAAAGTCAGTAATGTAAAAGTGGAGACCAACTTCGTGGAATAGAAATACAGACCAACATTATAGACCAGAATAGCATTCAAAACAGGAACAATCACTCAACCAGGTATTGACAATGAGAAATCTCAGGCAGTGAATTAAGGACAAAAACACACCAATGCAGCATCAGGAAGTGATAGAAGACAAACAGCTGCATGTCTTTGATCTGACAGCGCTCCTCTACGTTAGAGCACTCAAGCAGGCAAGGCCCCAGCTCACACAGGAAGAGTGGGTGTCACTGTACTGCTCTCATTCAGCTTTCAGGACAGAGAATGTTTGTTTTTTTCAGCTCCAGTGAAGCTTAGACGTCATGTTCTTTCCCAAGGAAAGGTGAATTCGGGACAGGAATGTGCATGCTGTACTGAATGCAAACAAAACACAAGCAGACATTCTACATTTCAGAGCACACTATATGGACCTAAGCAAACCCTACAGCCTCATGCATAAGGTGCATGCTAACTGCTAAGATGAGGAAACATAACTTTATGAGTCCACTAGTAGTGTTCTGGTTATGGGGAGGTGTTCATAAAGCATCTTAGAGTAGGAGTGCTGATCTAGGATCAGGTCCCCTCTGTCCATGTCTTATTAAGATCCGAAGTTAACTAGTCCTAGATCAGCATTCGTACTCTGAGACGCTTTATGAATAAGGTCCCTGATGAAAGAAAAGATCCTTGAAAACTCACTGTGTTGTGTACAATAGTGACGCTGCAAATGACAAGATGCGTCCTTCCACGAGACCACCATAAGCATGCATTTCTTTGAGCGTGGGCACTCCAATCACGCCACTCCTCGTATCCAACCGGACTCACTTAAGATGTCTCAACAGCCTCCTGAGGATATGAGTCATTTCCCTGACATCACCACCCAGTGTTATGTGACTCAGTCATCAGTGATTGCGCCACAGAGGCAGAGGGACGGGTGGGGACACCACCACATGCCATAGAGATTGGATGTGATGTCGCTGAGGGCAATCTGTAAACAATGTCTGTATACTTTGACAGTGGCTTAGATGCCTAGTCGGTTTCACTAACAGCCAACATTGTCTTGTAGCAGCTTTGGTATCACACCCCAGTCTACTTGGCAGTAGCTTCATAGTTATTAATTTAAAAAAATCACATGGTCTTCACCTGAAAGGCATTACTCAAACAGAAACAGCAGTTAAGCATAGCCCTTTTCCATTGATAGCGGAGCACAAATGTCAGGAAACGCTTTAAAAGCAGGCCTGATCACCAACAGGCTTGTGCTAATCTCCTCCTATGGAAATAGCAATTATTAAAATGTTTTAAAAAGAAATTCTAATAAAGTCAACAGTTGGAGAATGGATGAAAATACTCCAAACTTTTAGAATGGTTTATAATCCAGATGTTGACTGAATTATAGCACATAAAACATTTCTGGCACAGACCGATGGAGTTCAGTAATTTTGGGGGGAATTAAGGTTTCAATTTGTCAAATGTCAGTCTTTTTGCGAACGCACTCATACATTGTATCAGGTATTTTGTTCAATTATGTTGCGTCATTTGCATAACTACACTGGGTGTATTTACCTATATAAATTAACATAAGAGAAAACAGAGTTGGAACCACCCATCACCTAGGCCTACCTGCACTGTCTATACTTCCTCATTAATTACGGTTGTCGCGTTCTGTTGTACAATTTACCAAGTGTGTTAATCAGGATACCCTATTACATTTTTTTTTTTTTATAAATAAATTTAGCTCGAGATTAAATACTTCACATTATTTGTGAGATCAGACATAAATCACTAATCTGAGTGTTCATTTTCAGAAGTTGCTTTCATTTCAACGCATTTGTAAACATTGCAACTGTATAAAATGACTTCAATTGCATAAAAAAATGAACATCCATCAAAGGAGCTCTTTGTGATGTAAGTGTCTAGACGACGCATTAAATCCCCGTCAAAGCTTCAGCGTTCTTAGAGATTCAAAGGAAAGACAATGTATCCCATTTCAGGCATTACGCACAGACAGGTCATTACAAACACTTCCACAGTTGTAACGTCGGGATCGGTGTCCCTTCCACGGGACTGTTGAGCTAACGCGATTAGCATGAGGTTGTAAGTAACAAGAACATAGACATATCTGATATTGGCAGAAAGCTTACATTTTTTAAATCTAACTGCGATGTCCAATTTACAGTAGCTATTACAGTGAAATAATACCATGCTATTGTTTGAGGATGCACAATTTTGAACATGAAGTAATTAAAACAAATTAGGCAGTCTCGATTCCAAATTTTGAACAGAAATGCAGTGGTTCATTGGATCAGGCTAAAACGTTACACATGCACTGCTGCCATCTAGTGGCCAAAATCAAACCACACCTGGGCTGGAATAATACATTATGACCTCGCCCTTGCATTTCAAAGAATACAAAAGAAAAGTTGTTTTTTTCTTTCACCAGATCTATTGTTTTATATTCTACTACATTCCATTCACATTTCCATAAACTTCTAAATGTGTCCTTTCAAATGATACCAAGAATATGCATATCCTTGCTTCAGGGCCTGGGCTACAGGCAGTAAGACTTGGCTATATAATTAAGCAGAAATGAAAAGGGAATAAAACCTTAGAAAAAAAATGGCACGAAGAGTTGCAGGAGTAAAATATAAGGAATCAATCCTACGAGATGTGTGTCAAATGAATTTTGCACCCCCTCAAACACAGGAAATAGATGGCTGAAAAAAAAAGATCCTGAGGTGGGTGGGGCATGCGCATTGCCAATAGATCCTTAGGTGACCCAGAAGGAATCTTGACTTGAGGCCAGCTCTAGATAGAGCAGTGGAGAACAAGAAGGACTCAACGTTTTGAACAACGCAGATAGAATTTTGTTGAGTTGACTCCTACTATACATGGCAGAGATGCATGTCTGTTCACATGATATGTCTATCTGAACAGTATGTAACATTACACCTCACTGAATTCAACCAAAGTCAACAGAGAAACAGACAACTTACCATGTGACCAACACCAGGAACACCCAGAGTCTTTATGTTCTTAGACATAGCTGAAGTACCGGTGGGAATCCAAAATTATGCGCACCCATTGAGGGTGTCACAGCGAAGTGATCCACCCTGCACTGACACACTTAGGTCCTCCTCATTCAGGACTCCCTGTCATTTCCTGTCTGAAAGGAAGGGTTGCTGTGGCAATGGGCCGCAAAAGGGGAAGCAGGGTTACAGTGATCAAACTGCTTTCATCTTGGCTCTTGAGAAACTCTCTGATGTGGGTGGTGTGCTTGTGTTCCTGTCCTACTGTATTTCAGACTAGACAGTGTAGGCTGTGAGACTTAACTCAGGTGAAAACTCGCCAGAGCAAATATGGCTACCTGATATAGCACCAACAGTGCATTATGAGAACAGGTTGTGGATCCAACCACAAGAGCTGTGACTGTGCTTCCCACCCAATTAGAGATAGCGTTGTCACCAGCCAGCCCTATAATTGCCAGTGGATAAAGGCACATCCAGTCAAAGATTGAAACATTCAATAGGCTACTCAAAGTAAATATTTCCGGAAGAAAATAGTCTAATTTATTTCCAAAAATGCCAACGAGTTGTTTGAGTCTTTCTACAACTAGGCATACCTTTATTTGAGTTGGTGGACAGGTATCGCTGTAGGTGTTCAGTTTCCCAAACTTGTACTGAGCAGTTCTCTTCGCCAGCCGAGAGAGACTTCGGCAGAGCCCGCTGAAGGCCACCATCTTCCGGAGAAAATGCGTTTGGGACTGAATTAAAATGTATTTGCATACCACTATGTGAGACTACCACTTTAGTTCACCTTGCCTCTCTCCAAGTCAAAGTTCAGAGCATGGTGCTAGAAACACCTATGGATCAAATCTAAAAGCCAATGAAGTAGAGCCAATCAAGTAGAGCCAATCAAGTGGAGCCAATCAAGTGGAACCATTCAAGTGGAGCCAATCAAGCCAAAATGAAGAAATAGTTGCTCATCGCTCTTATTCTTCACCTTTTTGTACTAGTGTGGCTTTTTGCGTAACAAACCAACGTTTACAGAACAGATTCTCTTTTTTTTATGAGGCAGGACATGGCACATCCACATTGCTGCTTTAGGGCTTTCTCTCAGGCCAATAGAATGTCATTCCATCAGCAGAGGAGAGCAGAGCAGAGAGGCTGTCACAGGAATATATGGGTCAGGGGACCTTTCCTTCTCCTGCCCAGACTAATAGGAATTTATTTATTTGAGCTCTCTGGGAGGAGAAAAATGTGTTTATCCTCAGTTAGGCAGGCCTGAATAAATGACGGCAAATCACTGCAAGTTTTAAATGTAAAAGAGACAGAAAGGGGGAGAAATGTGGTGGGTAACTATTTGTTTGATCAACAGCACTCTCTGGTGGCCACAGAGGAAGTGAATCTGAAGTCCAGAGAACAGACCTTTATGGCTTCAGAGCCAGACTGACAGGTAGTGAGGAGAGTTGAACTTCATATCCCATGATGCAGTGTACTTTTGTACTGTACTGCTCATAATTTGTTTGAAATGTGCTGTCTGTGAAAAGGGCTCCTGATCCTTTGGAAGTCAACACACAATTTGCATGGTTCAACTATAAAGTCAGCAATTAATTCTGATAAGAGGTGCATTGACATCAGTCTTCAGGAGTTATAGTGTGTGTGCATGTGCAAATATGTGTTGGAGGCAGACATGATGCCAAAATATGAAATATTATAGCCATGTCCAGGTTTGACCGCTGGCATTTTGTTCTAACCAACTCATTGGCCTTAGGGTGGACACTAACCACAAGGTTGGGAGTTCAATCCCCTGCTGAATCATACCAAAGGGTGTAAAAATGGAACCCGATGCGTCTCTGCTTGGCACTCCACATCGAGGAGCTAGATTGAAGGTAAGGCCATGCGATAGACTAGAGTCCTGTCTAGCGGGTCCATCAAACTACCTCATGCTACAGAAACTAAAGATCTGCTCTCGGGCAAGGAGACTTACTAAATGTGTTCTGAATCATGTAAAACAGTCCAATAGTACCACCGACAGTCTTATCACTCCTTTTCATGAACATCAAACTCCAGGTGCCAAGCAGGGCACAAACATGTTCCGGTATTATCTGTATATTGCTTGTGTTACTGTCTGGTAGCCGTGGGCTGTGGCTGGTGAGGTGATTTGCATTCATATCAGTGTTTATATCAGCCACAGTGTACAATAACTTTCTGTAGAGATGCTCACTCACTCTTCGTCCAGGGAACTCCGTGCATGACCAGAGATCCAGCACAAGAGGTAAAATATTTTATTCAATGTAATGATGTAGGCTAATGTATTTAATGATCCTATCAACAGGTTTTATTTGTAGAGTTTTTAGTAACATTTCTAGGTTTTTGACATTGAGAATGTCCTGAATTAAATATTCTTAGTGGGTTTCATTTACATTTGAACCCATTTCTATTTTGATTAACTTTTTGAATGAATAGAAACTGAATGACATCTCATCTTTGTCAGATGGTACCAATGAAGGCGAGGACAGGGACAGGCTTGTATTCACTTGCTTGCCTTCTCATGATCAGTAAGGAACAATCCCATTTCCCTTTAAAAAAAAATCCAGTTTGATATTACCTCGTGAATATTCTGGATTTATTAGTTACTGTTGAAGCCTTCACTTTTTCCCCTTCTCTGTCTCCTGTGACCCAATCCTCTATACACACACACCTCTCTCTTTCCCTTTATCCCTGCTGTCATTCTTCCCTCCCTTTCCCTCTCCCGCCTCAACCTTCTCAATATATTTCTCCGTAGGTAGTGTCTGTTCTACCTGTGTTCCCTTGATGTGTCTAAAGTGCAACTTAACCCACTCACCTGGAATATCTGCTGAGGGATTACCAGACAATGGTAACCATTCCACTTTATTACTCCATCCTAGGGTTACAAAGGGAGGGCATATTACTGGTAACTTTAAGTTTACCATTAAACTGACAGAATTTTACAAACTTTTCTTGGAGGAGGGCCTTTTGGGGTACTTCAGATTATCACAGGTTTCTGTAATTATTTCTGGCCCTCTGTGTGGCCTTATTTTCCATGTGATATAAGATAATCAAATAAGATCATTTTAAAATAAGAAATAGAATGACGAAACTGTAAAACCTTATGCTAAATATAAACCATCAACTTAGTGAATACCATTGGCGTTTGATAAAGGGTTTCAGCATGAATATCATTTTTTTTAATGTATTTTTCTATGTCAATATGTCTTTGGAGTAAATGTGTATGTGCTAAATTGGTGGCAGTTGTGAAAAGTCAATAGGTCGAAGAGTTAATGAAAAAAGAATCTTATCAACAATGCATTATTTTCATTTAATTAGGCTTTTGTCTTGAACCACATGCTCTATCCACTAGAAACTCATGGACACAGATATAAAAATAAATATATATATATATATTATATTATATTATATATATATTTATATATTTATATATATATATATAAATAACATTTTTTAAACGTATTCAAGTATAAATTACATAAATTTGAATAGATTGCCATAGATTACATGTTAATGACCTAAATTACTGAATGTTCCGGTAACTGTTAAATTACCGGTAGCTTGCAAACCTACTCCTTCCCCTGACCTTCAGACTTTTACATTAGACCATTACAGTATTCTAGCTTGTTGTATTTCTGTGTTAACTTGATCTTTCTTGAAACTCAGTCAAAATCTATATTCAAAGCTTTCTTCCTCTCCATCCAACTCCCTCAGCCATCTGTGACACCCTGTGCTCAGACACTACCCAATGCTTCAATGCTACTGGTCAGTATTCATTTCATACTGTCAATGGATAGTTGAGTTATCAATTTTTACATGGCGGTTGTTTGAAATGTTAGTGGAATATGAGTGATTGTGTCATGGCATCAACTACACATATATACATACACACGTAGTGGCTTGCGAAAGTATTCACCACCCTTGGCATTTTTCCTATTTTGTTGCCTTACAACCTGGAATTAAAATAAAACAAGAAATAAAAGACAATACTTACCAAAGTCAATACTTTGTAGAGACACCTTTTGCCGCAATTACAGCTTCAAGTCTCTTGGGGTATGTCTCTATAAGCATGGCACATCTAGCCACTGGGATTTTTGCCCATTCTTCAAGGCTAAACTGCTCCAGCTCCTTCAAGTTCAAGTCATACCACAGATTCTCAATTGGATTGATGTCTGGGCTTTGACTAGGCCATTCTATGACATTTAAATGTTTCCCCTTAAACCACTCGAGTGTTGCTTTAGCAGTATGCTTAGGGGCATTGTCCTGCTGGAAGGTGAACCTCTGTCCTAGTCTCAAATCTCAAAGACTGAAACAGGTTTCCCTCAAGGATTTCCTTGAGGTGTTGTCATGAGGTGTTGGGTTTGCGCCAGACATAGCACTTTCCTTGATGGCCAAAAAGCTCAATTTTAGTCTCATATGACCAGAGTACCTTCTTCCATATGTTTGGGGAGTCTCCCACATGCCTTTTGGCGAACAAAAAAGGTGTTTGCTAATTTTTTTTGTATTTAAGCAATGTCTTTTTTTCTGGCCACTTCTGTAAAGCCCAGCTCTGTGGAGTGTTAATATTTACGTGGAAGGGTACTGTTAGTCATGTGAATTGTAAGCAAATGGTAGTTTAGAAACTCATCAAGACAATCAGAATAATTTCTTCAGGCAAGTTCCTGTGTCTCCACCACCATGCTGACTGATGGAGTTCCTGTGTCTCCACCCAAATGCTGTAAACCTCCAGTTCTGCCATCTGTAATACATCAGCAACAATATGATGGAGTTGAACATCCTTATTCAGAACCTTGGTTCAGAAGCTGGAACACACAGGTTGTGTATTTAAATGACGTGTTTATTTACAGAGCAGACAAACACTCAAATTGTCTGGCGCCATTATTATGGGTCACAACTGTCCATTCACTCAGATCTCAGATGTTCCTGAAGACATTGCTGCAATAAAATACATTATTTTGTTATGCATCCCTTTATACTTGTACCCGGCAACTTTTGCAAACTCGTTTCACGAAACTAGGTGTATGTCGCTGGTCGCTACTTCACAGGAGAGCCGGTTGAAAGTTACCTTTAAAAAAATCTCAAATGTGTTTTTTTTTGGCAGAAATGCCTTCTGGAAAATGAACTTCCATGTGCCTTAATAACAAATGTGTGTTATCTCTAAATACAAATACAATTGTTAGATTAAGAGCCTAGTTGGTTTAGCCACAGAAAAAAAACAGCAACCTTCCCGCTAGCCATGATTGACTGAGATAATGAGTGGGCTGGACAAACCGAGAGATGAGTTTGGATTGGTCTGCCATATAGCATGCTTCTTCTGTCTATTTGAGCTGGTAAGTATGTCTAGGTAATCCTGTCTAATGCGGCTTTAAACTTTTTATTGTGTAATGAAACTGCATAAAACACTCCACTTTCTGGAGGACCGAGTTCTGAAATCAGTGGAATTCCAGGACGATAGCTAAGGAGATGGAGAAAACACCTGTCTCCAGATTACATCTTCAAACTAAGTGTACTATTAGCTACCTAACGTTGGCTAGTTGGCTCGCTAGCTAACGTTACGTGTATGATCTCAGAGCAGTTTGCTTTGCTAGTTACAGCCTAATGTTAGCTAGCTAACATTGAACCTGGTTGGTTAGCTACGATTAGCTAAGGTTAGCTAAGATTCATCCAGGGTAGTAACGCCATGAGTTGGTTATGGTTCATTGTTGAGCTACCAAATGTCTTAACAAAATATTACATTTCAATAGAATGCCACTGCAACAGCTGTTGTCAGCTGGTAAACTCGCTCTGGCCATCTACTCCGATTTCAGAGCACTGGTAAAGTAGTCTGGCTAGCTACATTTTCAATTGTTACATTTCTAATTTTGACAATCGTTTTCATTTGAAGTTAAAGTGTACTGTAAGCTAGCTAGCTAACGTTAGCTGGCTGGCTTGCTAGCTAACGTTACGTGTATGAACTTATTATTCGTATCACAGAGCCATTTGCTTTGCTAGTTGGTGGTGGTTGGTTAGCTACCTGCAGATTCATGCAGGGTAGTAATGTCATGAGTTGGGATTATGGTTCGTTGTTTAGCTAGCTAGATGTCTTAAAGACTCAACTATGCAAGTAACCATTTTGGGTGTGTTCGTAAATTCAATCTGGCCATCTTCTCCGATTTCAGAGAACTCTTGTCTGTGTGTGCCTTAGCGCAGAATAACTAATGAATTTATGAACGCTCAACACACGTTAAATATGGCCTGTGTCAGTAACTGTCAGCAAAAAAGCATAATTCAATTGTTGCCAGCAGCACAGTCACCAACGCTCTGGATAACCAGCTCTGCTAGGACGAGTAAAATGGTCAGAGTGGGGTGTTCTCTCATTTGTGTCTGGAAGTAGATAGCTTGAGTGCTCGACTGCCGTTGTGAGGTCAGAACACTCGGATCAACCCACTCATCTGCCAGAGAGTCCAGTGCAGTGTGCGCTCTGTACGCTCTGAGAGCAAAACGCTCTGAATTTATGAATGGACAATCTGACAGCACAGTTGCAGTCACCAATGAACTGGATAACATAAAAACAGCCTAACCAGCTTTGCTAGGGTGAGTAATGGTCAGTGAGCTGTTCTCTCTTTTGTGTCTGGAAGTAGCTAGCAAGTTAACCAGTTAGCTTGGGTGCTTGACTACTGCTGTTAGTACAGAACGCTCAGATCATCCCTTAAAGAGATAGGTGGGGCTAAAGCGGGTGTGAACGATGCTGTACGGGTGTAGACAAAGAAGAACCCTCCACTAGGTACGAAAACATTCAAAGGCCACTTTCTCAAGTGAGGTTACAAGCTGTTCGTCAAATGCAGCGTATGATCTACCATTTTGTAGCTCCGTGTCTCTGCTTTTTACAAGGCTTGTAATTTAAACAATTTTATTTGTATTTACAGATGGCATACACATTATTAAGGCGCATGAAAGTTCATGTTCGAGAAGGCATTTCGGCCAAAACATGCATTTTGATTTTAAAGTTGTTAAGTTGTGACCAGCGACATAAGCCTAGTTTCCTGAATCGGGTCACAATTCAAGTATGGAGAGGGATGAGCTTCCCCAATAAGATTGAATTGGCTCGCTAGCAAAGGAGAAGTAATGTCAGCTTGTGATCGATCACTTTGAAAGATAGAACATAAGCACTAACCTAGTAGATAGATCAGCAGATGTTCCCAGGTCCTGTTTTGAGAGAGCCTTCTTGAACAACTATACTGTATGCACTGTCAATAGAAAAAGCAGAGCCATGTCTTTGCGATCGCAACAATCTCCTCAAACCAACTCTCAGCAATTTGAGCGCGAGTCCGGATTTGCAGATGTAGAAATGCACATGCCCAAAGAACTTTAAGGTTGAGGGAGAGTGTGAGAGAGACATCTACACGAGCTCAGCCATCCACACAAATGCAAGCACGTGCTGTAAGAAGTATACATGACATCACAATCAGAAAGATTGGGAACTATTTCACACTGAGAATATTTTTACCTGGCACCGACAACTACTATACCCCGTTGAAAGGTACTTAAATCTTTTGTCTTGTCCATTCACCCTCTGAATGGCACTCGCACCCAATCTGTCTCAAGGCTTAAAAATCCTTCTTTAACCTGTCTCCTCCCCGTCATCTACACCAGGGGTGGGCAACTCCTGTCCACGAGGGCTTGATTGGTGTCACATTTTTTTCTCCGTCCCTAGCAAACACAGCTGATGAATTAAATTGCATTCTAAACTGAAGATCAGTTTGATTAGGTGATTATGGGAGTCAGGTGTGTTAGCTGGGGCTGGGGCAAAACTGTGACACCAATCAGGCCCTCGATGACTGGAATTGCCCACGCCTGATCTACACTGATTGAAGTGGATTTAAAATGTGACATCAATAAGGCATCATGGCTTTCACTTGGATTCACCTTGTCAGTCTGTCATGGAAATGTTTTGTACACGCAGTGTATACATGACTCTCTATGACATTATGTCTCTGAGATAACATTGAGGAGGAGATGAAGATGATATATTGTACACCAGAGGCAGGGACTCTAATATTCTTTTTCCTTATTTGCCTCTTTCAGTTCAACAGTACTGCTCAAAAGGTAATTGTGTGTGTGTGTGTGTGTGTGTGTGTGTGTGTGTGTGTGAACCCAAAAAATCACAACTCTTGACCCTAACTATGACACAACACTTTTTAACCATTTCTTAACCTCTCTTTAACCCAACAGATTTTAAAGTGTTACTGAACACCAGTTCTGGGTTCAAAGTGCAGGAGGGTGATAACCTCGACATTGAGTGTTCCCATAACCTGCCGGTGGAACCAAAAAGCCCGCTGGTGTTTGTCTGGCTGATGGATGGCATCCACCTGAAGGGCAAGAACAGTAGCCTGCTCACCGTGAAGAAGGTTGGTATAGATACCTCTGGCAAGGAGAAATATGCCTGCACCATCCAGAGTCCCTGTGGCAACTTCACCTCAGAACCAAAGGAGATTGAAGTTGAAGGTAGACATATTCGCCAATCATATTTGAGACTTGAATATTTACAATGTTTACATCTATAATTGGATTTGGATCTGTCAAGATATTGCATTGTCTTACTACTCTGCAAATGAGCCTATTGTGTGAAAAGTATTTTTATTTCCTACCAATTCCTGGGGGCGTCTGTCCCTCTGTGCTGTCCCCATGTCTGTCCCTCTGTGCTGTCTCCATGTGTGTTAGTCGTGACGATGTTGGTCATAGTGATCTGTGGTGTGTCTGCTGTGGTGCTGATCCTGGCCATGGGTATAGGCATGAAGATCATGCTGAAGATGGAATTTGGTGAGTGATCCCAACAAGAGAAACCAAGAATAAAACAGTAAATGTGTAACTTTGCATGTGATGTAAACTCTCTCTCGCTCTCTTTCTCTCTATAGCAAAGACAAAGAACAGGAGGCAGCAGAATGCTCAGAACCTACGGAGAACTACAACTGAGTAGTGTTTCATTTTCTGCAAATTCCACCAAATGTCCTACATGAGAAAATGGCAAAAAATGTGATATGATTACACTGTAAATGGATAAATATGTAGCTAACAATTTTATTGTTGTATTTGCAATTTAATCAACACAATTTTATCTCAAAGTCAGTGTTGTTAACATGGAAGAGCCACAGATATGTTGATCCTCTGGCAGTGCCACACAGCAAGTTTGGAGATTTGTCCCAATAAATAATATGTCAACTTCATGATATTTATTAATAAACATTTATGTGTATGTTTGTATTTATACGCTGCTCAAAAAATAAAGGGAACACTTAAACAACACAATGTAACTCCAAGTCAATCACACTTCTGTGAAATCAAACTGTCCACTTAGGAAGCAACACTGATTGACAAATTTCACATGCTGTTGTGCAAATGGAATAGACAACAGGTGGAAATTATAGGCAATTAGCAAGACACCCCCAATAAAGGAGTGGTTCTGCAGGTGGTGACCACACCACTTCTCAGTTTCTATGCTTCCTGGCTGATGTTTTGGTCACTTCTGAATGCTGACGGTGCTTTCACTCTAGTGGTAGCATGAGACGGAGTCTACAACCCACACAAGTGGCTCAGGTAGTGCAGCTCATCCAGGATGGCACATCAATGCGAGCTGTGGCAAGGTTTGCTGTGTCTGTCAGCGTAGTGTCCAGGGTATGGAGGTGCTGCCAGGAGACAGGCCAGTACATCAGGAGACGTGGAGGAGGCCGTAGGAGGGCAACAACCCAGCAGCAGGACCGCTACCTCCGCCTTTGTGCAAGGAGGAGCAGGAGGAGCACTGCCAGAGCCCTGCAAAATGACCTCCAGCAGGCCACAAATGTGCATGTGTCTGCTCAAACCGTCAGAAACAGACTCCATGAGGGTGGTATGAGGGCCCGACGTCCACAGGTGGGGGTTGTGCTAACAGCCCAACACGTGCAGGACGTTTGGTATTTGCCAGAGAACACCAAGATTGGCAAATTCGCCACTGGCACCCTGTGCAATTCACGGATGAAAGCAGGTTCACACTGAGCACATGTGACAGCCTGGAGACGCAATGAAGAACGTTCTGCTGCCTGCAACATCCTCCAGCATGACTGGTTTGGCGGTGGGTCAGTCATGGTGTGGGGTGGCATTTCTTTGGGGGGCCGCACAGCCCTCCATGTGCTCGCCAGAGGTAGCCTGACTGCCATTAGGTACCGAGAAGAGATCCTCAGACCCCTTGTGACCATATGCTGGTGCGGTTGGCCCTGGGTTCCTCCTAATGCAAGACAATGCTAGACCTCATGTGGCTGGAGTGTGTCAGCAGTTCCTGCAAGAGGAAGGCATTGATGCTATGGACTGGTTCCCCAGACCTGAATCCAATTGAGCACATCTGGGACATCATGTCTCGCTCCATCCACCAACGCCACGTTGCACCACAGGCTGTCCAGGAGTTGGCGGATGCTTTAGTCCAGGTCTGGGAGGAGATCCCTCAGGAGACCATCCGCCACCTCATCAGGAGCATGCCCAGGCATTGTAGGGAGGTCATACAGGCACGTGGAGGCCACACACACTACTGGGCCTCATTTTGACTTGTTTTAAGGACATTACATCAAAGTTGGATCAGCCTGTAGTGTGGTTTTGCATTTTAATTTTGAGTGTGACTCCAAATCCAGACCTCCATGGGTAGATAAATTTGATTTGCATTGATAATTTTTGTGTGATTTTGTTGTCAGCACATTCAACTATTTAAAGAAAAAAGGATTAATAAGAATATTTCATTCATTCAGATCTAGGATGTGTTATTTTAGTGTTCCCTTTATTTTTTTGAGCAGTGTATAATGAATGGGGCCTAACATAAGTGTCCAGAGGCCGCGTGTAGCCGACACATGATAGTCCGCAGTTACATTTATAGAAGCCAGGCAAGTAGGTTAGGTGATGTTTTCTATTGGGTACTTTATGTAGAGTAGCCTGAAAATAGTATGCTGCTAGCGTTGTGACGACTTGAATAATGAATGAAGCAGGAGTTGTCCGGTTCCTGCAGCTATCCCCACTTCACATTAGTGCAGCATAGAAATTATATATTACTGAGCCCGAGTAGCCGTCATTTTTTTCCTCTGCCATCTGGAAGGTGCTTGGTCGTGAAATCTATGGCTACTGACCAGATCAACATGCCTAAATTTTCAGCAATCTACACACAATACCCCATAATCACAATCGAAAACAGGTTTTAATGATTTTGATTTTTTAATGATTTTTTAAATGATTTTTCAATGCCGATACCGATTATTGGAGGACCCAAAAAAAGCAGATACCGATTAATCGGTCAATTTTTTTAAAAGTTTGATTTATTTATTTGTAATCATGACAATTACAACAATACTGAATGATCACTTTTATTTTAACTTAATATAATACATCAATCAAATCAATTTAGTCTCAAATAAATAATGAAACATGTTTAAATAATGCAAAAACAAAGTGATGGAGAAGATAGTAAAAGTGCAATATGTGCCATGTAAAAAAGCTAACGTTTAAGTTCCTTGCTCAGAACATGAGAACATATGAAAGCTGCTGGTTCGGTTTAACACGAGTCTTCAATATTCCCAGGTAAGAAGTTTTAGGTTGTAGTTATTATAGGACTATGTCTCTCTATACGATTTATATTTCATATACCTTTGACTATTGGATGTTCTTATAGGCACTTTAGTATTGCCAGTGTAACAGTCTAGCTTCCATCCCTCTCCTCGCACCTACCTGGGCTTGAACCAGGAACACATCGACAACAGCCACCCTCAAAGCAGCGTTACCCATCGCTCCACAAATGCCGCAGCCCTTGCAGAGCAAGGGGAACAACTACTCCAAGTCTCAGAGCGAGTGACGTTTGAAACGCTATTAGCGCGCACCCCGCTAACTAGCTAGCCATTTCACATCGCTTACACCAACTTCGTCTCAGGAGTTGATGGGCTTGAAGTCATAAACAGCTCAATGCTTGAAGCATTGCGAGGTGCTGCTGGAAAAACGCAGTAAAGTGCTGTTTGAATGAATGCGTACGAGCCTGCTGCTGCCTACCACCGCTCAGTCAGACTGCTCTATCAAATATCAAATCATAGACTTAATTATAACATAGTAACACGCAGAAATCCGAGCCTTTGGTCATTAATATGGTCGAATCCGTAAACTATCCTTTCGAAAACAAAACTTTTCTTTCAGTGAAATACAGAACCGTTCCGTATTTTATCTAACGGGTGGCCTCCATAAGTCTAAATATTCCTGTTACATTGCACAACCTTCAATGTTATGTCATAATTATGTAAAATTCTGGCAATTAGTTCGCAAAGAGCCAGGCGGCCCAAACTGTTGCATATATCCTGACTCTGCGTGCAATGAACGCAAGAGAAGTGACACCTGCTAACCTGGATTTCTTTTAGCTAAATTTGCAGATTTAAAAATACATACTTCTGTGTATTGATTTTAAGAAAGGCATTGATGTTTATGGTTAGGTACCGTAGTGGCTTCCTTTCCTCTTTACCATAGCCACTGCCCAAGCCTGAAGCGGGTTTGTTTCGTACGCATACAGTCCACACTCAATGTTTCCAAACGTGGTGCAACAAAAATGGTGCAACAAAAATGTTTATTCTTCTTATATCTAAAAAGGTAACAAAATAAATATTCTCCAATCAACTTAAAGCATAGAATACTTGATATGGAAAATACATAATATGACCTGTTTGTATGCCTGTCTGTATGTCTGTATGGTCAAAAAACTAGACCGCTCCCGCGTCTAGCAAGGACTCCTCCCCCTGAAGGCCCAACTTCCTGCCTTTATCCTAACACAATTACCACAGTACAATGAATGGGCAAGAGGGGGGGCCAACAAATTAATATATCTCAACCAGGTAAATATAAATCATAAAGGTACGTACCAAATATTTCATCATATACACTAATATATTTGCACAAATGTACATGGAGCTCTGTATGTTCTGTCTTTTATACAAATATGTCCAAATCGGCTATAAAAGGTACAGTCGTGCAACGATTGTGCTTTTTTCGCAAATGCGCTTTTGTTAAATTACCCCGTTTGGCGAAGTTGGCTGTCTTTGTTAGGAAGAAATAGTCTTCACACAGGTAACAATGAGCCAGGCGGCCCAAACTGCTGCATATACCCTGACTCTGTTGCAATAGAAGTGACACCATTTTTCATAGTTAAAATAAATTGATGTTAGCAGGCAATATTAACTAAATATGCAGGTTTAAAAATATATACTTGTGTATTGAAAGACACGTTGGAGCAACGACAGTGCTTTTTCGCGAATGCCACCACATCGATTATATGCCACGCAGGACACACGTTGCCCCATGTGTAGTTAACTAGTGATTATGATTGATTGATTGATTGTTTTTTAGAAGATAAGTTTAATCCTAGCTAGCAACATACCTTGGCTTCTTACTGCATTCGAGTAACAGGCAGGCTCCTCGTGGAGTGCAATGTAATCAGGTGATTAGAGCGTTGGACTAGTTAACCATAAGGTTGCAAGATTGAATTCCCGAGCTGACAAGGTAAAAGTCTGTCGTTCTGCCCCTGAACAAGGCAGTTAACCCACCGTTCCTAGGCCTTCATTGAAAATAAGAATGTGTTCGTAACTGACTTTCCTAGTTAAATAAAGGTGTAAGAAAAACAAATCGATGTCCAAAAATATTGATTTTCTGATTGTTATGAAAACTTGAAATCGACCCTAATTAATCGGCCATTCCGATTAATCGGTCGACCTCTAACCCTTTACTATGAGAATTAAAATTGAGCTCAGGGGCATCCTGTTTCCATTGATCATCCTTGAGATGTTTCTACAACTTGATTGGAGACCACCTGTGGTAAATTCAATTGATTGGACATGATTTGGAAAGGAACAGAGCTGTTTATGTAAGGTTCCACAGTTGACAGTGCATGTCAGAGCAAAAACCAAGCAAAGAGGTCAAGGGAATTGTCTGTTGAGCTCCGAGACAGGATTGTGTTGAGGGGTACCAAAACATTTCTGCAATATTGAAGGTCCCCAATAACTCAGAGATGGCCCCTGGCGGAACTGCGCAATCGGGGGAGAAGTGCCTTGGTCAGGGAGGTGACCAAGACCCGATGGTCACTGACTGAGCTCTAGGGTTCCTTTGTGGAGATTGGAGAACCTTCCAGAAGGACAACCATCTCTGCAGCGTTCTACCAATCAGGCCGTTATGGTAGAGTGACCATACGGAAGCTACTCCTCAATAAAATTCACATGACAGCCCGCTTGGAGTTTGCCAAAGGGCACATAAAGACTCTCAGACCATGAGAAACAAGATTCTCTGTTCTGATTAAACCAAGACTGATCTCTTTGGCCTGAATGCTAAGCCTCACGTCTGGAGGAAACCTGGCACCATTCTTACGGTGAAGCATGGTGGTGGCAGCATCATGCTGTGGGGATGTTATTCAGGGGCAGGAACTGGGAGACAAGTCAGGATGGATCAAAGATGAACAGAGCCAAGTAGAGAGAGATCCTTGATGAAAACCTGCTTCAGAGCTCTCAGGACCTTAGACTGGGGGCGAATGTTCACCTTTCAACAGGATAACGACCCTAAGCACACTGCCAAGACAAGGAGTGGCTTCGGGGCAAGTCTCTGAATGTCCTTGAGTGGCCCAGCCAGAGCCCTTGACTTGAAACTGATCGAACATCTCTGGAGAGATCTGAAAATAGCTGTGCAGCAATGCTCCCCATCCAACCTGACAGGGCTTGAGAGGATCTGCAGAGAAGAATGGGAGAAACTCACCAAATACAGGTGTCCCTTTGTGTGTGTGTGTGTGTGTGTGTGTGTGTGTGTGTGTGTGTTGTGTGTGTGTGTGTGTGTGTGTGTGTGTGTGTGTGTGTGTGTGTGTGTGTGTGTGTGTGTGTGTGTGTGTGTGTGTGTGTGTGTGTGTGTGTGTGTGTGTGTGTGTGTGTGTGTGTGTGTGTGTGTGTGTGTGTGTGTGTGTGTGTGTGTGTGTCTGTGCCAATGTTTGTGTTGCTTCACAGTCCCTGCTGTTCCATAAGGTGTTTTTTTAATCTGTTTTTTTTAAATCAAATTTTACTGCTTGTGTCAGTTACTTGATGTGGAATAGAGTTCCATGTAGTCATGGCTCTATGTAGTACTGTGTGCCTCCCATAGTCTGTTCTGGACTTGGGGACTGTGAAGAGACCTCTTGTGGCATGTCTTGTGGGGTATGCATTGGTGTCTGAGCTGTGTGCCAGTAGTTTAGACAGACATTTCAATACCTCTCATAAACAGAAGTAGTGATGAAATCAATCTCTCTTCCACTTTCGGCCAGGAGAGATTGACATGCATATTATTAATATTAGCTCACTGTGTACATCCAAGGGCCAGTCGTGCTGCCCTGTTCTGAGCCAATTGCAATTTTCCTAAGTCCTTTTTTGTGGCACCTGAACAGTACACAACTGAACACAACTGAACAGTAGTCAAGGTGCAACAAAACTAGGGCCTGTAGGACCTGCCTTGTTGATAGTGTTAAGGCAGAGCACTTCTTTATTTTAGACAGACTTCTCCCCATCTTAGCTACTGCATCAATATGTTTTGACCATGACAGTTTACAATCTTGGGATACTCCAAGCGGTTAAATAATCTCAACTTGCTCAATTTATACATTATTTATTACAAGTTGAGGTTTATGGTTTAATGAGTGTTTGTTCCAAATACAATGCTTTTAGTTTTAGAAATATTAAGGGATACGTTATTCCTTGCCACTCACTCTGAAACTAACTGCAGCTCTTTGTTGAGTGTTGCAGTCATTTCAGTCACTTTAGTAGCTGACAGGTATAGTGTTACATAGACACTCTGACTTTACTCATAGCCAGTGGCATGTCGTTAGTAAAACAATTAAAAAGCAAGGGGCCCAAACAGCTACCCTGGGGAATTCCTAATTCTATCTGTATTATTATTTATGAGAGGCTTCCATTAAAGAACACCCTCTGTGTTCTGTTGGACAAGTCACTCTTTATCCACGTAATAGCAGGGGGTGTAAAACCATAACACAAGTTTTTTCCAGCAGCAGACTATAATCGATAATGTCAAAAGCTGCACTGAAGTCTAACAAGACAGCCCCCTAATCATTTTATCATCGATATCTCTCAGCCAATCATCAGTAATTTGTGTAAATGCTGTGCTTGTTCAGTGTCCTTTCCCCTATAAGCATACTGCAATTCTGTTGTCAATTTGTTTACTGTGAAAGAGCATTGTATCTGGTCAAACACAATTTTTTCCAGAAGGTTACTAAGGGTTGGTAACAGGCTGATTGGTCGGCTTTTTGAGCCAGTAAAGGGGGCTTTACTATTCTTGGGTAGCGGAATGATTTTAGCTTCCCTCCAGGCCTGAGGGCACACGCTCTCTAGTAGGCTTAAAATGAAGATGTGGCAAATAGGAGTGGCAATATCATCTGCTATTATCCTCAGTAATTTTCCATCCAGATTGTCAGACCCCAGTGGATTGTCACTGTTGATAGACAACAATACTTTTTTCTCCTCTTCCACACTGACTTTACGGAATTCAAAAGTACAATTCTTGTCTTTCATAATTTGACCCGATATACTTGAATGTGTAGTGTCAGTGTTTGTTGCTGGCATGTCATCCCTTAGTTTGCTTATCTTGCCAATGAAAAAGTAATTCATGTAGTTTGTAATATCAGTGGGCTTTGTGATGAATGAGCCATCTGATTCAATGAATGAAGTAGCCGAGTTGGCATTTTGTCCCAAAACTTCATTTAAGGTGCCCCAAAGCTTTTTACTATCATTCTTTATATAATTTATATTTAGTTCATAGTGTAGTTTATTTTTATTTTGTTTATTCACATCCTTTCTTAATATGCAGTACGTTAACCAATCAGTTGGGCTGCCAGACTTAATTGCCATTCCTTTTGCCTCATCCATCTCAACCATACAATGTTTTAATTCCTCATCAATCCAAGGGGATTTAACAGTTTTTACAGTCATTTTCTTAATGGGTGCATGCTTATTAGTTACTGGAATAAGGAGTTTCATAAATGTGTCATGTGCAGAGTCTGGTTGCTCCTCATTACACACCATAGACCAGTAAATATTCTTTATAACATATGAATCACTACAAAACTTATTGTATGCCTTTTATACACGATATTAGGCCCATCCTTTGGAACTTTGGTTTTCCTAGATATGGCTATTTTATTGTGATCACTACATCCTATAGATTTGGACACTGCTTTAAAGCAAATATCTGCAGCTTTAGTAAAGATGTGATCAATACATGTTCATGATTTAATTCCTGTGCTGTTTGTAACTACCCTGGTAGGTTGACTGACAACCTGTTGCAGGCACTGGTTACAGTTTGAAGTTTTATCCTTGATGATAACCAGTCAGTATCTAAATCACCCAGAAATTATACTTCTCTGTTGATATCACATACATTATCAAGCATTACACACATATTATCCAGATTCTGACTGTTAGCACTTGGTGGTCTATAACAGCGTCCCACAAGAATGGGCTTTAGGTGAACCTGTAGCCATATTACTTCAACAGTATTTAACATTAGATAATCTCTAAACTTTACAGGAATGTGGTTCTGAATGTGGAACGCAACACCGCCTCCGTTGGCATTTCTGTCTTTTCGGTAGATGTTATAACCATGTATTGCTACCACTGTATCATCACAGGTATCATCTAAGTGAGTTTCAGAGATAGTCAGAATATGAATGCCATCTGTTACAAGTAAGTTGTTGACTTCATGGACCTTGTTTCTTAGGCTACATATGTTAATATTGGCTATTTTTAGCACTTTTCTGGGTTGCTTGATTGTTTTTAATGCTTTACTAGGAAGCTTATCGGAGGTAGACTTACTCATGTTATTTACATTGGAGGTGATCGTACAGGGTGAGCTGCATAAAGTGGTCTTCCTGCTATTGCACACCGCCTCAGTGCTTACAATGTAACTCTGGTTTATAGGCTCATGATTACTGCTCACAATAGCTGTAGGATAAACAGATGTATTCAGTGCAATTAGGGGTACATCAATGAAATTACTTACGTTGTGTTTGCCAATGCCCCTAAGATCATGTACATTTAATGCAGCATTATGACAACTCATTGTCACAATGGTAGGGATTAACTGAGCTAGTCTTGGATAATTTACCAGTCATTGTTTCAACACAGCCTTGAAATGCGTGGACAGAGTCCAGGAGCCAAGATATGGATGGACTCTGTTATTCCTGTAGAGTATCTTCTGTTTCCAGAAGGTGTCAAAGTTATCAATAAATGTGACTCCAGCAGAGGTACAGTAGTCTTTTAGCTAGATGTGTAATACCAGCAGTCTGCTGAATCTTTCACACCCGCAGCCCAACAATGGTACTGGACCTGAAATTATTGGCCGTTTTTTTGTCTTTTAATGCTAAAATCAATTCTTTAAAATATATTTTAAAATGTTCCTAGCTAGCCCTCCTGATGTCGTTTGACCCCACATGGACTACGATAGTGTCAGCTCCCGGCATCTATGATAGAACAGTCGGAAGCAGCCTTGTTATGTCCTGTAATCGTGCTCCTGGGTAGCACAGGGTTTTTGCCTTGGGAACTGAGATATTTCTCACCATAGTGCTGCCTATGATGACAGCTGGTGATGTTGAATGGGCCGGTCTCTCAGGCAGCCTCACAGCCTGGTTACTTGGAGCTCAGAGGATCTGAACCTGAGGTAGAAGACACCGGAGAGGGAGACAGAACTAAGGATGAAGGTGCAGGTGCAGCTACGTCTGGATCCAATCTTGATTGGGAAGCCACCAAGGACGAAGTCGCCGGAATATCTGGATACAGGGCGGCAAAGCTGTTTCTGGTCTGTGTCAGTTCCAGGCTCAACATCTCCATTGGAGACCCCCGTTGCCAGAGGATGCCTTCTTCAACTTCCTCCATGGCTGGTTGGTTGGGTCAAGAACAGCTCCATTCTCCAGGGAAGGGGTCAGTCGGCTTGCACCGGCCAGTCGGCTGTGGAGAGCCGACACCGAGGCGAAACTTCCACCAGACCAGAGCAGCATCCGGCTGCTGGGGTGGAAGAAAAAGAAAAAGTAGGTTGGTGTGGGTTCCCCAGTAGCTTATTTAGGTTTGCTACTTGCTTGCTAAGAGTAGCTACTTCACTCCTGTAGTCATCTGCAAACAAGCAGATGCTACATTGAAAGTCAGTGTGGTCCACATTGTCCCGGAACAAAGCAAAGCAAATACAGCACCTGTAACGCTGGAAAAGTTCAATAGCAGCATCCATTTCAGACCACCGAGCCAGCTAGGCTAGCTGGGCTTTCACGTCTCTCCCCCTATACGGAATCTGGCAGGATCCCGGGACAGATAGCAGTTCTCACAGCAATTAAGCCCAACAGAGCTTGCTGGATTCAAAATAAAATAAAAGTATATAAAACACTGTCAGTCTTTAGTTCAGGTTTCAGTGTTCAACAGTGTTCGACAGCGTTCAACAACAACAATCATGCGTGCACTAGTGATTGCCAGTAATGTGTGTGTTTGAGATGGTAACTCATTACTGCATTACTATTACTGTATTACTGAGATGGTAGTTCATTACTGAGATGGTAGCTCATTACTGTATTACTGAGATGGTAGCTTATTACTGTATTACTGAGATGGTAGCTTATTACTGAGATGGTAGCTCATTACTGTATTACTGAGATGGTAGCTTATTACTGTATTACTGAGATGGTAGCTTATTACTGAGATGGTAGCTCATTACTGTATTACTGAGATGGTAGCTCATTACTGTATTACTGAGATGGTAGCTTATTACTGAGATGGTAGCTCATTACTGTATTACTGAGATGGTAACTCATTACTGTATTACTGAGATTGTAGCTCATTACTGTATTACTGAGATGGTAGCTCATTACTGTATTACTGAGATGGTAGCTTATTACTGAGATGGTAGCTCATTACTGTATTACTGAGATGGTAACTCATTACTGTATTACTGAGATTGTAGCTCATTACTTTATTACTGAGATGGTAACTTGTGACTATATTACTGAGATGGTAGCTCATTACTTTATTACTGAGATGGTAGCTCATTACTGTATTACTGCGATGGTAGCTCATTACTGTATTACTGAGATGGTAACTTGTGACTGTATTACTGAGATGGTAGCTCATTACTGTATTACTGAGATGGTAACTTGTGACTGTATTACTGAGATGGTAGCTCATTACTGTATTACTGAGATGGTAGCTCATTACTGTATTACTGAGATGGTAGCTCATTACTGTATTACTGAGATGGTAGCTCATTACTGTATTACTGAGATGGTAACTTGTGACTGTATTACTGCGATGGTAGCTCATTACTGTATTACTGAGATGGTAACTTGTGACTGTATTACTGAGATGGTAGCTCATTACTGTATTACTGAGATGGTAACTTGTGACTGTATTACTGAGATGGTAGCTCATTACTGTAAGGAGAACAGCCGTTCCCAACAATCCCATGATATAAATTGTGGGCCTTGAGGATGAATATTGCATGTAGTAAATATGTAATGGCTATGGTGAAATTATACTTTTGGATAACTATGTGAATGTTTCTGGTTCATTATTTTCATCTTCCAGATCTATGTCATAGACAGCGCAGACAAACAGCCATTTGAGGAGACGGGACTGGTAAGGATGGCACACCTCAGATCTATAATAGATGTCTGCAATAGCAGTCTATAATAGCTATCAGTAGTAGCTGTCTATAATAGATGTTTGTAATAGCTGTCTGTAACAGCTGTCTATAATAGCCATCTGTAATAACTGTCTAGCAGATTTGAAGACATTCATTGTCTTATCATGTCTAATTGCTATCATTACCTACTGTCAATAATCTGCATCTGTACGTCTCTGTCTCTCTTTCGCTCTCTATCTTGTCTCTATCTCTCTCCCTCTCTCTCTCCCTCTCTGTCTCTCTCTCTGTCTCTCTCTCTCTCTCTCTCTCTCTCTCTCTCTCTGTCTCTGTCTCTCTCTCTATCTCTCTTTCTTTTCTCTCTCTTCCTCTCTTTAGGAGCTGGAATATCTGATTGATGAGGAGAATCTAAAGGGCGTGCCAGTGCTCATCTTTGCCAATAAACAGGACCTGGTCACTGCTTCGCCCACTGAAGGACTCAACCTGCACACGTATCAGGACCGCCAGTGGCAGATCCAGGCCTGCTCAGCAGTGTCCAGGGAAGGAGTACAGATCAGAGTTAATCACACAGTATAAATGGAATTAGACCGAGTTATTGACTGGTTGATTACAGTGCATTAAGGTGCGCTTAAGCCAGAATCAGGAAATCAATGCATTCTTCAGGAAGGATTGTGTAACACAAATGAGTTTTACATTAGGATGAGGATACGTATGTAAGGTAGAACACCTAAAATGCAATATCATTGAGAAGAACTTCCTGGTTGATAATATTTGAATTTGAACCTATTTCCTTTTACTCTCTCTCTCTCTCTCTCTCTCTCTCTCTCTCTCTCTCTCTCTCTCTCTCTCTCTCTCTCTCTCTGTCTCTCTCTGTATCTCTCTGTATCTCTCTGTATCTCTCTCTCTCTCTCTCTCTCTCCTGTCTCTCTCTGTATCTCTCTGTATCTCTCTCTCTCTCTCTCTCTCTCTCTCTTTCTCTCTCTCTCTCTCTCTTCTCTCTCTCTCTCTCTCCTGTCTCTCTCTTTCTCTCTCTCTCTCTCTCTCTCTCTCTCTGTCTCTCTCTCTCTCTCTCTCTCTCTCTGTATCTCTCTCTCCCATCTCTCTCTCTCTCTCTCTCTGTCTCTCTCTCTCTCTCTTTCTCTCTCTCTCTCTCTCTCTCTCTCTCTCTCTCTCTCTCCTGTCTCTCTCTGTATCTCTCTCTCCCATCTCTCACTCTCCCTCTGTCTCTCTCTCTCTCTCTCTCCTGTCTCTCTCTGTATCTCTCTCTCTCCCATCTCTCACTCTCCCTCTGTCTCTCTCTCTCTCTCTCTGTCTATCTCTCCTGTCTCTCTCTGTATCTCTCTCTCTCCCATCTCTCACTCTCCCCCTGTCTCTCTCTCTCCTGTCTCTCTCTCTCTCTCTTTCTCTCTCTCTCTCTCTCTCTTTCTCTCTCTCCTGTCTCTCTCTCTCCCATCTCTCACTCTCCCTCTGTCTCTCTCTCTCCTCCTCTCCCTGTCCATCACAATAGCATGACATGAACTGGATTTGCAATAACATTGTAAAGAAGAAATAAACCAGCCCTACTGTACCAATCCTCTTTTTCACCAGAAAGAAACACACCCACCTCTTTTATTTTTTACATTGGTTGTTTTATTACTGCACTGTGTGTGAGATACCTTATTTTAAAGAGTGCTCCAATGAAAGATTTTGGCCTTAAAATTTGAACTAATGGTTTGTTTTTATATTTACAAATAGGCCCTATATTTGATTATACTGTAATGAAATGATCTACTTGCCTTAAGTTGGCTTTGTTCTCCATTTATGTGCATATCATTTCTGTTTTACCCTATATCTGGAAGCTTCCAATGGGGTGTCTGTGTTTTTTTATTTGTAATGTAACACAAGGAGAGAACTGACATAAAGTCATATTGTTTGAGTCAGTCCGTCAGTTTGGTAAACACCAGAGTAGTGTATATGTATAAAGTCTGTATGAAGAGATTTTTTACATTTAAAGCGCTAGTTATATTTTCTTCTCAGTCTGTTTGGTTTTAAATCCTCTATCAAGTGGTAAAAGTGTCAACCTTTTTCACTCCTGCTCATGGAACACCTCAGAGTTTTTAATGAAGAATAGCCCGTCTCTCCGATACACTGGTACACAATATCATGGACGGAGGTCTTCACACCCCACTCTCACGGAGGAATTTGGCTATGTCACACACCTTCTTGTTGACTATACTATACGACTATACACCCCTCGTTTGCCCATCACAGACACCAGGGCCTTGGTCACCAGGGCAACCATGAGAGATATGAGGTCAACGAATATGATCTCTTTCTCAGTGCCTGTCATATGGTCTGGTACCATTGCCACCTTCCGGCCTCCAACGGTGACCCCCTCCTGCAGGAGACTTCCTCTGTCTTTACCCACCACAGCCTTCACTTCCTATGGACAGATGGCTGCCAGGATACCCCCAGTCTTGGAGGCCCAAAAGGCCTTGTTGTCATACAGGCCCATGATGGCTATGTCCTGCACAAACTAGACCCACCACTCCCTCCACTCTCTTAATGGATTGTTTAATGATAGTTGTTTTGACTGTTCAGCTGTATGTGGCTGTGTTGTGTTGACCAGCTACGCTAAGTACAAGGCAAATCTTAATTGCTAGCAAAATGGCTAATTATGTGTTACCATAGCAATATAATATTTGATAAAGGAATTTCCATAGCAACCTGTATGCCGATTTGATTAGCCTACAGCTTATAAAAGATACCCTTCTGTGTCTGACTAATAATATCTATTCTTGCAACATCCTGCTTGGTCACATGATATTGAAGTGAACCTGTGTTACCTACAGATGGCAGTATTGTAGTGGCTGAAAATAAAGTCATGCCATCACAACCTGTGATGTGACCAATTGAAATGCAGGGAGAATGTGGTTGTGACACATCACAAACAGAAACATCACAAGATTAGCCTGTTGAATCACACATGAATCTTGGCAAGCCTTCGTGGTGATGACTCAGAGAAAAGCTACATTTCACTTCCTACACAGTCTTCTTAAACCTAATCCCATATCTCACATATAATGACCCCGGAGGAGATGGCTGTCGTTTTACAGGCTCCTAACCAATTGTGCTATTGTGTGTTTTTTTGCATCCTTTGTAACTTATTTTGTACGTAATGTTTCTACCACCGTCTCTTATGACCGATATGAGATGACTCAACTCGTACTGTACGAAAATATTTTATTTAACGATTCATACGCTAGGATGAACTGCAGATAATGGGCAAGGCCAAAATCCCCGTCATTCGCATAAAGAAGAGACAGAGATTCCGGGGACGTAGGCCGGGGTGGGTAAATCCGCCTCTACCATCAGTCCTATTAGCCAACGTGCAATCATTGTTAAATAAACTGGATGATCTCCGATCAAGACTATCCTACCAACGGGACATTCAAAACTGTAATATCTTATCTTTCACAGTATCGTAGCTGAACAATGCCATGGATAACATATAGGTAGTTGGGTTTTCCGTGCATCGGCAAGATAGAACAGCTGCCTCTTGTAAGACAAGAGGTGGCGGTCTGTGTCTATTTGTCATTAATAGCTGGTGCACAAAATCAAATATTAAGGAAGTCACTAGGTTTTGCTTGCCTGAGGTAGAGAATCTCACGATAAGCTGTAGACCACACCGAAGTTGTTATCTATATTTTTCGCAGCTGTCTATTTCCCACCAAAAACTGATGCTGGCACTAAGCTGTATAAGGCCATAAGCAAACAAGAAAATACTCATCCAGAGGCGGCGCTCATAGTTGCCGCAGACTTTAATGCAGGGAAACTTAAATTTGTTTTACCTAATTTCTACCAGCATGTTACATGTGCAACCAGAGGGGGAAAAAACTCTAGAACACCGGTAGGCCACGCGTACAAAGCTCTCCCTTGTCCTCCATTTGGCAAATCTGACCATAACTCTATCCTCCTGATTCCAGCTTACAATCAAAAACTAAAGCAGGAAGTACCAGTGACTTGCTCAAAAGGGAAGTGGTCAGATGACACAGATGCTAAGCTACAGGACTGTTTTTCTAGCACAGACTGGAATATGATCCAGGATCCTTCCGATGACATTGAGGAGTATACCACATCAGTCACTGGCTTCATCAATAAGTGCATAGAGGACATTGTCCCCACAGTGACCATAAAAACATACCCAAACCAGAAGCCATGGTTTACATGCAACATTTGCACTGAGCTAAAGGGTAGAGCTGCCACTTTCAAGGAACGGGACTCTTACCCGGACGCTCATAAGAAATCCTGCTATGCTATAGACAGCCTATAGGGAGGAGGTCAGAGGCCTGGCTGTGTGGTGCCAGGATAACAACCTCTTCCTCAACGTGATCAAAACAAAGGAGATGATCGTTGACTACAGGAAAAGGAGTGCCGAGCACACCACATTCTAATCGACAGGGCTGTGGTGGAGCGGGTTGAGAGCTTCAAGTTCCTTGGTGTCCACATCACCCACAAACTATCATGGCCCAAACACACCAAGACAGTTGTGAAGAGGGCACGACAACGCATATTCCCCCTCTGTAGTTTGAAAAGATTTGACATGGGTCCTCAGATCCTCAAAATGTTATACAGCTCAATCAAGAGCATCCTGACTGGTTGCATCACTGCCTGGTATGGCAACTGCTCGGCCTCCGACTGCAAGGAACTACAGAGGGTGGTGCGTATGACCCAGTTCATCACTGAGGCCAAGCTTCCTGCCATCAAGGACTTCTATACCAGGTGGTGTCAGAGGAAGGCCCTAAAAATTGCCGAAGACTCCAGCCACCCTAGTCATAGACTGTTCTCTCTGCTACCGCACGACAAGCAGTACCGGAGCGCCATGTCTAGATCCAAAAGGCTTCTTAACAGCTTCTAACCCCAAGCCATTAGACTCCTGAACAGCTAATCAAATGGCAACCTGGACTATTTGCATTTCACTGTGACACATGTGACAAATACATTTGATTTGATTTGATTGAACAGTCCAATCTACATGAATGTAGGTTTGATCAAATTGGAAGGGAAATGAGTTGAACTTTATTTACAATCTGTCTTCTGCAAATGAAGGTGATTTTGTTGTGTGCAGAAGAGAGACTGCTACCTGTTGGTTTTGATTTGAAAGCTTCAGCATAATGTTGCTGTCTCTTGGCATGATCATTTTCCACAACATGTGATTAAGTTGTGATGTCGCGCCTCTCATCGAGAAGGGGGAATCTGCAGCCCAATATGGCAAGCGGAGTATTGGCGACAGGTTAGACGGTTTTGATTGAACTGTGTTTGTTTTCTTCCATTCCGTACAGCGAGAGTTTGGACTTCTGTTTTAAAGCGACAGGATAAGTCAGTCATACTTCATTGTTAGTTTTACACAAATAATTATACATTTTCAGTTATAAAACTGACAATTGTTTATTTTTTATTACAGTACTGATGAAGGGGTGTACTGTTGCTTCATGCATTGCATGCGTGTGCTTACTGTCACCCTTATATTGACTGTTATGTAGTAGTGGGAGGCAATGTAAAGGCACTGTAGCACAGCCCAATTAGCCTTGAGGGGCAACAAATCTGCCCAATTAGTTGATTCACTTTCCATACAGCCACTCCTTTCGATACAACCACTCGCCCATACTCCGGTCACCATATTGGGCTGCAGCTACCCATACTTGGAGAGAGGAAGGGTTGTCATGGTAACCTTCCTCATTGGCCCCTTCACTTCTTCCGCCTCCTTCTTTTTATCCCACCATCCCCACCTCTCCTCATCTTCTATTTCTCTTTCGCTCCACACAGGAAAACAAAACAGTATTAGCCTCCCACACAAAGAGGCTGGACACCTCTGCAGATGAACATTGAAGTGAAGTGGACATTGCTGGTAAGAACAGAGACAGAGGATGAAAGTGAAAGTGAGGGTGTTTGTGCTTTTTCTCTGTCCACCGACAAAAGTGAACCCCCTGCTAGAGGAGGGGGATGGCAGGGTGCTTCACCTACTGCAGAGATTCTTATCTGCTTCTAGATTTAGGGCTCTACTCAGTCTGTAAAATTGAAGCGTTACAGAATCCGCATTGAAATGTAAAGGTCATTTCATATGCAGTGTTTACCTTGAATGTGGTCTCTGCTAAAGCGGGAACATTGCCTTAAAATTTCCATCACACTGTAAAGCTGAATTTCCGCGACACAGATTGAGTAGAGCCCCTAGTCTACATTAAGTGAGCAGTACAGTAGCATTATTTGCCAGAGTGCTCCTGTTGCTGATTGTGAATTGCATTAGAGATCTTCCTAAAACGGATGGCATTGATATTTGCTCATTGTCATTGTTTGTTGTAACCAATAAAGAGGTAGTCGGGAAGAGTGTAGTTCATCTGAAGTCCAGACTGTCTCACTGTTGAGATGTGTGAAGCCACAAATGCATGTAGAATTACAAACACTCTCTCCTTCAGGGACAGTGGCTGCATTATCATTGACACTGCAACTCTGACAGCCAAGACAGCAAACCAACCAGTCAGCCATGACAGCGGCCCCCTACCTTACCTCCAGTGACCCTCTGTCAGCTGCCATGACTTCTAATCCCGTCTTGACCCTGGTCATCCCCATGACCCCGACACCTTACCCCTGGATGGAGGAGGAGCACATGCAGGTACACACCATCCTGATTGTCATCATCTTCTGTGTGGTCTGCTTCCTGCTCCTGGTAGCCTTCTTCTACGCTTTCTGCATCCGTTGCACACTGAAGCCATCCCCCAAAGACTCCCGGCCTGCCCACAGCTGCAGTCTGGAGCGTGAGGATGCCACCTTCTGCCGCAGCTCCTCCGACTGCCAGTCGGTTGGGAACGTGGTCTGAATGGAGGCGAGTACGTGAGAGAACTAGAGAGGAAGGCTGAGAGGAGAGAAAGGCTGAGAAGAGAGGAAGGCTGAGAGGAGAGGAAGGCTGAGAAGAGAGGAAGGCTGAGAAGAGAGGAAGGCTAAGAAGAGAGGAAGGCTGAGAAGAGAGGAAGGCTGAGAGGAGAGGGAAGGCTGAGAGGAGAGGAAGGCTGAGAAGAGAGGAAGGCTGAGAGGAGAGGAAGGCTGAGAAGAGAGGAAGGCTGAGAGGAGAGGAAGGCTGAGAAGAGAGGAAGGCTGAGAGGAGAGGAAGGCTGAGAGGAGAGGAATTCAGTATGTGTGTATGTCAATGAAAACAAGCTCCATTAGACTCTCTCCAGTTATGCCGTCACCTTGTTTTATTTCCACACAGTGTTGACATGTTGTTCTGTTCAGTTAGTGCAGTAGGCGATGTCGTTCTGTTCAGTAGGCGATGTTGTTCTATGTTGTCTGTCAGTGTTGTGCTGTTCAGTTAGTGCAGTAGGCTATGTTGTTCAGTTCAGTTTTATTATTTTTTATTTGCATTTTTTAACCCTCATTTCACCAGGTAAGTTGGCTGAGAACACATTCACATTTCCAGCAACAACCTGTGGAATAGTTACAGAGGAGTGGGGATAAATGAGCCAATTGTAAGTTGAGGATGATTAGGTGATTAGAGCAGTAGCCTGTTTTTCTGTTTGGTAGACTTGTTTTAGTAGACTTGTTGTTTCATCGTTTTCTGTTCAGTTAGTGCAGTAGACATGTTGTTTTATAGTTTTCTGTTAAGTTAGTGCAGTAGACGTGTTGTTTTATAGTTTTCTGTTCAGTTAGTGTAGTATACTTGTTGTTTTATAGTTTTCTGTTCAGTTAGTGCAGTAGGCTATGTTGTTTTATAGTTTTCTGTTCAGTTTGTGCAGTAGACTTGTTGTTTTATAGTTTTCTGTTCAGTTAGTGTAGTATACTTGTTGTTTTATAGTTTTCTGTTCAGTTTGTGCAGTAGGCTATGTTGTTTTATAGTTTTCTGTTCAATTAGTGCAGTAGACATGTTGTTTTATAGTTTTCTGTTCAGTTAGTGCAGTAGACATGTTGTTTTATAGTTTTATGTTCAGTTTGTGCAGTAGGCTATGTTGTTTTATAGTTTTCTGTTCAATTAGTGCAGTAGACATGTTGTTTTATAGTTTTCTGTTCAGTTAGGGCAGTAGACATGTTGTTTTATAGTTTTATGTTCAGTTTGTGTAGTATACTTGTTGTTTTATAGCTTTCTGTTCAGTTAGTGCAGTATACGTGTTGTTTTATAGTTTTCTGTTCAGTTAGTGCAGTAGACTTGTTGTTTTATAGTTTTCTGTTCAGTTAGTGTAGTATACTTGTTGTTTTATAGCTTTCTGTTCAGTTAGTGCAGTATACTTGTTGTTTTATAGCTTTCTGTTCAGTTAGTGTAGTAGACTTGTTGTTTTATAGTTTTCTGTTCAGTTAGTGCAGTAGACTTGTTGTTTTATAGTTTTCTGTTCAGTTAGTGTAGTAGACTTGTTGTTTTATAGTTTTCTGTTCAGTTAGTGTAGTAGACTTGTTGTTTTATAGTTTTCTGTTCAGTTAGTGCAGTAGACTTGTTGTTTTATAGTTTTCTGTTCAGTTAGTGCAGTAGCCTATGTTGTTTTATAGTTTTCTGTTCAGTTAGTGCAGTAGGCTATGTTGTTTTATAGTTTTCTGTTCAATTAGTGCAGTAGACTATGTTGTTTTATAGTTTTCTGTTCAGTTAGTGCAGTAGACTTGTTGTTTTATAGTTTTCTGTTCAGTTAGTGCAGTAGCCTATGTTGTTTTATAGTTTTCTGTTCAGTTAGTGCAGTAGGCTATGTTGTTTTATAGTTTTCTGTTCAATTAGTGCAGTAGCCTATGTTGTTTTATAGTTTTCTGTTCAGTTAGTGCAGTAGACTATGTTGTTTTATAGTTTTCTGTTCAGTTAGTGCAGTATACTTGTTGTTTTATAGTTTTCTGTTCAGTTAGTGCAGTAGACTTGTTGTTTTATAGTTTTCTGTTCAGTTAGTGTAGTAGACTTGTTGTTTTATAGTTTTCTGTTCAGTTTGTGCAGTAGGCTATGTTGTTTTATAGTTTTCTGTTCAATTAGTGCAGTAGACATGTTGTTTTATAGTTTTCTGTTCAGTTAGTGCAGTAGACATGTTGTTTTATAGTTTTATGTTCAGTTTGTGCAGTAGGCTATGTTGTTTTATAGTTTTCTGTTCAATTAGTGCAGTAGACATGTTGTTTTATAGTTTTCTGTTCAGTTAGTGCAGTAGACATGTTGTTTTATAGTTTTATGTTCAGTTTGTGTAGTATACTTGTTGTTTTATAGCTTTCTGTTCAGTTAGTGCAGTATACGTGTTGTTTTATAGTTTTCTGTTCAGTTAGTGCAGTAGACTTGTTGTTTTATAGTTTTCTGTTCAGTTAGTGTAGTATACTTGTTGTTTTATAGCTTTCTGTTCAGTTAGTGCAGTATACTTGTTGTTTTATAGCTTTCTGTTCAGTTAGTGTAGTAGACTTGTTGTTTTATAGTTTTCTGTTCAGTTAGTGCAGTAGACTTGTTGTTTTATAGTTTTCTGTTCAGTTAGTGCAGTAGCCTTCGTTGTTTTATAGTTTTCTGTTCAGGTCGTGCAGTAGACGTGTTGTTTTATAGTTTTCTGTTCAGTTAGTGCAGTAGACATGTTGTTTTATAGTTTTCTGTTCAGTTAGTGCAGTAGCCTACGTTGTTTTATAGTTTTCCGTTCAGTTAGTGCAGTAGCCTACGTTGTTTTATAGTTTTCTGTTCAGTTAGTGCAGTAGACTATGTTGTTTTATAGTTTTCTGTTCAGTTAGTGCAGTAGACTATGTTGTTTTATAGTTTTCTGTTCAATTAGTGCAGTAGCCTATGTTGTTTTATAGTTTTCTGTTCAGTTAGTGCAGTAGACTATGTTGTTTTATAGTTTTCTGTTCAGTTAGTGTAGTAGACTTGTTGTTTTATAGTTTTCTGTTCAGTTCGTGCAGTATACTTGTTGTTTTATAGTTTTCTGTTCAGTTAGTGCAGTAGACTTGTTGTTTTATAGTTTTCTGTTCAGTTAGTGTAGTAGACTTGTTGTTTTATAGTTTTCTGTTCAGTTAGTGCAGTAGCCTACGTTGTTTTATAGTTTTCTGTTCAGTTAGTGTAGTATACTTGTTGTTTTATAGTTTTTGTTCAGTTAGTGCAGTAGGCTATGTTGTTTTATAGTTTTCTGTTCAGTTAGTGCAGTAGACTATGTTGTTTTATAGTTTTCTGTTCAGTTAGTGAGGTAGACTTGTTGTTTTATAGTTTTCTGTTCAGTTAGTGCAGTAGACTTGTTGTTTCATCGTTTTCTGTTCAGTTAGTGCAGTAGACATGTTGTTTTATAGTTTTCTGTTCAGTTAGTGCAGTAGACGTGTTGTTTTATAGTTTTCTGTTCAGTTAGTGCAGTAGACTATGTTGTTTTATAGTTTTCTGTTCAGTTAGTGCAGTAGACTTGTTGTTTTATAGTTTTCTGTTCAGTTAGTGCAGTAGACTTGTTGTTTTATAGTTTTCTGTTCAGTTAGTGCAGTAGACTTGTTGTTTTATAGTTTTCTGTTCAGTTAGTGTAGTAGACTTGTTGTTTTATAGTTTTCTGTTCAGTTAGTGCAGTAGACGTGTTGTTTTATAGTTTTCTGTTCAGTTAGTGCAGTCGGCTCTGCGTGAGGAAGAAGACTCAGTCATGTAGCAGGAGCTAACATTGAAAGGCAGAATACAGTTAGAGTTCAAAATGAACTAGCTACTGTGCATTGTTTTAATTCAGACCCCTTTACTTTTCCCACATTTTGTTACATAACAGCCTTATTCTTTTAAGTTTAAATAAAAAATGTTCCTAATCAATCTACGCAATACCACATAAAGACAAAGTTTTAATAGGTTTTTAGAAATAAAAAAAACTGAAATACCTTATTTCCATACTTTTTCAGACACTTTGCTTAGAGACTTTCTGAAATTAAGCTCAGGTGCATCCTGTTTCCATTGATCATCCTTGACATGTTTCTAAAACACTCCACAAATTTCTTGTTAACCAACTATAGTTTCTACTTTGTGCATGACACAAGTCATTCTTTCCAACAATTGTTTACAGGCAGATAATTGGCTTTAGAAGCTTCTGATAGGCTAATTGACATCATTTGAGTTAATTGGAGGTGTACCTGTGGATGTATTTCAAGGCCGACCTTCAAACTCCGTGCCTTTTTGCTTGACATAATGGGAAAATCAAAATTAATCAACCAAGACCTCAGAAAGTTGCAGGCCTCCACAAGTCTGGTTCATCCTTTTCCAATTTCCAAATGCCTGAAGGTACCACGTTCATCTGTACAAACAATAGTACGCAAGTATAAACACCATGGGACCAGCCGTCATACTGCTCAGGAGGGAGAGTTCTGTCTCCTAGAGATGAAGTAGACTTTTGTGTAAAAGTGCTTCAATCCCAGAACAACAGCAAAGACCCTTGTGAAGATGCTGGATTCAACAAGTACTAAAGTAACTATATCCACAGTAAAAGTCCTATATCGACATAACCTGAAAGGCCTGCTCAGCAAGGAAGAAGCCACTGCTCCAAAATGTTTAAAAAGCCAGACTACGGATTGCAACTGCATAGGGACAAAGATTGTACTTTTTGGAGAAATGTCCTCTGGTCTGAATAAAAAAAAATATAGCTGTTTGGCCATAATGACCATTGTTTCGTTTGGAGAAAAAGGGGTAGGCTTGCAAGTTTTAAGAACACCATCCCAACCGTGAAGCACGGGTTGGTAGCATCATGTTGTGGGGGTGCTTTGCTTAGGAGGGACTGGTGCGTTTTCACAAAATAGATGGCTTCATGAGGAAGGAAAAGTATGTTATATACTGTATGTTGAAGCAACATCTCAAGACATCAGTCAGGAAGTTAAAGCTTGTTGCAAATGGGTCTTCTAAATGGACAATGACCACAAGCACAGCATAAGTTGTGTCAAAATGGCTTAAGGACAACAAAGTCAAGATATTGGAGTGGCCATCACAAAGCCCTGACCTCAAACCTATAGAAAAATCTGTGGGCAGAACTGAAAAAGCGTGCGAGCAAGGAGGCCCACAAATCTGACTTCAGTTACACCAGCTCTGTCAGGAGGAATGGGCCAAAATTCACCCAACTTATTGTGGGAAGCTTGTGGAAGGCTCCCTGAAACGTTTGACCCAAGTTAAACAATTTAAATGCCAATGCTACCAAATACTAATTGAGTGTATGTAAACTTATGACCCACTGGGAATGTGATGAAAGAAATAAAAGCCGAAATAAATCATTCTCTCTACTATTATTCTGACATTTAACATTCTTAAAATAAAGTGGTGATTCTAACTGACCTAAAACAGGGAATTTTTACTAGGATTAAATGTCAGGAATTGTGAAAAACGGAGTTTAAATGTATTTGGTTAAGGTGTATGTAAACTTCTGACTTCAACTGTGTATATATAGACAGCCTTCATTTCTCAGAACAAGAATAGACTGACGAGTTTCAGAAGAAAGTGCATTGTTTCTAGTCATTTTGAGCCTGTAATCGAACCCACAAATGCTGAAGCTCCAGATAATCAACAAGTCTAAATAATGCCAGTTTTATTGCTTCTTTAATCAGAACAACTGTTTTCAGCTGTACTAACATAATTGCAGAAGGGTTTTCTAATGATCAATTAGCCTTTTAAAATGATCAACTTGGATTAGCTAACACAACGTGTCACTGGAACACAGGAGTGATGGTTGTTGATAATGGGCCTCTGTATGCCTATGTAGATATTCCATAAAAAATCTGCCGCTTCCAGCTGCAATAGTCATTTACAACATTAACAATGTCTGCACAGTATTTCTGATGAATTTGATGTTATTTTAATGGACAAAAAAAATATGATTTTCTTTCAATAACAAGGACATTTCTATGTGACCACAAACTGTTGAACGGTTGTGTATACATTTACACAATAAATATATGGGGGATTGGAAATTATATATTTTCCTTTATTATGTTCCCCTAAGCCTACCACACCTCCCCTAATTGGAGTAAACTTCAGCTTAAATAATGGCCACAATTGATTTCAAGAATTTTTGCGTAATGTGGTTGCATCATATTTCTTTGCATACTTTCAGTTGAAGCTTGCATTGATGCATTGAGTAGTGCCCTCTGTGCTCAGAGCACAGTAGTATTCATTTTGAGAAACCCACAGACAGACAGACAGACAGACAGACAGACACACACACACACACACACACACACACACACACACACACACACACACACACACACACACACACACACACACACACACACACACACTGTGTGAGTAAGTGATAAGGAGTGTTGGTTTAAATGGACAGCTGGGATGTTGATCATTAAAGTTGCAGAGAGCAGACGGTCAGAGAGCCTTTGGTGAGAAGGTGAGTCACTGCTGCCACCTGATGATCGGCTAGCTGGCTCACAAACCTTTAGCAGTCATTGACTTTAGCACTTAATTTAATGCACAGACTCATAGACAGACCAGTGATGACAGTTAAAGCCCCAACTCCAAGCTAGCGTTTGTGAATGACAGTTTAGGGTGATGTTGATTAAAATAGTTCACACAATAATATATTTGTTCCCTCGTTCTCAGATTCTCTCAGAAACCTTTGCAACAAAGTGGTTCAACGGCAGGGAGTATCATGTTACAAAAACATCTGATTACAGAATATAATAATGTTTTGATGGCAGTGATTTGGAAATAATGTCAGTTATGATGGCCTTCGTCCTCCAGCTGTGTTGTAAGTGAGATGGCCATAAACAGAATCTCTCTCTCTCTCTGATGCAGTGTGGACTGTGTCGCCATGGAGACTGTAGCATGGCTTTTTATGACCCAATACCCCAGCCGCCACCATGTCACAGATGTTGTGGGCGTGGTCTTCTCTGGAGCCCCTGCCACCACAATGCATGCATCACCTATGGTCTCAAACTAGGAGGAGAGCAATGGGTTAACCTATTACACACACGCACGTAGTCCTGACCTCACAGATGTTGACAGCAGGCTCTTCCTTGCGCAGTCTCTTGGCCACGGGTTTGGGGATCATCCCGTATAGCAGATCCTCTGTCTTCTTCGTTGCCAAGTCCAGCATCTTCATACTGTCCTCCACTTCTTCTGTTCCTACAATCACCACAGGGGGCGACGGAGAGGAGTAACAGCACTGAGTCAATCTGACCATAGACGTACCGTTGGTCGCACCCTATTCCCTTTATAGTGCCAGTACCACGGCTCTACTGGACTCATGCATACTCAGGTCGTTGATATAGAGACCGGTTTTAAACATGGCACTCAGACTCTCCATTCTGAAGAAGTACACACACAGATCCCAGAGCTATTACCTTTAGTTCAGTGAGCTAACACTGTCTAGAGATAAACATGAACATGCCTATGTTATTACCGGTATGCAGAAATGAACACCTGTAAACAGAGAGAGAGGGAAAACCAGTGTAAAGGATTGTGCATCTGCATTGCTCTGTGGAGTTTTAGGCTGGGAATCTGTAAAACACTTTGTGATGTTAAAAGGGCTTTATAAAATAAATGTGATTGATTGAGTGTGGGTGGGTGTATTAAGGTAACTTGATTAAGTAATGTTGTATCTTGTAATGTCACAGGAGGCTGCTGAGGGGAGGACGGCTCATAACAATGTCTGGAAAGGAGTAAATGGAATGGTATCAAACACACTGAAGCCAGGTGTTTGATGTGTTCGATACCGTTCCATTGATTCCGTTTCAGACATTACTATGAGCCCATCCACCCCAATTAAGGTGCCAACGGCCACCTGTGAATGTACTCCAGAGAAGAACAATCACTGGCCAATTAGCTGTAAAAGAACCAGACTGCCTGATTAAAACCTCATTGGCAGCTAATGATGTGCTTAGTAAATGATGTGTGCTCCCTCTCCCGCCTCTAGGTCACCAGGCTGCTCGTTATGGTGCACACCTGTCACCAGTGGTACGCACATAATGACACTCACCCGGAGTCCATCACCTCCTTGATTACCTGCCCTTTATAAGTCACTCCCTTTGGTGTCTTCCCCAGTCGTCATTGTTCCTGTTTCATGTCGGTGCGCTGTTTGTGTGTCTTGTTTTGGTCATATAGTTATTAAGTATTCACTCTCTGAACTTTCTTCCCGACTCTCAGTGTGCTTTGTTGAGGTACTAATTTTGAAGCGCTGCCAAGTTTGAAGAGCATCAGAAACAGAGATAATTGGTGTTGTATAAAAAAATTATGATTATGATTAACTAACGCTATTCAAGAGAAAAGGGGTAACCAACAATGATATTGGTAACCAACAAGATATTGGAATAAATGCATGGAAGTAACTCAATATGATTAGATTTTTGATGTTTGTAATAATAATAATTAGGTGGGTGATTATACAGTATGTGTCCTATAGTGCGTATTTATACATGAGTGAACTGGAATTGTTTTTTTTTCATATCCCAACTCCTCCTGAGACACCCTCAGAGAGTGGGGTAACGGCCAGGGTCTGCCAATAACAAAGGCTCAATGGCACATTGACAGATTTTTCACCCTGTTGGCTCGGGGATTCGAACTAGCTACCTTTTTGGTTACTACCCCAGCACTTTAACTGCTAGGCTACCCGCCGTCCCAGGAAGATGATGGACTCTGACTCAGTCATGTATCTCATCTGACCCTTCAGTTTCAGACAGCGGCTGCTATCACTGCATCAAAAACAAACACACATTAAGGCAGCCCCCCCTCACCTCTCTGATTCAGAGGGGTTGGGTTAAATGTGGAAGACACATTTCAGTTGAAGGCATTCAGTTGTAGAACTGACTAGGTATCCCCCTTTCCCCAGGGTTAGGTTAGTGTTGATGTGAGAGTGTTTCTCAATCCTGGAGCTGGGGACTCAAAGGTGTGCACATTTTAGTTTTTGCCCTAGCACTAACACAGTCAGGAAGGCATCATTGATCCTCCTCCCATCCAGGTCAAGGAAGACTGGCCATGCTAGAGCCCACGTAGTGCCCTACCATGACCTACATAGAGCACACAGAGATCAATGAAATACGCTAGCTTTTGGCATGGATAGCTAAGCTTTTAGCATGGATAGCTAAGCTTTGAGCATGGATAGCTAAGCTTTTAGCATGGATAGCTAAGCTTATAGACTGGATATATTTTAGCATGGATAGCTAAGCTTATAGAATGGATAGTTTTTAGCATAGATAGCTAAGCTTTTAACATGGATAGCTTTAAGCATGGGTAGTTAAGCTTTTAGCATGTATAGTTAAGCTTTTAACATGGATAGCTTTTAGCATGGATAGCTAAGCTTTTAGCATGGATAGCTTTAGTGTGGCTTTAGCACACTGATACAGTGCAGTAATTGTGTGTTAAGAAATATTAATTTGTTACTCAAATTACTAACAAAGTACTTCTGACAGAGCTGGTGTAACTGAGTCAGGTTTGTAGCTTCCTTGCTCTCACACGCATTTTCAGTTCTGCCCACACATTTTCTATGGGACTGAGGTCAGGGCTTTGTGATGGCCACTCCAATAGCTATGATTGGGGTCATTGTCCATTTGTAAGACCCAAGCTTTAACTTCCTGGCTGATGTCTTGAGATGTTCCTTCAATATATCCACATAATTGTCCTTTCTCATGTTGTCATCTATTTTGTGAAGTGCACCAGTCCCTCCTGCAGCAAAGCACCCCCACAACATGATGCTGCCACACCTGTGCTTCACAGTTGGGATGGTGTTCTTCGGCACAATCCGTCCTGGCTGAATGCCCACCCTAGCACGGCCACTGCGGGGAGCTTGCACAGAGCGCACAGGGCTGTGGCTACGCACCGAAGGCATGGTGCGCAGAACCGGATAACACGGTGCTTGACCAGTCATTCTCTCCCTACGGTAAGCACGGGGAGTTGGCTCAGGTCTACAACCTGACTCCGCCAATCTCCCCGTGTGCCCACAAAAAAAAAAATAGAAATAGAAAACATAGAAATAAAGAAACTAGAATGCCCACCCTAGTCACACCCTGGCCTAACCAAAATAGAGAATAAAAGCTTCTCTATGGCCAGGGCGTGACAACGTCCATCTCTTGGAGACAGTACGCATCTCCTTCCTGAGCGGTATGACGGCTGCGTGGTCCCATGGTGTTTATACTTGCGTACTATTGTTTGTTCAGATGAACGTTCTACCTTCAGGCATTTGGAAATTGCTCGCAAGGATGAACCAGACTTGTGGAGGTCCACATTTTTTTTCTGAGGTCTTGGCTGATTTCTTTTGATTTTCCCATAATGTCAAGCAAAGAGGCACTGAGTTTGAAGGTAGGCCTTGAAATACATCCACAGGTACACCTCCTAATGACTCAAATTATGTCAATTATCCTATCAGAAGCTTCTAAAGCCATGACATAATTTTCTGGAATTTTCCAAGCTGTTTAAATGCACAGTCAACTTAGTGTTTGTCATCTTCTGACCCACTGGAATTGTGATACAGTGAAATAATCTGTCTGTAAACAATTGTTGGAAAAATGACTTATGTCAGTAGATGTCCTAACTGACTTGCCAAAACTGTAGTTTGTTAATAAGAAATTTGTGGAGTGGTTGAAAAATGAGTTTTAATGACTCCAACCTAAGCGTATGTATTTTTTACTTCAACTGTGGATGAAATCCATGATTATCAATTTTATGACTTCAGACTTACAAATCTGACATTTATGAATCTAATGCAGGTTGATTTGTTTAAAAAATGTTTCTGACCTCATGGTGACGTGTGAGTAGTCCCCTGTTCAGACAGCACCTCCACATGGATGTCTGTGTCGTAGAACTGTTTCTCCATCTGCCTCAACTGGCCTATGGTGTAGTGCAGGTAGCCTGTATGCTTACTCCTACAGGACACAGATGGAAGGGGAGGGGAGGGGTGAGAGTGTTGTTGGTGAATGGTTGGTGGAGTAATACTGTTATCTCTCTCATCTCTCTCTCTTTCTCCTCTCTCTCTCTCTCTCTTCTCTCTGTCTCCTCTCTCTTCTCTCGCTCTCTCTTTGTTCTTCTCTCTGTCTCCTCTCTCCCTCTCTCTCTCTCCTCTCTCTGTCTCCCATCTCTCTCTCCTCTCTCTTTCTCTCCTCTGTCATTTACATTTCAATTTAAGGGGAATTGTATGGGAACATATGTTTGCATTGCCAAAGCAAGTGAAATAAATAAACAATACAAAATTAGCAGTAAACATTACAATCACAAAGACGTTGTCCTATTAAGTCCATGTACAGAAAATCAAATCAAATCAAATCCAATTTTATTTGTCACTTACACATGGTTAGCAGATGTTAATGCGAGTGTAGCGAAATGCTTGTGCTTCTAGTTCCGACAATGCAGTAATAATCCAACAAGTAATCTAACTAACAATTCCCAAAAAAAACTACTGTCTTATACACAGTGTAAGGGGATAAAGAATATGTACATGAAGATATATGAATGAGTGATGGTACAGAGCAGCTTAGGCAAGATACAGTAGATGGTATCGAGTACAGTATATACATATGAGATGAGTTTGTAAACAAAGTGGCATAGTTAAAGTGGCTAGTGATACATGTATTACATAAGGATGCAGTAGATGATATAGAGTACAGTATATACGTATACATATGAGATGAATAATGTAGGGTATGTAAACATTATATTAGGTAGCATTGTTTAAAGTGGCTAGTGATATATTTTACATAATTTCCCATCAATTCCCATTATTAAAGTGGCTGGAGTTGAGTCAGTGTGTTGGCAGCAGCCACTCAATGTTAGTGGTGGATGTTTAACAGTCTGATGGCCTTGAGATAGAAGCTGTTTTTCAGTCTCTCGGTCCCAGCTTTGATGCACCTGTACTGACCTCGCCTTCTGGATGATAGTTTGTCTGTGATGTGTATGCCGAGGAACTTAAAACGTACTACCCTCTCCACTACTGTTCCATCGATGTGGATAGGGGGGTGTTCCCTCTGCTGTTTCCTGAAGTCCACAATCATCTCCTTAGTTTTGTTGACGTTGAGTGTGAGGTTATTTTCCTGACACCACACTCAGAGGGCCCTCACCTCCTCCCTGTAGGCTGTCTCGTCGTTGTTGGTAATCAAGCCTACCACTGTTGTGTCGTCCGCAAACTTCATGATTGAGTTGGAGGCGTGCGTGGCCACGCAGTCGTGGGTGAACAGGGAGTACAGGAGAGGGCTCAGAACGCACCCTTGTGGGGCCCCAGTGTTGAGGATCAGCGGGGAGGAGATGTTGTTGCCTACCCTCACCACCTGGGGGCGGCCCGTCAGGAAGTCCAGTACCCAGTTGCACAGGGCGGGGTCGAGACCCAGGGTCTCGAGCTTGATGACGAGCTTGTAGGGTACTATGGTGTTGAATGCCGAGCTATAGTCGATGAACAGCATTCTCACATAGGTATTCCTCTTGTCCAGATGGGTTAGGGCAGTGTGCAGTGTGGTTGAGATTGCATCGTCTGTGGACCTATTTGGGCGGTAAGCAAATTGGAGTGGGTCTAGGGTGTCAGGTAGGGTGGAGGTGATATGGTCCTTGACTAGTCTCTCAAAGCACTTCATGATGACGGAAGTGAGTGCTACGGGGCGGTAGTCGTTTAGCTCAGATACCTTATCTTACTTGGGAACAGGAACAATGGTGGCCCTCTTGAAGCATGTGGAACAGCAGACTGGTATAGGGATTGATTGAATATGTCCGTGAACACACCGGCCAGCTGGTCTGCGCGTGCTCTGAGGGCGCGGCTGGGGATGCCGTCTGGGCCTGCAGCCTTGCGAGGGTTAACACGTTTAAATGTTTTACTCACCTCGGCTGCAGGGAAGGAGAGTCCGCATGTTTTCGTTGCAGGCCGTGTCAGTGGCACTGTATTGTCCTCAAAGCGGGCAAAAAAGTTATTTAGTCTGCCTGGGAGCAAGACATCCTGGTCCGTGACTGGGCTGGTTTTCTTCTTGAAGTCCGTGATTGACTGTAGACCCTGCCACATACCTCTTGCGTCTGAGCCGTTGAATTGAGATTCTACTTTGTCTCTATACTGACGCTTAGCTTGTTTGATAGCCTTGCGGAGGGAATAGCTGCACTGTTTGTATTCGGTCATGTTACCAGTCACCTTGCCCTGATTAAAAGCAGTGGTTTGCGCTTTCAGTTTCATGCGAATGCTGCCATCAATCCACGGTTTCTGGTTAGGGAATGTTTTAATCGTTGCTATGGGAACGACATCTTCAACGCACGTTCTAATGAACTCGCACACTGAATCAGCGTATTCGTCAATGTTGTTGTCTGACGCAATACGAAACATATCCCAGTCCACGTGATGGAAGCAGTCTTGGAGTGTGGAATCAGCTTGGTCGGTCCAAGCAGTGTTGGATTGCTACAATGATGTGTAAATAGTTAAAGTACAAAAGGAAAATGAATTAAAAAATATATATATAACTTATTTCCACAATGGTTTCCCTTTTCCTGTGGAAACAGATCATAAATCTTCCTGCTATGATGGCACACTGTAGTATTTCACCCAATATTATATGGGAGTTTATCAAAATTGGATTTGTTTTCAAATTCTTTGTGGGTCTGTGTAATCTGAGGGAAATATGTGTCTCTATGGTCATACATTTGGCAGGAGGTTAAAAACTGCAGCTCAGTTTCCATCCATATTTTGTGGGTAGTGTACATATAGCCTGTCTTCTCTTCAGAGCCAGGTCTGCCTTCGGCGGCCTTTGGCGGCCTTTCTCAATAGCAAGGCTACACTCACTGAGTCTGTACATAGTCAAATTTCAGGTATTCTGCCACATGTACTCTCTGTTTAGGGAGAGTAAATAGCATTCTAGTTTGCTCAGTTTTTTTTGTAAAGTCTTTCCAATGTAATTATCTTTTTGTTTTCTCATGATTTGGTTCGGTCTAATTGTGTTGCTGTCCTGGGGCTCTGTGGGGTCTGTTTGTGTTTGTGAACAGAGCCCCAGGACCAGCTTGCTTAGGGGACTCTTCTCCAGGTTTATCTCTCTGTAGGTGATGTATTTGTTATGGAAGGTTTGGGAATCGCTTCCTTAGGTGGTTGTACAATTTAACGTCTCTTTTCTGGATTTTGATAATTAGTGGGTATTGGCCTAATTCTACTTGAGACTGCATGCATTATTTGGTGGTTTACGTTGTACACAGAGGATATTTTTTACAGAACTCTGCATGCAGTCTCAATTTGGTGGTTGTCCCATTTTGTGAATTCTTTATTGGTGAGCGGACCCCAGACCTCACAACCACAAAGGGCAATTGGTTCTATAACTGTTTCAAGTATTTTTAGCCAGATCCTAATTGGTATGTCGAGTTTTATGTTCCTTTTGATGGCATATAAGGCCCTTCTTGCCTTGTCTCTCAGATCGATCACAGATGTGTGGAAGTTACCTGTGGTGCTGATGTATAGGCGGAGGTATGTATCGTTTTTTGTGTGCTCTAGGGCAACGGTGTCTAGATGGAATTTTTATTCATGGTCCTGCTAACTGGACCTTTTTTGTAACACCATTATTTTTGTCTTACTGAGATTTACTGTCAGGGCCCAAGTCTGACAGAATCTGTGCAGAAGATCTAGGTGCTGCTGGAGGCCCTCCTTGGTTGGTGTCACGACTTCTACCGAAGGTAACTCCTCTCCCTGTTCGGGCAGGGCTCGGCGTCGCCGGTTTACTAGCCGCTGCCGATCCTTTTTTCTTTTTCTGGTTGTTTTGTCTGTGTTCCTTTTCACACCTGGTTTCAATTGCTTTGATTTCTGTGGGTATATAGGGCACCTGCCGTAATTCGTGCAGGATTAAGCTTGTGAGTATTAGCGTTCAGTGTTCTATGCTGTTTATTGTTTTCGCATTGACGTATGTGTAGGTAGTGTCGGAACTGCAGTTGTTCCTCCGTGTACTGACACGAGTTTGCTTGGACATTCATCTGGGCCAATTTTGTATTGGTGGACTATGTGTACAGATCTCTACATTAAACACGCTTCTCAAAAAAATCCCTGCTCTCCTGTGCCTGACTCCTACAACTCTCACCGAGATGACTTTATCACAGTTGGGGACAACAGCATCAGATCATCAGCAAACAGTAGACATTTGACTTCAGATTCTAGTAGGGTGAGGCCGGGTGCTGCAGACTGTTCTAGTGCCCGCACCAATTCGTTGATATATATGTTGAAGAGGGTGGGGCTTAAACTGCATCTCTGTCTCACCCCCGGCCTTCTGGAAAGAAATGTGGGTGTTTTTTGCCGATTTTAACCACACACTTGTTGTTTGTGTACATGGATTTTCTGTCATATGTTTTTCCCCCAACACCACTTTCCATAAATTTGTATTGAAGACCCTCATGCCAAATTGAGTCAATCTTTTTTGAAATCAACAAAGCATTAGAAGACTTTGCCTTTGTTGTGGTTTGCTTGTTTGTCAATGTGCAGGGTGAATACGTGGTCTGTCGTACGGTAATTTGGTAAAAAGCCAATGTGACATTTGCTCAGTACGTTGTTTTCGCTGAGGAAATGTATGAGTCTGCTGTTGATGATAATGCAGAGGATTTTCCGAAGGTTGCTGTTTGTTGCATATCCCATGGTAGTTATTGGGGTCAAATTTGTCCCCACTTTTCTGAATTAGGGTGGTCAGTCCTTGGTTCCAAATATTGGAGAAGATGCCAAACCTAAGGATGATGTTAAAGAGTTTTAAGTATAGCCAATTGGAATTTGTGGTCTGTATACCATCAACCCCAAAGGCCTTTTTGGGTTGGAGGGTTTGCATTTCGTCCTGTAGTTCATTCAGTGTAATTGGAGAATCCAGTGGGTTCTGGTACTCTTTAGTAGTGGATTCTAAGATTTGTATTTGATAATGTATATGTTTTTGCTGTTTGTTCATTGTTATAGAGCCGAAAAGATTGGAGAAGTGGTTTAACCATACATCTCTGTTTTGGATAGATAACTCTTCATGTTCTTGTTTGTTTAGAGTTTTCCAATTTTCTCAGAAGTGGTTAGATTCTATGGATTCTTCAATTACATTGAGCTGATTTCTGACATGCTTTTCCTTCTTTTTCCGTAGTGTATTTCTGTATTGTTTTAGTGATTCACCGTAGTGAAGGCACAGGCTCAGGTTTTTGTTTGGATAGGTTTCTCAATTTTTTTCTTAGGTTTTTGCATTCTTCATCAAGCCATTTGTCATTGTTCATTTTATTAGGTTGTCTACTTGACATTTTTAGATTTGATAGGGAAGCTGAGAGGTCAAATATGCTGTTTAGGTTTTCTACTGCCAAGTTTACACCTTCACTGTTACAGTGCAAAATTTTTTCGAGGAAATTGTCTAAAAGGAATTGAATTTGTTGTTGCCTAATTTTTTTGGGGTGGATTTCCACACTTTTCTGCTTCATATCTATAGCATTTCTTTATTATAGTAAATTCAATTTAGTTCCTTTGGCTTTGATGCCTGTTTTGCTGTGATTTTGCTGTGATCTGATAGGGGTGTCAGTGTACTGACTGTGAACGCTCTAAGAGACTCTGGTTTGAGGTCAATGATAAAGTATTCTACAGTACTCATACCAAGAGATGAGTTATAGGTGTACCTAACATAGGAGTCCCCTCGAAGCCTAACATTGACTATGTACATACCCTGGATCCGACAGAGCTGCAGGAGTTGTGACCCGTTTTTGTTGGTTATGTTGTCGTAGTTGTGTCTAGGGGGGCATATGGGGGAGGGAATGCTGTCAACTCCAGGTAGGTGTTTGTGTGTGCTGAGGGTGTCGGGTTCTTGTCCAGTTCTGGCATTTAGGTCGCCACAGACTAGTACATGTCCCTGAGACAGGAAATCTCCCCCTCTAGGAGGGAGAAGCCGACATCGTTAAAATATGGGGATTCTAGTGGGGGGATAAAGGACATCTCTAGCCAGATGTAAAATGTTCCTGTTTTGACTAATTTAATAGAGTGGGTTAGGTCTGCTCTATACCAAATTAGCATACCCCTTGAGTGTCTTCCCTGTTTCACAGCTGGTAGATTGGTGTGTGGGACTACCAACTCTCTGTAACATAGAGGGCAACCAGTGGGTCCGTCTCCTTTATACCATGTTTTTTGTAGGATGACAATGTCTGTATTTCAATTTCTGTGATGAAGTCTGGGTTACTGCTCTTTAGGCCAAAGGCAGATGACCTCAGACTTTGTATATTCCAGGATGAGATAGTAAAAGCTTTGTGTTCCATTGTGTCTAGTGTTGTTTTTGTGTGGTTTAGGCCTGGACCATCACAGTAGGTGTGAGCAGAGCATGTTGATCATCTGATACATACCTCTTATGTCGCAGGATGGGGCTTGGGCAGGTGTAATCGTGGGGGTTGGGCCTGTTACTCTGGTCACAGCCTGGGCATATGTCCTGCTGTCATGCTGAGGTCCTTGCCACAGGGGCGGGGGGGCAAGGGGTGGGCAGAAGAGGCATAGGTCTGATATGGGGGGGCCTATAAGAGTTTGGCCAGGGTTTGTTTGGGGTGGTCTTAGCTGGTTGGGGTGTGGCTGGTGATGCTGTGGTCTGGGTGTAGGTCCTCTTGGCATGTGTTCTCTCAGTAAAGGTCCTTCGGGAGGGTGTCGTGCTGGTTTGTTGCTCTGTTGCTCCTGTGTGAGGTGCTGAGTCTATGGTTGAGAGTGACGTCCTTCAGGGTCCTGGCAAAAGGTGGACCTGGTCGTGAAGGCTGTTCAAGTCCAGAGTGGAGTGGTGGGCCAGGTGTATATATATATTAGGTTTTGAGGCACAGTCTCGCAAAATGCATCTGCTGTATGGTGGCAGGGTGAAAGTACTTTCGTGGTAGCCGGGTGGAGATAACCACTTGTGCGTTGGGGAAAGTGGAAGAAGCTTTTTCAATCACTCCCTTGAGTGCTGTTGTCACTCTTTCCTGCTGGGCCCTCAGGTCATTTGTGCCCGTGTGAATGATGATGCGGCTGGGGGACCCTAGTCTGTCCTCTGACAACAGCTCCAGGGCATGCCTAGTGTTTGGCCACCAGAGTTTAGCCAGTTTGTGTTAGGGAAAAAGTGTACCCTCTTGAACGTATTTGCCATTTGAGTCAATGAGGAGCACAATCTCTGGCTTTTGTGTGTCCTCAGTGGATGTGGGGTGTTGTCAGGAGGGCTATTGGGGGAGCTGACAGGAGGGCTGGTAGGAGGGGGTGGGGTCTGTTGGGTTGGTGGGTCCTGTGCTGTCTGTCCCGTTGAGGCTGTGGTCTGGGCATGAGGTGGGCTGTTCTGCTGTCTTGTATGGGGGGGGTGTCCTGCTCTCTGTCACACCTCAGCTTTCTGACCTTGTCCTTCAGTGCATCCCTCTCAATGATGGAGGAGCAGTCAGTTGTGGGACCTGGGTGTGTTCAGCACTGGGGGAGAGACTATCCTCGTCTGCAGGACAGTTTGAAGAGGTGTGTTCAGCACTGGGGGGATGACTATCCTCGTCTGCAGGACAATTTGAAGAGGTGTGTTCAGCTCTGGGTGGGTGACTATCCTCGTCTGCGAGACAGTTTGAAGAGGTGTGTTCAGCTCTGGGTGGGTGACTATCCTCGTCTGCAGGACAGTTTGAAGAGGTGTGATCAGACTCACTCAGGATGGGGGAGTCGTCACAGAGAGAGAGCTTTTCCTGCTGTGTTCTCTCTTTGATCCCATAAAAGTCCTGCTGGAACTGCATGAGGAGGCCCTGCACCATTACTGTACCAGACACAACAGAACACAACCACTCATCACAGACACAATACAGAAATATCTAAAACCCTTCTCAACACAACACAACCAGTCATCACAGACACAATACAGAGATATCTAAAACCCTTCTCAACACAACACAACCAGTCATCACAGACACAATACAGAGATATCTAAAACCCTTCTCAACACAACACAACCAGTCATCACAGATACAATACAGAGATATCTAAAACCCTTCTCAACACAACACAACCAGTCATCAGACACAATACAGAGATATCTAAAACCCTTCTCAACACAACACAACCAGTCATCACAGACACAATACAGAGATATCTAAAACCCTTCTCAACAGAACAGAACACAACCAGTCATCACAGACACAATACATAGATAATATTCTGAAGAACAATCAAACCATCAATTAAAAATACATATTTTGGACAGTTTCAGTTTCAGCGCTGGGCCCACCTTGAGGATCCTGTCGTAACCGAACTTCCCAGAACCAGCTCAGAGAAACATAGTCCAGGAGGGAGAGTTTCAATAGGCCAACAGTCCTCTGACATGCACCTGCAACAGACGATTAAATGAAGGTTAACCCAAGCTCAAAGACTGGGTTCCTTATACAGTTTGGTCCATTTGATTGATGAGTTGTTCAAAATCAAATCGTTTCCTTGTTACCAAGGTCTAAAAGCAATGTGACGTTGCTCTGTATGACTTTACACTGCATTTACAAACACTTTCCTAGGGCACTGTCTAATTTTCTTTTGTTGTCTATAGCACTACCTTCTGAAGACTTCCTCTTTCCTTCCTTTCCTCCTTGCAGCCACTGTTTCATCGACAGATCCTCTAGACAATCCATTTAAAAGGAACCTTCATAACACAAACCTTTGAGCTTCAATGAGTATTGTACAGTTGTCAGCTGTCACTTCCTGGTGGTCCTCCAGCTGACAGCAACACCCTGTATAGGGGCCAGCACTCACTAGCAGAAGACACAAGTCAAGTGGGTTTCCGCCCCTCTATGTTTTGTGCAAAAGAGTTTGATAATGTATCACTGTCTACTGTTTCAAGAAAGATGATATTTATCTATTCAAAAACATACACTAACCAAAAGGTGTCACATTTTACGTTCAGTGGTGCTAAATTAGCAGGTACAGTGTAATTACATGGTTTTACATTGTTCCTTAAACTCTAGACTATATGATTTATTTGGGCAATTTTCAGTAGTTTATGTAGTTGTCAAATTCTGTCTGGGGACTATGAGTCAGGATGACTGGGCTGTTTTCTGTCAGGACAGAGAGGGGACTGTAGAGCCTTTCTAATGGTGAGACAATCCATTAGCAATCTCATGCCTGTTATGGAGAAAACATCCAGAAAAACTCTGCCATTAATCAATGTCCCAAAACAACATTTGGATTACATTGGTTACGGCTTTAGAAAAGTAGATATTCTAAAATAATGAGTAAAAAGGTTTACATGAAAACAACAGGTAATTATTTGACGACCACCTCAAATGATGGTGATCAGCTACGCTAGAGAATATTAATGTCTGAGCACTTGTTGCTGACAGCAGTGAGTGGAAAAACACTACTTGTAAGTAATTCAATATGGAAGCACAAGCTCCACAATGCATCAACGGTCTTCTGTGTGTCAGGGAAAATCGCACAGTTGTTAAAATAGAACTCTGCCAGGCACTTTGACCTTTAACCCTTGACCCGCCTATGGCCTTTCCACCCCAATGATCTCATTACTTTGACTGGCACTTCACATATTCTGCCGTCTATTACTGTGAACCACAGGTGGGCATCTTCCTGACGTCATCCTGCGTGTGTGTGTGTGTGTGTGTGTGTGTGTGTGTGTGTGTGTGTGTGTGTGTGTGTGTGTGTGTGTGTGTGTGTGTGTGTGTGTGTGTGTGTGTGTGTGTGTGTGTGTGTGTGTGTGTGTGTGTGTGTGTGTCGACATGTTTAACTATTCTTGTGAGGACCAGAAGTCCCCACAAGGATAGTAAACAAACAAAAATTTGACCAACTTGGGACATTTTGTTAGTCCCCACAAGGTCAAATGCTATTTCAAGGGGGTTTAGGTTTAACCTTAGAATTAGTGTTAGGGTTAGAATTATGTTAAGGGTTAGGGTGAGGAGCTAGGATTAGTTTTAGGGTTAGGAGCTAGGATTAGTTTTAGGGTTAGGAGCTAGGATTAGTTTTTGGATTAAGGTTAGGGTTAAGGTTAGTGTAAGAGTATGGGTTAGGATTAAGGGTTAGGGAAAATAGGATTTTGAATGGGACTGAATTGTGTCCCCACAAGGTTAGCTGTACAAGATTGTGTGTGTGTGTGTATCTATCTGTTTGTCATGTCAAGGAGCAGCTGAATGTTTGGTCTCTGTCTCTGAGGGCTCAGTGTCACTGTCTGCACTGAGTCAGCAGCTGTTCTCTCAGCACACACACACACACACACACACAGAGGGGATCAGATTTTTATTATCAGGGACATAGGAGGGCAGAGATGTAGATCCTTAACCTTACCCCCTACTCCCCCCTCTCATCCCCCTACAACTCCATCTCCTTACACCCCCCTCCCATCTAGCCCCCTCGCCCCCTGGCTCTCTCACCCCTCGCCTCTGCTAAAATAACCCAGTGATGTAAGCACCGAGGGATCACTGGTATACAAACTGTTGCCTCGCAGATCAGAAGCGTCAGAGTGGGATAGGGAAGCATCCCAGATTCAGGAGGATAAACCACACAGCGATATACTAATCTCATATCACTTCAACTTTACTGCTGAATCTGTGAGAGGAGACAGGCGAGACAGGTAAGACTGAATCACAGCCAGCAGGAACTGGTGTTGAGCTATGAATCCTACAAGGTTTTACTCCAACTTGGCTGTTGGCCAGCACATTGTGGGGTGAAGATCTACATACCAGGTTTTACAACTGTGTTCACACATCTCATTGGTTTTCTAGCTAGCAGCCAAGCTAAGGGGGAGCAGGTGTGGGGTTATGTCTGGAACACTCATCTCAATGTGATGTTCAGGATCCCAGAAAACAAGCTCATCTCAATGTGATGTTCAGGATCCCAGAAAACAAGCTCATCTCAATGTGATGTTCAGGATCCCAGAAAACAAGCTCATCTCAATGTGATGTTCAGGATCCCAGAAAACAAACTCATCTCAATGTGATATTCAGGATCCCAGAAAACAAGCTCATCTCAATGTGATGTACAGGATCCCAGAAAACAAGCTCATCTCCAAGGGGCTTTCTAAATAAGATGGAGAGAATATAATACGCTCAAACAACATATTAATGAGTTCTATTCATGTTTACATACTTGACAGATTGTTCTTTTTTTATCTGTTAAAATGATACTATGATTCATTCATGTGCATGTTTTTGTGTTTGAGTGACAAACTGTTGCTTAATCTACAGTAGCCTACTGATCTTGTAAAATATTTAAATGGTGTATTTGAGCGAGTGTGTTTCTGAACCAGTACCTAACCTCTCTTAATCCATCCACATCACCACCTGTCCCCCACTAGAGGAAGATAATGCAATCAGCTTATGATGACCTGGCCAAGCAGAGGATGCAGCAGTCCAGGGCTTTGTGTTCAGAGGCCGGGCCAGGTAAGAACTTAGAGATACAGTGGGGTCCAAAATGACTGACTCCTTGATAAAAATGGCCATGAAAAAGAGTGACAAAGTTACATAGGTTCAAATATCATACCCCCAAGACATGCTAACCTCTCTCCATTACCAATAACAGGGGACGTTATGCATCCAAGTGTGTAGTCATTGCATGCTAGGAATATGGACCCAAATGCTAGACTTTTGACTACTTTATTCATAAAAATCTTTAGGGGTGTCAATAATTGTGACCCATACCATTTTGAGATTAATTTTGTATTTCTTGTAACAGTAAATCTCTGTCTTTGAGCAATTATATTAGCATAAAATAATATCATTTCCCAATTTTTTCAGCATACAATATAGCTAAATATTTGAATTATCAAGGGAGTCAATAATTTGGGACCCCACTGTATATTAAATTACTATTCTATTTAATTCTATGGGACATTCAACTGATTATACTTCATTGTCCTCCGGGGAGGGAAATAAGCTATGAGAACAGCGGAGTTTGAATGTCTATCAGCCTAGAGAAGGAATTGAATACAGTTGATTGAATTCCAGAGGTGGGACATTAGGTTTGCCACCAGTAGCAAACCGTTCAGACACACAGGCATAGGATATACTGTAGAATGGAAATGAATCACACGTTTTAACACTCACTTAGATATATGTTAAGAAATGATTACTCACTTAGCTACATATTTTGACATGTTATTACTCACACTTATAAGTATAGATTAATATAGGCTGGATTGACTCTGTCATCACAGCTCTGGTCTTCATCGGTAGTATAGTAAAGCATCAAAGCATTCTCCTCAGCTAAGAGCATGTGGGGGAGTAAACCCCTGAACTCAAGAAGTATACTGTAGAACTCTGGAGTTAGAAGTCTCAGAGGGCTGAACATTCCACAGGGGGCATTCCGCCTGGGTCTGTTGGTTTTCCGATGGTCTTAGCCAGTTACAGGCATTGGCATCAGACCCATCGGACTCAGCATAATGTGATCGACCCCCGGCTGGCTGGTTTTATACTATACAGGCCCGTCAAAAGGCAACTCCTGTCGACAACGCAACTGGCATAAGGCAGGAATTCACATAACCCTTTACTGAGAGAGTGAGAGGAAAGAGAGGGAGAGACAGAGTTCCTATAAGAGCTGCTTCTTCCAAACATTCTATTTATATACCCGACACTGCACCACAACAAACATTACACACCCTTCTACTCTCAGGGGTATTCCAAAGTTGCAATAGAGTAGTACTGTGATACATTTGGCCCATAGTAGTAAACTCAACACTAGGCTTGTGGATTAGTGATGATGTGATAGTTGGAGTTATGCTTTTGGTCGGGTCAGTTGATCCTCAATGAATTGTTTGGAGCTGAGAGTAAGAATAGACCTTAATATCCCACATACAGAACACTACAGGGAGCACGAGTCCTGAGGCAACCCATGTTGCTGGGGGAAGCCGGGTTCTCTCTCTGTTGCGTCATCCACTGGGTTTCTCTGACTGACACGGGCCAGCGGGTGGAGGTGCCATTGTACCAGTCAAATGGATAAATCAGATTCTATTCTCAGATCTGAGTCTGTGTCGCTTTCAGTGTCTTAGTTTCTGTGAGCATCTGTCTGTTTGTGTCTGTCAGTTCATGTCTTCCCCTGATTAATTATTTAGTGGCAAATGGGATGAGTTACCATACAATGGAAAGCACTTTGAGACCTAGGGAAAGTCATATATAATACTCTTTATTCTGTGCTTTTGTGTGTGTACCAGGAGGTCTGAACTTGGGGAAGAAGATCAGCATACCCAAGGATGTGATGATGGAGGAGTTGAACCTTCAGTCCAACCGTGGCTCCCGCATGTTCCAGGAGAGACTGAAGAGGGTGGAGAGGTTCACTCTGGAGAACCAAGTCAACGAATTATACAGCAATGTAAGAACACACACACATAGCCCTGCATCTATCCGCTAGATGCCATGCCATTTCAATGCAGAACAGAATGTTCAATCAATGTTCAAAGACATTCTATTTCTATGGAAAAACAACAAGGCCATACTGGAGAGACCAGTGGAGGCTGCTGAGGGAAGAAGGGCTCATAATAACGGCTGGAACGGAGCCAATGGAATGGCCTTAAACAATGTGTTTGATGTATTTGATGCCATTCCACCTACTCCGCTCAAGCCATTACCACAAGCCAGTCCTCCCCTAACTAAGGTGCCACCAACTTCCTGTGGTAGAGACATATCCAGTGAGATATCCTGTTAGACCTGCAGACCTGTCTCCCTGACGTGCAGTACAGCAGCTTGTTAGCCTGTTAGACCTGTCTACCTGACGTACAGTACAGCAGCTTGTTAGCCTGTTAGACCTGTCTCCCTGACGTACAGTACAGTAGCTTGTTAGCCTGTTAGACCTGTCTACCTGACGTGCAGTACAGCAGCTTGTTAGCCTGTTAGACCTGTCTCCCTGACGTGCAGTACAGCAGCTTGTTGGCCTGTTAGACCTGTCTCCCTGATGTGCAGTACAGCAGCTTGTTAGACTGTTAGACCTGTCTCCCTGACGTGCAGTACAGCAGCTTGTTAGCCTGTTAGACCTGTCTCCCTGACGTGCAGTACAGCAGCTTGTTAGCCTGTTAGACCTGTCTCCCTGACGTGCAGTACAGCAGCTTGTTAGCCTGTTAGACCTGTCTCCCTGACGTACAGTACAGCAGCTTGTTAGACCTGTCTCCCTGACGTACAGTACAGCAGCTTGTTAGCCTGTTAGACCTGTCTCCCTGACGTACAGTACAGCAGCTTGTTAGACCTGTCTCCCTGATGTACAGTACAGCAGCTTGTTAGCCTGTTAGACCTGTCTCCCTGATGTACAGTACAGCAGCTTGTTAGCCTGTTAGACCTGTCTACCTGACGTGCAGTACAGCAGCTTGTTAGCCTGTTAGACCTGTCTACCTGACGTACAGTACAGCAGCTTGTTAGCCTGTTAGACCTGTCTCCCTGATGTGCAGTACAGCAGCTTGTTAGACTGTTAGACCTGTCTCCCTGACGTGCAGTACAGCAGCTTGTTAGCCTGTTAGACCTGTCTACCTGACGTGCAGTACAGCAGCTTGTTAGCCTGTTAGACCTGTCTCCCTGACGTGCAGTACAGCAGCTTGTTAGCCTGTTAGACCTGTCTCCCTGACGTGCAGTACAGCAGCTTGTTAGCCTGTTAGACCTGTCTCCCTGACGTACAGTACAGCAGCTTGTTAGACCTGTCTCCCTGACGTACAGTACAGCAGCTTGTTAGCCTGTTAGACCTGTCTCCCTGACGTACAGTACAGCAGCTTGTTAGACCTGTCTCCCTGACGTGCAGTACAGCAGCTTGTTAGCCTGTTAGACCTGTCTACCTGACGTGCAGTACATCAGCTTGTTAGCCTGTTAGACCTGTCTGCCTGTCGTACAGTACAGCAGCTTGTTAGCCTGTTAGACCTGTCTACCTGATGTACAGTACAGCAGCTTGTTAGCCTGTTAGACCTGTCTCCCTGAAGTGCAGTACAGCAGCTTGTTAGCCTGTTAGACCTGTCTACCTGATGTACAGTACAGCAGCTTGTTAGCCTGTTAGACCTGTCTCCCTGACGTGCAGTACAGCAGCTTGTTAGCCTGTTAGACCTGTCTCCCTGACGTGCAGTACAGCAGCTTGTTAGCCTGTTAGACCTGTCTACCTGATGTACAGTACAGCAGCTTGTTAGCCTGTTAGACCTGTCTCCCTGACGTACAGTACAGCAGCTTGTTAGCCTGTTAGACCTGTCTCCCTAACGTACAGTACAGCAGCTTGTTAGCCTGTTAGACCTGTCTCTCTGACGTACAGTACAGCAGCTTGTTAGCCTGTTAGACCTGTCTCCCTGACGTACAGTACAGCAGCTTGTTAGCCTGTTAGACCTGTCTCCCTAACGTACAGTACAGCAGCTTGTTAGCCTGTTAGACCTGTCTCTCTGACGTACAGTACAGCAGCTTGTTAGCCTGTTAGACCTGTCTACCTGATGTTCAGTACAGCAGCTTGTTAGCCTGTTAGACCTGTCTACCTCACGTACAGTACAGCAGCTTGTTAGCCTGTTAGACCTGTCTGCCTGACGTACAGTACAGCAGCTTGTTAGCCTGTTAGACCTGTCTCCCTGACGTACAGTACAGCAGCTTGTTAGCCTGTTAGACCTGTCTCCCTGACGTACAGTACAGCAGCTTGTTAGCCTGTTAGACCTGTCTCCCTGACGTACAGTACAGCAGCTTGTTAGCCTGTTCGATTTATGACTCAGCTGTGTTTGATGAGGCAGGGACACCTTGGCCTGTCCCCGCTCACGGTTCCTTGGAGGATGACAACTTGGACAAGGTTATTGGAACATTAAGAAACATTGGTCAAATGACCATTGAACAAACATTCCCATGACAATGCATCTAGTAGGTCAGCTGCTAGGCATAGACCAATAAGAGCAAGATAACTGCACAGTGTTACACCTGCCATCCATGTACAGCTTTCACACAAAGTACATAACAGGAAATAGTAGAGATACAGAGTTGACATGGCACTAACACAGAAAATGATTCTGTCCCTGTCCAGGGCCTTCCAGAGCCCATGCCTTCCCAGACAGTAGAAGAGCCCCAGGGGGGGAAGGAGAACCAGGCATATATGATGCCTGGCAAACACAGCCTGATCACCACCCTACAGAAAACTGTGGCCAAGAAGGGCAGCCCCAATGTCATCGCCCCAGGTAGCTGGCAACCCTGGAGGGGAGGGGTTGGCAGAGGTTGACATGAGGGATTAGTAAACAGGACTAGGTCACCCCTAATTCAGAGGTTGACATGAGGGATTAGTTACTAGGACTAGGTCACCTCTAATTCAGAGGTTGACATGAGGGATTAGTAAACAGGACTGACTAGGTCACCTCTAATTCAGAGGTTGACAGGAGGGATTAGTTACTAGGACTAGGTCACCTCTAATTCAGAGGTTGACAGGAAGGATTAGTTACTAGGACTAGGTCAGCTCTAATTCAGAGGTTGACAGGAATGATTAGTTACCAGGACTAGGTCACCTCTAATTCAGAATTGACATGAAGGATTAGTTACTAGGACTAGGTCACCTCTAATTCAGAGGTTGACAGGAAGGATTAGTTACCAGGACTAGGTCACCTCTAATTCAGAGGTTGACAGGAAGGATTAGTTAACAGGACTAGGTCACCTCTAATTCAGAGATTGGCAGGAGAGATTAGTAAACTGGACTAGGTCTTCTCAAATTCAGAGATTGACAAAAGGGATTAATTAGTAAACAGGACTAGGTCACCTCTAATTCAGAGGTTGACAGGAGGGATTAGTTAACAGAACTAGGTCACCCCTAAATCAGAAGTTGACAGGAGGGATTAGTTAACAGAACTAAGTCACCCCTAAATCAGAGGTTGACAGGAGGGATTAGTTAACAGAACTAGGTCACCCCTAAATCAGAAGTTGATAGGGGGGATTAGTAAACAGAACTAGGTCACGTCTAATTCAGAGTTTGGAATATGGGGTCAGTTTTACTTCAGATGACTTTTGAGGTACGGAAATTATAAACTTTGACTTTGGGGTGAAATATCCTTTTGAGTTTCCGTTTTACCACCAATGTTGGTATATAAGAACAACTACTATAGGAGTATGCAGGAAGGACAATGTAAGGAAACTATTTTGATTGACAGTTTGTTTATAAAGCAGTGTTTATGAATATCTGATAACATTCTGGCTGATAGTGTTCAGTACATCAGGGTATCCATGTCCTGACCTGACACTAGGTTAGTCAGGGTAACCTTGTCCTGACCTGAAACTAGGTTAGTTAGGGTAACCATGTCCTGACCTGACACTAGGTTAGTCAGGGTAACCATGTCCTGACCTGACACTAGGTTAGTCAGGGTAACCATGTCCTGACCTGAGACTAGGGTAGTCAGGGTAACCATGTCCTGACACTGGGTTAGTCAGGGTAACCATGTCCTGTCCTGACACTAGGTTAGTCAGGGTAACCATGTCCTGACACTAGGTTAGTCAGGGTAACCATGTCCTGACCTGACACTAGGTTAGTCAGGGTATCCATGTCCTTACCTGACGCTAGGTTAGTCAGGGTAACCATGTCCTGTCCTGACAGTAGGTTAGTTAGGGTAACGATGTCCTGACACTAGGTTAGTCAGGGTAACCATGTCCTGTCCTGACACTAGGTTGGTCAGGGTAACCATGTCCTGTCCTGACACTAGGTTAGTCAGGGTAACCATGTCCTGACACTAGGTTAGTCAGGGTAACCATGTCCCGACCTGACACTAGGTTAGTTAGGGTAACCATGTCCTGACCTGACCTGACACTAGGTTAGTCAGGGTAACCATGACCTGTCACCAGGTTAGTTAGGGTAACCATGTCCTGACACTAGGTTAGTCAGGGTAACCATGTCCTGACTTGACACTAGGTTAGTCAGGGTAACCATGTCCTTACACCAGGTTAGTCAGGGTAACCATGTCCTGTCCTGACACTAGGTTAATCAGGGTAACCATGTCCTGTCCTGACACTAGGTTGGTCAGGGTAACCATGTCCTGTCCTGACACTAGGTTAGTCAGGGTAACCATATCCCGACCTGACACTAGGTTAGTTAGGGTAACCATGTCCTGACCTGACCTGACACTAGGTTAGTCAGGGTAACCATGACCTGTCACCAGGTTAGTTAGGGTAACCAGTTTAGTTAGGGTAACCATGTCCTTACACCAGGTTATCGGGGTAACCATGTCCTGACTTGACACTAGGTTAGTCAGGGTAACCATGTTCTGTCCTGACACTAGGTTAATCAGGGTAACCATGTCCTGTCCTGACACTAGGTTAGTCAGGGTAACCATGTCCTGTCTTGACACTAGGTTAGTCAGGGTAACCATGTCCTGTCTTGACACTAGGATAGCCAGGGTAACCATGTCCTGACTTGATGCTAGGTTAGTCAGGGTAACCATGTCCTGATACTAGGTTAGTAAGGGTAACAATGTCCTGATACTAGGTTAGTCAGGGTAACCATATCCTGACACTAGGTTAGTCAGGGTAACCATATCCTGACACTAGGTTAGTCAGGGTAACCATATCCTGACACTAGGTTAGTCAGGATAACCATGTCCAGACACTAGGTTAGTCAGGGTAACCATGTCCTGAAACTAGGTTAGTTAGGGTAACCATGTCCTGACCTGACACTAGGTTAGTCAGGGTAACCTTGTCCCGACACTAGGTTAGTCAGGGTAACCATATCCTGACACTAGGTTAGTCAGGTTAACCATGTCCTGATACTAGGTTAGTCAGGGTAACCATAACTTGACACCAGGTTAGTGAGGGTAACTATGTCCTGTCCTGACACTAGGTTAGTCAGGGTAACCATGTCCTGACTTGACACTAGGTTAGTCAGGGTAACCATGTTCTGACCTTACCCTAGCTTAGTCAGGGTAACCATGTCCTTACCTGACACTAGGTTAGTCATGGTAACCATGTCCTGACCTTACCCTAGCTTAGTCAGGGTAACCATGTCCTGTCCTGACAGTAGGTTAGTCAGGGTAACAGTGTCCTGACACTAGGTTAGTCAGGGTAACCATGTCCTGACCTGACACCCGGTTAGTTAGGGTAACCATGTCCTGACACTATGTTAGTCAGGGTAACCACGTCCTGACTTGACACTAGGTTAGTCAGGGTCACCATGTCCTGTCCTGACACTAGGTTAGTCAGGGTCACCATGTCCTGTCCTGACACTAGGTTAGTCAGGGTAACCACATCCTGACCTGACACTAGGTTAGTCAAGGTAACCATGTCCTTACCTGACACAAGGTTAGTCAGGGTAACCATGTGGTGTCCTGAAACTAGGTTAGTCAGGGTAACCATGTCCTGACACTAGGTTAGTCAGGGTAACCATGTCCTGATTGACACTACGTTAGTCAGGGTAACCATGTTCTGTCATGACACAAGGTTAATCAGGGTAACCATGTCCTGTCCTGACACTAGGTTAGTCATGGTAACCATGTCCTGTCTTGACACTAGGTTAGTCAGGGTAACCATCTCCTGACCTGACACTAGGTTAGTCAGGGTAACCATGTCCTGAAACTAGGTTAGTCAGGGTAACCATGTCCTGAAACTAGGTTAGTCAGGGTAACCATGTCCTGACTTGACGCTAGGTTAGTCAGGGTAACCATGTCCTGGAACTAGGTTAGTCAGGGTAACCATGTCCTGATACTAGGTTAGTCAGGGTAACCATGTCCTGACACTAGGTTAGTCAGGGTAACCATATCCCGACCTGACACTAGGTTAGTTAGGGTAACCATGTCCTGACCTGACCTGACACTAGGTTAGTCAGGGTAACCATGACCTGTCACCAGGTTAGTTAGGGTAACCATGTCCTGTAACCAGTTTAGTTAGGGTAACCATGTCCTTACACCAGGTTATCGGGGTAACCATGTCCTGACTTGACACTAGGTTAGTCAGGGTAACCATGTTCTGTCCTGACACTAGGTTAATCAGGGTAACCATGTCCTGTCCTGACACTAGGTTAGTCAGGGTAACCATGTCCTGTCTTGACACTAGGTTAGTCAGGGTAACCATGTCCTGTCTTGACACTAGGTTAGCCAGGGTAACCATGTCCTGACTTGACGCTAGGTTAGTCAGGGTAACCATGTCCTGATACTAGGTTAGTCAGGGTAACCATGTCCTGATACTAGGTTAGTCAGGGTAACCATATCCTGACACTAGGTTAGTCAGGGTAACCATATCCTGACACTAGGTTAGTCAGGGTAACCATATCCTGACACTAGGTTCGTCAGGGTAACCATGTCCTGACACTAGGTTAGTCAGGGTAACCATGTCCTGAAACTAGGTTAGTTAGGGTAACCCTGTCCTGACACAAGGTTAGTCAGTGTAACCATGTCCTGACCTGACACTAGGTTAGTCAGGGTAACCTTGTCCCGACACTAGGTTAGTCAGGGTAACCATATCCTGACACTAGGTTAGTCAGGTTAACCATGTCCTGATACTAGGTTAGTCAGGGTAACCATAACTTGACACCAGGTTAGTGAGGGTAACCATGTCCTGTCTTGACACTAGGTTAGTCAGGGTAACCATGTCCTGTCTTGACACTAGGTTAGTCAGGGTAACCATTTCCTGACCTGACACTAGGTTAGTCAGGGTAACCATGTCCTGAAACCATGTCCTGAAACTAGGTTAGTCAGGGTAACCATGTCCTGAAACTAGGTTAGTCAGGGTAACCATGTCCTGACTTGACGCTAGGTTAGTCAGGGTAACCATGTACTGATACTAGGTTAGTCAGGGTAACCATGTCCTGATACTAGGTTAGTCAGGGTAACCATGTCCTGACACTAGGTTAGTCAGGGTAACCATATCCTGACAATAGGTTAGTCAGGGTAACCATGACCTGTCACCAGGTTAGTCAGGGTAACCATGTCCTGTTACCAGTTTAGTTAGGGTAACCATGTCCTGACACTAGGTTAATCAGGGTTACCATGTCCTGACTTGACACTAGGTTAGTCAGGGTAACCATGTCCTGACTTGACACTAGGTTAGTCAGGGTAATCATGTCCTGACACTAGGTTAGTCAGGGTAACCATGTCCTTACACCAGGTTAGTCAGGGTAACCATGTCCTGTCCTCGCACTAGGTTAGTCAGGGTAACCATGTCCTTAAATGACATTAGGTTAGTCAGGGTAACCATGTCCTGTCCTGACACTAGGTTAGTCAGGGTAACCATGTCCTGACCTGACACTAGGTTAGTCAGGGTATCCATCTCCTTACCTGACGCTAGGTTAGTCAAGGTATCCATGTCCTTACCTGACGCTAGCTTAGTCAGGGTAACCATGTCCTGACACTAGGTTAGTCAGGGTAACCATGTCCTTACACCAGGTTAGTCAGGGTAACCATGTCCTGTCCTCGCACTAGGTTAGTCAGGGTAACCATGTCCTTAAATGACATTAGGTTAGTCAGGGTAACCATGTCCTGTACTGACACTAGGTTAGTCAGGGTAACCATGTCCTGACACTAGGTTAGTCAGGGTAACCATGTCCCGACCTGACACTAGGTTAGTTAGGGTAACCATGTCCTGACCTGACCTGACACTAGGTTAGTCAGGGTAACCATGACCTGTCACCAGGTTAGTTAGGGTAACCATGTCCTGTAACCAGTTTAGTTAGGGTAACCATGTCCTGACACTAGGTTAGTCAGGGTAACCATGTCCTGACTTGACACTAGGTTAGTCAGGGTAACCATGTCCTAACTTGACACTAGGTTAGTCAGGGTAACCATGTCCTGACACTAGGTTAGTCAGGGTAACCATGTCCTTACACCAGGTTAGTCAGGGTAACCATGTCCTGACTTGACACTAGGTTAGTCAGGGTAACCATGTTCTGTCCTGACACTAGGTTAATCAGGGTAACCATGTCCTGTCCTGACACTAGGTTGGTCAGGGTAACCATGTCCTGTCCTGACACTAGGTTAGTCAGGGTAACCATGTCCCGACCTGACACTAGGTTAGTTAGGGTAACCATGTCCTGACCTGACCTGACAATAGGTTAGTCAGGGTAACCATGACCTGTCACCAGGTTAGTCAGGGTAACCATGTCCTGTTACCAGTTTAGTTAGGGTAACCATGTCCTGACACTAGGTTAATCAGGGTTACCATGTCCTGACTTGACACTAGGTTAGTCAGGGTAACCATGTCCTGACTTGACACTAGGTTAGTCAGGGTAATCATGTCCTTAAATGACATTAGGTTAGTCAGGGTAACCATGTCCTGTCCTGACACTAGGTTAGTCAGGGTAACCATGTCCTGACACTAGGTTAGTCAGGGTAACCATGTCCTGACCTGACACTAGGTTAGTCAGGGTATCCGTGTCCTTACCTGACGCTAGGTTAGTCAGGGTAACCATGTCCTGTCCTGACAGTAGGTTAGTTAGGGTAACCATGTCCTGACACTAGGTTAGTCAGGGTAACCATGTCCTGTCCTGACACTAGGTTGGTCAGGGTAACCATGTCCTGTCCTGACACTAGGTTAGTCAGGGTAACCATGTCCTGTCTTGACACTAGGTTAGTCAGGGTAACCATGTCCTGTCTTGACACTAGGTTAGCCAGGGTAACCATGTCCTGACTTGACGCTAGGTTAGTCAGGGTAACCATGTCCTGATACTAGGTTAGTCAGGGTAACCATATCCTGACACTAGGTTAGTCAGGGTAACCATATCCTGACACTAGGTTAGTCAGGGTAACCATATCCTGACACTAGGTTAGTCAGGGTAACCATATCCTGACACTAGGTTAGTCAGGGTAACCATGTCCTGACACTAGGTTAGTCAGGGTAACCATGTCCTGAAACTAGGTTAGTTAGGGTAACCATGTCCTGTCCTGACACTAGGTTAGTCAGGGTAACCATGTCCTGACCTGACACTAGGTTAGTCAGGGTAACCTTGTCCCGACACTAGGTTAGTCAGGGTAACCATATCCTGACACTAGGTTAGTCAGGTTAACCATGTCCTGATACTAGGTTAGTCAGGGTAACCATAACATGTCACCAGGTAATTGAGTGTAACTATGTCCTGTCCTGACACTAGGTTAGTCAGGGTAACCATGACTTGACACCAGGTTATTGAGGGTAACCATGTCCTGTCCTGACACTAGGTTAGTCAGGGTAACCATGTCCTGATACTAGGTTAGTGATTATTTTATGTAGATGTGTAAGCCCTAAGTGCTTTCAGGGACTGTCTTGAGTCTTGTCTGACCTTTTGCCTCTCACCTCAGGCTACGGGAGCCCCCTGAAGGAGATCCCCTGTGAGAAGTTCAACCTGACAACCAGGTCCTACTGTTCCCCCTGGAGGGAAGCCCTGGGTGACAGTGACAGGCTCCTGTTGACTCTCAGCACCCAGCTCCCACGGGGGGCCACACTACAGCCTGCCAACTACAGGTGCTTCAACAGGTCAGTCTCACCACCTCACTAACCCACAGGGGGCCACACTACAGCCCGCCAACTAGAGATGTAACCCTGACAACAAAAGGTGCAGCCAGATCAAACGTAGAGACCCGGCCCACTAACTTGAGGTGTAACGCTGACAACAACTAGGCTAGACTAAAGGACCTCTGACGACTTCACACTTCAAAAGCAGGACAATATTATGCATTGTTTTCTTTGGAAAGACAACCAATCTCAAACCCCCATCTTCAAATAAAGCCGCAGATGACCGAAGCATGCTATCAAATTATTAACACAATTATCTCAAATTAGCTTCTCTCGGCGCCCGTCCATGTTTCCACTCCATTTGAAAAGTAATCCTGTCTCTGGCTCGCACCTCCTTGGACTGTGACTGTCCGGCATTTGGCTATTTTAAAGCAGGCTCCAGAAAGAAGGGGAAGAGTCAGTCCCTTAAAGACCGATGGTGCACGAAGGGGCTCCTCTTACCCTGGCACACGCAGTGTGAGGCAACTCCCAGAATAAAGGCTAAACGTCACACTTCATTAGTGCACTGCCACTCATGTGGTGCCAGTCATTCAGTAACTGAACCACACATGGATGGATTGGTTTACTCCTTTAATTAACAAGGTATGTGGGTTTAATTGAGTATAATATAAAGTAAGTCTGAGTCACACAAACTGTGTGGGCCACAGCGCTCCATCTATAGTCAAATGATTCCTGAATTATTTCAGACCTAAAATGTCACTAGTCCATGCCAGGCAGGGTCATTAGAGCTGTGTGGATGACTGGGCATCACATAACAATCTAAAAGCTTCCACTTTAGATCTGACTGTTGAGTGAGAAAGATCTGGTACCCAGCGGATGTATTTGAGGTTATGTAAGGCTGGATATACCGAGTCATTCCCTTCCCTCAAAGATACACTCAAACACTTACAACACATTCATCCCTCTTTCTCTCAGAGCGGCCACACCTTTTGGAGGCCCACAGCAGCAGAGTAAGAGGGTGATCCCAGTGATGGGGTTCGAGCTGTTGGACTCACAGCACCTCCCTGGTACGACCCTGGACCGCATGTGTAAACGGCCCAACTTCAACAGAGCACCACGGGGATGGGGTCATGACTACTCCCCTGAATCCACCGACCTGTGATTGGCCCACTGCTCACCCACGTCCTTCAAACTTCTGGTGACATCACAGAAAAGACTGAAGCATTAATCTGCTCTTATTACCCATCCTCATCCCTCTGGATTCAAAGATGACCTATCCGGATTAGGAAGAAGTTGCCCCTAAATACAGATATTTTCATCTGTTTAATAGTTAGGATAAGGGTAGATCTGTGGTTAGGGGCAACTTGTAACTCGAGTGATCCCTGTTATTGAGTCACTCCTCCTTTCTTTCATCTTAATGCCCTCTTACCCATCCTCACTCCCCCATTCACCTCACCACTTGCCTCCCTTCCCATCCCCTGTTCACTCATCGCTCCCTCTTTCAGACCCCCCCTGTTTATAAAGGACTGACAGTGTGATCTTGATTAATGTAAATGTAAATGATAGAGTACTTGTTTTAATGGCATAAGCGGACAACATACGTGAAACATTACAATAATAAAATTGTATCAAAGTGAGAAACAAATCCATAATATGAATGAGAATCTAAAAATGTTCCTCTCAAGAGATCGACTCTGCAGGATGCTTGGCACATTTCAACAACTCTTATGATGTACACTAAATACACAGATCCATGACGGGTGGGTATACAGATTACATTATGCACCACCACGCACAAAACACAGTAGCCCTTAAAACTTAAAAGAATACACTTTTGATACCAAATTCCAAGATTGAGTTGGATTTGATTTCACGCCTTTAGTTGTTTGCTGTTAACTCAAATCCACTGCTGAGATATGGTTAAACTGAGTGAGTGGGCAGACATTTTGTAACACCCTTGTTAACAACTCGCATTAACATCTGCTAACCATGTGTATGTGACAAATAAAATTTGATTTGATTTGATTTGATTTGAACCTCAAGACGTAGGATGATGACGTTGCCCCTAGATGATGACGTTGCCCCTAGAAGCAGATCCCAGGTCAGTTCTGTGTTTTTCCCCCTAATAACTATGGCGAGGATTGGGGGAAGGTAAGCTGATCCTAGATCTGTACCTAAGAGAAACGTCTACCCAGAGCAATTCTCTCGACCACAGAGCTGTTTGGCATAGCGAAGTACCGACGTGGCAACTAGTCGTCGTGGCGGGCAGCGTGGGCTCCCATGCGCTGGAGATCGTGGGAAGGGTAGTGGATGTGTCCTGGGGATCTCATACCCATGAAGGGGGAAGAGGGGGACCCATGGAACCCATGTGAAACATAGGACCACCAAAACCTGAAGGGGAGAAGAAATACGCACAACAGAATCACAGCAGGGTCAACATAGAGGTAGCTCAGTGATATAGCACAAGTATAGCCAGCAGTTTCCCCTAACCATCACAGGACAAAGGAGAGACTGGTACCTGGAGGTAGTGGGGGGTAAGGAGTTGTTCACGACATTAGGAGAGGTACTGGGGGGCAAGGAGATGTTAATGACATTAGGAGAGGTACCGGGAGGTAGGGAGAGGTTCATGACATTAGGAGAGGTACCGGGAGGTAGGGAGAGGTTCATGACATTAGGAGAGGTACCGGGAGAGGTTCATGACATTAGGAGAGGTAACAGGCTCCAGGTTGAAGTAGTTAGTAGAGCAGTTGGGAGAGAGAAGACGGTCAGACTTAGGCTTGCACGCACATACACAGGCTCACACATACACAGGCTCACACACACACACAGGCTCACACACACACACACACACACACACACACACACACACACACACACACACACCATCTCAATGCATCCCAGACATCAGACATTCACCTCCAGGCAGTCCTGGTACAGGGTCCAGTTTGGTTCCCATCTCACTGTCCCTGTCCTTGATGGCCTCCTTTCCTCTGGCTGCCTGGGACCTGGCTAGTCACAACTCATTGCAGTACAGGATTACTAGGTAGACTGTCACATGGAGCCCAAATACCCAATAAGTCAACAAGTCTTACACTCTGCCCCATCTACAGGGTTGTCCCCATCTGGTTAGAAAGGAGGGACATGCAGTACTTTCTGTTCCTCTCCTCTTGATCTCTTACCTGCCCCACTTGACGGTAAGCCTGCGTCCATGGTTGATAATGAGCTTGTTGAAGGACTTCTAAGCGGCGAGCTCAGCGGCCTGCCATGTGGCAAACAGGATGAAGGCACACTGCTGCTTCTGGATGATGGTGGTGGTCCAGATCTCCCCAATCTGGTAGAAGCGATTCCTGTAGGAGCACACCACAACCATCTGTCACAGATCGTTGAAACTGCCCCAAATATCCTTGTTGGATATTTCGGAAGCCCCCTACATCGAGTATGGTATCCTCGGGCGTATCCAGTTGGGGCATGGAGGAGGCTCGTTTCAGCAGCTTGTCAGCCACAGGGTCATTGATACCATAGTAACGGTCCATAATGTTCTAGTCTGCCAGGGGATCGTCTGGGTCTGTGGGCCTCTCGTGCCTGGGGTTGAAGAGAAAGCAGGAAGGAGGAGAGTTGTCCCCAGTCAATGCAGGAGATTTATTGCTCAACAGCACCACCAAGTGAAATTTCAGCATCATTACAAGTCATTCAGACAGGAGGTAGCCAGGGCTGTATTTAGTCATTGGACTGTATAAACAAGACAAGAGATAGAGCTATCGTTTAATGGCATTCTCACCTGTAGGGACACTCCTCTCTTGCACTCTCCCTTCACCCAGAAGGAGCAGATGTGGGGTCTATTCCTCTTGTAATAGGGCCAGCTTCAGCAGCATCTCACTGGAGCAGGGGGCCTTACCCAGGAGACCCTCCGGCCGTGTCCTGTCAGAGTTCCCTATCTGGGGGCACAGGGAGTTGGGGAGATGAGGGCGGTAACAGGGGAAAACACTGGCTGTTGAATATGTGATCACAGAAATAACAGGGCTGCAGCCTCCTCTCCCCCTCCATACGTCTCTCTCCATATTGTTTGTAGTGCTCCTTGTTTACGTCTGACTTCGGCACGTCATCATTGATGTCCAGCCCGGTGTCTTAAAACCTTTGATTTGGTACTTCTACAGGCAGCTCTAGTCAATACAAAGTAGCCGTGGCTTAAACAGGTAGTAAGGTGGTGCAGGTAAGACATCAGTGAGGTACCATACTCCAGGTCTGACATCAGTGACATACCATACTCCAGGTAAGACATCAGTGACGTACCATACCCCAGGTCTGACATCAGTGACTTACCATACTCCAGGTGAGACATCAGTGACGTACCATACTCCAGGTGAGACATCAGTGACGTACCATACCCCAGGTCTGACATCAGTGACGTACCATACTCCAGGTGAGACATCAGTGACGTACCATACTCCAGGTGAGACATCAGTGACGTACCATACCCCAGGTCTGACATCAGTGACGTACCATACCCCAGGTCTGACATCAGTGACGTACCATACTCCAGGTGAGACATCAGTGACGTACCATACTCCAGGTGAGACATCAGTGACGTACCATACTCCAGGTGAGACATCAGTGACGTACCATACTCCAGGTGAGACATCAGTGACGTACCATACCCCAGGTCTGACATCAGTGACGTACCATACCCCAGGTCTGACATCAGTGACGTACCATACTCCAGGTGAGACATCAGTGACGTACCATACTCCAGGTGAGACATCAGTGACGTACCATACCCCAGGTCTGACATCAGTGACGTACCATACCCCAGGTCTGACATCAGTGACGTACCATACCCCAGGTCTGACATCAGTGACGTACCATACCCCAGGTCTGACATCAGTGACGTACCATACCCCAGGTCTGACATCAGTGACGTACCATACTCCAGGTGAGACATCAGTGACGTACCATACTCCAGGTAAGACATCAGTGACGTACCATACTCCAGGTGAGACATCAGTGACGTACCATACTCCAGGTGAGACATCAGTGACGTACCATACTCCAGGTGAGACATCAGTGACGTACCATACTCCAGGTAAGACATCAGTGACGTACCATACTCCAGGTAAGACATCAGTGACGTACCATACTCCAGGCTTCTGAAGCTTGATATAAACCAAACAGGATCCAAGTGAAGCACACTCCTAATACCAGGCCAGTCACTTCTCTTGAATCATACACTGAACAAAAATATAAACAGAACAATTTCAAAGATTTTACTGATTTAGAGTTCATATAAGAAAATCAGTCGATTGAAATATATTAATTAGGCAGTAATATATGCATTCCACATGACTGGGATACAGATGCACCTCTTCGTCACAGATACCTTAACAAATAAAAAGTCACATACACATGGTTAGCAGATGTTAATGCGAGTGTAGCGAAATGCTTGTGCTTCTCGTTCCGACAGGGCAGTAATATCTAACAAAAATTCACAACAACTCCCTTATACACACACACAATATAAGGAGATGGAATAAGAATATGTACATATAAATATAGGGATGCGCGATGGCTGTGCGGCATAGGCAAGATGCAATAGATGGTTTAAAATACAGTATATACAGTGAGGGAAAAAAGTATTTGATCCCCTGCTGATTTTGTACGTTTGCCCACTGACAAAGAAATGATTAGTCTATAATTTTAATGGTAGGTTTATTTGAACAGTGAGAGACAGAATAACAACAACAAAATCCAGAAAAACGCATGTCAAAAACAATATAAATTGATTTGCTTTTTAATGAGGGAAATAAGTATTTGACCCCTCTGCAAAACATGACTTAGTACTTGGTGGCAAAACCCTTGTTGGCAATCACAGAGGTCAGACGTTTCTTGTAGTTAGCCACCAGGTTTGCACACATCTCAGGAGGGATTTTGTCCCACTCCCCTTTGCAGATCTTCTCCAAGTCATTAAGGTTTCGAGGCTGACGTTTGGCATCTCGAACCTTCAGCTCCCTCCACAGATTTTCTATGGGAATAAGGTCTGGAGACTGGCTAGGCCACTCCAGGAACTTAATGTGCTTCTTTTTGAGCCACACCTTTGTTGCCTTGGGCTGATTCCTCACCGTTCTCATGATCATTGCAACTCCACAAGGTGAGATTGACAGTTCTTTTGTGTTTCTTCCATTTGCGAATAATCGCACCAACTGTTGTCACCTTCTCACCAAGCTGCTTGGCGATGGTCTTGTAGCCCATTCCAGCCTTGTGTAAGTCTACAATCTTGTACGTGACATCCTTAGAGAGCTCTTTGGTCTTGGCCATGGTGGAGAGTTTGGAATTTGATTGATTGATTGCTTTTTCTGGATTTTTTATTATTGTTATTCAGTCTCTCACTGTTCAAATAAACATACCATTAAAATTATAGACGGATAATTTCTTTATCAGTGGGAAAACATATAAAATCAGCAGGGGACCAAAAACTTTTTTCCCTCACTGTACATGAGATGAGCAATGTAGGAAATGTAAACATTATTAAAGTGACATTATTTGTGTACAGATCCTTGCGACTTGGGGTTGTGCATTATCATGCTGAAACATGAAGTGTTGGTGGCAGATGCACGGCTCGGCAATGGGCCTCAGGATCTTGCCACGGTATCTCTGTGCATTCAAATTGCCATCGATAAAATGCAATTGTGTTCGTTGTCTGTAACGTATGCCTGTCCATACCATAATCCCACAGACACCACGGGGCACTCTGTTCACAACTTTGACATCAGCAAAACGCTCGCCCACACAACGCCATACATGCTGTCTGCCATCTGCCCGGTACAGTTGAAACCATGATTAATCTATGAAGAGCACACTCAAGCATGCCAGTGGCCATCGAAGGCGAGCATTTACCCACTGAAGTCAGTCACGACGTCAAACTGCAGTCAGGTCAAGACCCTGGTGGGGACGACGAGCATGCAGATGAGCTTCCCTGAGACAATTTCTGACAGTTTGTACAGAAATTCTTAGGTTGTGCAAACCCAGTTTCATCAGCTGTCCGGTTGGCTGGTCTCCGAAGATCCTGCAGGTGAAGAAACTCGATGTGGAGGTCTGGTGGACATTCCTGCAGTCAGCATGTCAATTGCACGCTCCCTCAAAAGTTAAGGCATCTGTGGCATTGTGTTGTGACAAAACTGCACATTTTAGAGTGGTCTCTTACTGTCCCCAGCACAAGGTGCGCTGTGTAATGATCATGCTGTTTAATCTGTCACTTGGATGGATTATCTTGGCAAAGGAGATATTCTCACTAACAGGGATGTAAACAAATTTGCACACAATTTGAGAGAAAAGCTTTTTGTGAGTATGGAATATTTCTGTGATCTTTTATTTCAGCTCGTGAAACATGGGACCAACACTTCACATGTTGCGTTTATATTTTAGTTCAGTATAAATGACAGATGCAAACTAGCAGCTAAAATATTTTGCCAAATCAAGACTACTTACTATGCGGATGTATGGATTTTCCCCCAAACATGTCCGACGCAGAATTGAGAAATCCTGGAGAAGGAAGATATGCAGGTTGAGTAAAACATAATTGCAACCAGCACGCAGCAATACCATTTTATCATTGTAACATCCTCTGGTGGTTTCTCTGGGCACAAGCCACACCTCTCTTTACGTAACCCTTACTGTGTGTACTCTGGCCCTGTGATTGGTGAAGCGCCTTAATAGCGCCTACTCTACCATTTGTAGGAAGTTGGTCTCAGTCCAACTACTAACCTTCAGGTCTTCAATATCAACCACCTCACCAGAAAGCCTAAATGTGCCATCCCATCTGGTTTGGCTACTTAGAAGAATCTCAGACATAAAATATATTTTGTGTTATTTCATCATGATGTCTTCACTATTATTCTACAATGTAAGAAATAGTCCAAATAAAGAAAAATCCTGGAATGAGTAGGTGTGTCCAAACTTTTGAGTGGTACTGAATGTAAATGTGATAATTTATTAGTTTTTTTCATAAATTTGCAAAAAAAATAATTTGTTTTTGCTTTGTCATTATGGTGTATTGTGAGTAGATTGATGAGGGGAAAAAAACAATCTAATCCATTTTAGTATAAGCCTGTAATGTAACAAAATGTGGAAAAAGTGAAGGGGTCTGAATACTTTACAAATGCATTGTGTGCGGGCCAGACAGGGCCCATATGGGAACTGGAGGCACAGGGACAGGGACAAGTAGTTGGGAAAAGAGAGGAACATCCTCCTAAGTCAACACAGAATACTATCTGTGCAACCTGACAAGAGCATGTTGTGTGTCATCCAATGGTGGCACAACACAAAAACGTCAGACTAGGGTCTAAGCTACAACATACGCAAATATGAGGGAAAACTAGTTACCACCGCCACAGTCAAAATTATGGCTAACCCCCAACTAGTTTATTATTTTTTAAATATTTTTTTTACAATTTATCTTCTTAAAATCTGATTTTAAACCTAACCCTAAGTACAATGCAAACATCATGCCTAACCTTTTATTAAGACCAAAACGAATTGTTATGAATTTTTACATTATAGCCAATTATTACTTTGTGGCAACCACAATAGCGGGGGGTACACCGTACCGGTAAAACATGAGCCCATCATAATAAATACAACAAAATATCAAGAAAACTGTAGGCTATAACTCCATTATTTATCTTTACTGCATGTGAGACATGAAGAATGTGCGAATGGACTTGAAAACGGGTGGTTTAGCCTACAATGTGGTTCGACGAGAACACTGACATTTTGCCAAGGAGATAAGGGCCTGATACCTAGAGGCGCACAGACAGCAGAGGTCGCATTAATTCTGGCCTAATGACAACCACCAAATGTCATGGCACTTTTTGGTGTTTTGTGTCACAGATGTCTCTTTCCATTCACCAGTTTTTGGAGGCTGGAAATATGTTGCAAGTGGATGAAGGTGTGCAGGTAGCCTAGTAAAGGAGCCCTTTAAAGTGAGTTTGACAATCAGATGAAAACATCATGACTGGTTGTGTTTATGCCACAATAAAAGGTCAAACATTTTAAAAGTGAAATGACAAATGTTTACGACCAGGCCCACAGAGATCTTATTGAATTAATATGGATTATATAACACCATTCTATGATTAGGCTCAGAAACATTTTTGGTGCATGCACACATAGGAGGTCCCGTAGCAGGAAGAAATTAAAATCTCCTTTCACCCCTGGTGGTAACTCGTGACAACCATCAATGAGAGAAGATTTGAAGTAGACAAGATGGAGTTGTACACATTGTTGGATTACTTCATTGAGTAAAAAATGAATGTCATAACAGAGCATTTTCTAATTAAGCAATAAGGCCCGAGGAGGTATGGTATACTCTGTTGTGTCACGCCATTAGCCATGGTAAATTGGCCATATACCACAAACCCCTGAGGTGTCATTTTGCTATTACAAACAGGTTACCAAAGTAATTAGAACAGTAAACAATTAGTTTTGCATCATACCTGTGGTAGATTGTCTGATATACCACAGCTTTCAGCTAATCAGCATCCAGGACCCAAACTAGCCAGTTTATATATTCAATTATAAACTGGGTGGTTCGAGCCCTGAATTCTGATTGGCTGAAAGCCATGGCATATCAGAACATATACCATAGTATGAAAAAAATATTTATATTTTGTGTTAAGGGTGTGTACTGGAGGCGAAGTCAGGTGTAGGAGAGCAGATTTCAGGAGAGCAGGCACACTTTTTATTCCGGTCCAAACAAAAGCACATAAGTACATAAAATGTGCCCAAAACGCATAACATAAACAAAAGTCTGGCATGTAACAATACCCACATAACATCAAAACAATTTCACACAAAGACATGGAGGGGAACAGAGGACTAAATAAATTCAGTGTGATTAAGGAATAAAAACCAGGTGCGTATGGAACAAGACAAAATAAATGGGAATATGAAAAATGGAACGGCGATGGCTAGAAAGCCGGTGAGGTCGATCGTCGCCCGAACAAGGAGAGGAGCCAACTTCTGGGGAAGTCGTGATATTTTGACTCTTGTAATTACGTTGGTAACCGGTTTATAATAGCAATAAGGCACCTTTGGGGTTTGTGGTATATGGCCAATATACCACGGCTAAGGGCTGTACCCAGGTACTCAGAGTTGCGTCCTGCTTAAGAACAGCATATATTGTCCATATTCCACATCCCCCCGTCCCTTATTCCTTAAACGAACCCCCTGAAACTAGACATGGACATTGCTTGTCTTCCAAATTGGGAATTGAGGAAGTTTCACCAAGTTAAGGATCTTTACAAAGCCAAACATACCCCATTCATAAAAGCTAATTGCTTTGGGAAAAATAAGGAACTTATCTTTCATAAAAGCAATAAATATATATTTTTTAAACGGTAAATTACTACATCTTTATAGGGCTAGGGTTCCCACACGGCCATATCTCCACGTTACATCGCTTGTTAAATAGGGCTGGGAATTGCCATGGACCTCACCATACGATGTTCTCACGATACTTTGCCAATCAGCACCTATGTATTGCAATTCTCACAGTTGTTTATGAGATTCGATACTGTGATTTTATTGCGATTTGATGTTCCAAACATATTTCTCACTGTATGTATGCTGCAGAGGGACAAGAGAGAGCCATGAGAAACCAGCTTCGATTAGTTATAGAAATAAAAGGTACAGAAAACAAATTGGCTCCCTATTTAAAAATAATATGTATCACAATCTATGCAGGGGGGGGGGGGATACTGGAGTTTTGGTCCAGGTACAGTCAACTAGGGCTAAAATAATATTGCGATATTAACCAAACGATACAATACGATATGGAACTGTACCGATTGTTCCTGCATCCCTAAAGTTTACAGAAGCAAGACTGGCTGACACCTGTGCTAATTTGCCATCTATGCATGCATAAGCTTAACTAAAAGGTTACATACAAATCAAAACATTTAAAAGCTTGACTGTGGAGGTAACTTAGTTAGTCAACTGCATGCACACAACTTATGGATCTGTGCAAAACTTCTACATTAAGTGTATATTTTTTCTGTTGAAATACTAACGTTTGCTAGCTAGCCTTTGCTAACAAATCATCATCCACATATCGAAGTACTGGCATACTGAAATTAATTACGCCTTTAGTTTATACATTAATGTACCATCATTTTCCAGGTTAACATACTCAACGATTTAAAACGTACCGCGTTTTCCCTATTATGTTAGCTCTTAAGGATGTCGCCATTTTTACTTGTTGTAGGGGGGAAAAACAACCCCACTGCGCATGCAACGCCACGAAAATAAAGTCACATCCCACAATGCAACACAAAGCCTTGTACGACACTCATTAATCATTATGCAACTTTATTAATGGACATCTGAAATGAATTGAAGAAGTGCCTGTGAGTTTGCATGTGTGTGTATTTATTCTGATCAAACCTCTTGCCTTAACTAGTATGTGATGGTTTACTCTGCATCATGCTATTTGCAGCAGGGCCTTGTGAGCCGGGGTGGAAAACCTTAATTAGAACATTGGAGAGGTGGTTGGAGGATGTTTCAGATTAGGGATCAACACTAATGGAGGCCTAATCCCCTAATATGTATTTAAGGTTGTGGAGGAGGCTCTCTGCTGAGAAACCACAGACAGGGATTAGAATAGGGCTGGAGCCGTGTGCTTGACAGTGCCACACTTACCTTGACAAAGGCAGGAGGTTGGGCTGGGACAGACCTGGGGGTCAACTCCATTACAGTCCCAGCCAGAAATACACTACCGTTCATAAGTTTGGGGTCACTTAGAAATGTCCTTGTTTTTTAAAGAAAAGCACATTTTTTGTCCATTAAAATAACATCAAATTGATCCGAAATACAGTGTAGACATTGTTAATGTTGTAAATAACGATTGTAGCTGGAAACGGGCAGATTTTTAATGGAATGTCTACATAGGCGTACCGTTATCAGCAACCATCACTCTTGTGTTCGAATGGTACGTTGTGTAAGCTAATCCACGTTTATCATCTTAAAAGGCTAATTGATCATTAGAAAACGCTTTTGCAATTATGTTAGCACAGCTGAACTGTTGTTCTGATTAATGAAGCAATAAAACTTTAGACTAGTTGAGTATCTGGAGCATCAGCATTTGTGGGTTCGAGTACATGCTCAAAATGGCCAGTCTTTTCTTGTTCTGAGAAATGAAGGCTATTCCAGATGTGAAATTGCCAAGAAACTGAAGATCTCATGCAACGCTGTGTATTACTCACAGAACAGAGCAAACTGGCTTTAACCAGAATAAAAAGAGTGGGAGGCCCCGGTGCACAGCTGAGCAAGAGGGCAAGTACATTATTGTCTAGTTTGAGAAACAGACACCTCACAAGTCCTCAACTTGCAGCTTCATTAAATAGTACCCGCAAAAAAACAGTCTCAACTCCAACAGTGAAGAGGCGACTCTGGGATGCTGGCCTTCTAGGCAGAGTTCCTCTGTCCAGTGTCTGTTCTTTTCCCCATCTTAATCTTTTATTTTTATTGTCCAGTCTGAGATATGACTTTTTCTTTGCAACTCTGCCAAGAAGGCCAGCATCCCAGAGCCACCTCTTCACTGTTGACGTTGAGACTGGTGTTTTGCGGGTACTGTTTTGCACTGTTCTGTTCTGTGAGTAGTACACAGCATTGTAAGAGATCTTGAATTTCTTGCATTGAATAGTCTTCATTTCTCGGAACAAGTATAGCCTGACGAGTTTCAGAAGAAAGTGCTTTGTTTCTAGCCATTTTGAGCCTGTAATCGAACCCAAAAATGCTGATGCTCCAGATACTCAACTAGTCTAAATAACGCCAGTTTTATTGCTTCTTTAATCAGAACAACTGTTTTCAGCTGTGCTAACATAATTGCAAAAGGGTTTTCTAATGATCAATTAGCCTTTTAAAATTATAAACTTGGATTAGCTAACACAACGTGCCATTGGAACACAGGAGTGATGGTTTCTGATAATGGGCCTTTGTACGCCTATGTAGATATTCCATTAAAAATATGCCGTTTCCAGCCACACTCGTCATTTACAACATTAACAATTTCTACACTGTATTTCTGATCAATTTGATGTTATTTTAATGACCCCAAACTTTTGAACGGAAGTGTAGGTTGTTTGAAGTTCATGAAATTGTGAACTTTCTCATAGAGAGTATAGGCCTTTTTTATTTGTTGAAATCAATTTTCTGAACCGATTTGAGTAGGTAACCTCTATGTTGAAGACCTTGTTTGATCTAACCTGGATGTGGTACATACAAAGGCAGTCATGTCCTCTCCTGCCGTGAACCCGCTCACCCATGTCATTTGGTACAGCAATCTCCTGTGTTTTCACATGGCACAGTACTCTCCACATCCATGTGAATTCGAGGTCATCTGTCCAGACTCATGCCAGACAGCCACAGTCCCTCCCGTCAGAACATCAATAAAGTTTTTAATTATGTGCTCATCAGACTACATCAGTTTATTGATTGAGTAGCCACAGGCTGTGGCCAGGGCTGATGAGGAGAAGGGGGGATGAGTTTAAATGCCTGATTCTCGCCCATTAGGCCGCAGGACACACAGCGTATTGAGTGAGTACTGTGTCTGCTTCATCGGGGCAAGACAAGGACATAAAAGGTAACTCAGAGTTGACTTCATTGTCTTTCCTGGGCTGAGTTGTGTGGTGTTACCCCCCTTGCCCCCTGTCATGTGCCCTGGGTGAGACAGGCAAAACTGTGTTGACCCCTGTCATGTGATCTGGGTGAGACAGGCAAAGCTGTGTTTCCCCCTTTCACGTGATCTGGGTGAGACAGGCAAAGCTGTGTTTCCCCCTTTCACGTGATCTGGGTGAGACAGGCAAAGCTGTGTTTCCCCCTTTCATGTGATCTGGGTGAGACAGGCAAAGCTGTGTTCCCCTTTCATGTGATCTGGGTGAGACAGGCAAAGCTGTGTTTCCCCCTTTCATGTGATCTGGGTGAGACAGGCAAAGCTGTGTTTCCCCCTTTCATGTGATCTGGGTGAGACAGGCAAAGCTGTGTTTCCCCCTTTCATGTGATCTGGGTGAGACAGGCAAAGCTGTGTTGCCCCCTGTGTCAAACAGGAAAAGCTTTTTGAAGGACGACTTTGTCCCAGGTTTAGGTCCTCTGTAATCAAATCACAGACCGTATGTGTCACAAGGTCAGAGGACAGATGTGTGTGGTGACTTCATTCCCCAAACAACTGATCTTGGGTCATATTAGTATTTGCTCATGGTGGTTGTGGTATGGACTGAGGAATTAAGAGCTGATCCTAGATCAGTTGCTGAGGGGGAGAAAGTAAACAGGGTTTGGAATAAGACATCGACTTTGACACAGACACTTGTTGTTTGCCTCTCTCTGTTTTAGAAAGAAAAAAGGTGAAGCCATGGAAACGGCCAATGTTTCCAGCTATATATTTGCATAGCCTTCAACTGCAAGTCTCCATTTGAAGTGGTCCACAGTAAATCTTGTATACACGCAGTATGTTTGTTTTTGGTTTAGTCTGTCAGTGGGGTGTTGTCCATAGCAACCTTGACAAAGATATGCAACACAAGTCCACATGAAGTGTGGTTAAAATGGCAGTCTACTTGTACTTATTATTACAGATGACATGTTCATAGGTCTGCCTAGCCCTTGACCATGACTCTCAGTCCCATTACATTACACATAAGAGTCATCGGACGAAGGCTTCTTCTGTACAGGGGAGTTTCGCTAATAGCCATGACGCTCTGTCTGAACATGAACACGCATCGCTCGTGGTACGGTTTTGGAACCTTATCTTTCACAACAGCAAGAAATAATTTTAAAGAAACAAAAGGATAAATTGATACACACCTTTGTTGGGTTAGTCTTCTCTCCCGGCCATATCGCCATGTTACAGCGCGTGTTTACAGATTACAGATGGAAGACAGAGGGACCACCTGTGCTAAACAGCTATCTAGCATGCTACGAACTCCTGTGTGTAAGGGGAAAAGCCAGCCAGAAACGTGTTGTCACTGAAAAATACTGTCGGCTGCAACTGGGATGAAGCTGATTAAAACACACATATCACATTATTTTGATGTGATATGAAAGTAGAGGGATTTATGTTTCTAGGACCCTATTGTAATTGAGAATCAATTCAAGTTTAGATGGAGTATTAGTCTGTTTTGGCTGCCAGAGACAGGCTATCTCTGAAAATTACATATTAAGTCATTTCACCTTGAGAAGTAACGCTCCTTAAGAGCACACCTTAGGCTAAAGTCGGATGACTATTGAGTTGTTTTTGGATGAATTCCTCCTGGGTTGGGGTCTTCACTGGTCTGGAGAGCCTCTTGAAAGTAGTGGGGGGGGGACAATGGTCTGAATTGTGTGATTGGTATTTAAATGCCGCCATAATAATCTCAGTACTTGGCAAGCAGTACTTTAATGAATGAATATCACAGATTTTCAACCAATGTATTATTAACAGTTAGAAACTATTTATGAACTATTTTTCATCTTTAGTACTAAATCAACAAATTGAAATATTGCGTGAACTGGCTGTCAAGAAGATGAGTTTCATATGTAAATTGCGTGAACTAACTATCCATTAAAGACTTTAGCCTCTTCATGGACAATGCTGTGCTGGCGCCCTCTGTTGACCATTGTTGGGCAGAGCCGCATAGCTCTGCAAAAAGAGAGACATTCTCAAATTTCTCTCCCATCAGACAAGTCTGTAAGAAGTAGAACGGCAGACCGGAGCCGCTGGTAAAGCAAGACGTAAGCACCGGGTGAGCTTGGGTTGAATCCAAACATTCATTCTACCAGATCGTCTCTAGGCTTTCACTCGGACCTCGAAGGTGAGTGTGGCGAAGTAAAACCTTTACTGGTGCAAATGTTTTGGTCAAGACGAGCTGAACGCTGCTCAGTCGTTCAATTACTAGCCTCGACTGGCTTGTATCTTGGCGCAGATTGAAAATGCAGCCACAGTTTTGGCCTGAATTTCCCCTGGATCGAAAATGAAGCCCGGGGAAAGAGTTGAATCCCAGAGCTGCTTTTGGCTAATCAATAGGAAGGCCACCGTTTTGGTGAATTCTTGTCGAAGTTTTTTGCCTGGAATTATGTGTAGGGGTGTTGGAATGTCTGCATCAAGCAAGCGAAACCCCGTGATACAATTTACCACGAACAAGAAAGAAAGTAACTTGTTATTGTAACTTTATGGCATGGCAGTATCGTTAGCAGGCTAGTTATTGATTGTTGCTGTTTCTGACGCAGTAGGATACAATGTAACGTTAACTGTATAGTATTTTTTATTGTTATGTAGCCTGAGGAGTGTGTGCTTAAAAACATTCTGAAAACACTGCTGACGTGGGAAAACAACTTGCTGTGTTATGCCTTCATTTATTGCAATGTGTAGTGGAATTACGCGAGAACATTTATATATTATTGTACCTAAAGAAGGATAAAAAAAAAAGGTTTGCTTGGAAAACACGTTTCTTCCCCTCCCGATTGCATCCATCAATTCATTTGTGATTCAATAACGTTTCACATGACAGTGGAAAGTTGCTTATGTTCCGCTAGGACTGGCTGATGTGAATAGAATAGGCAGTACGGTATTTCTTTGCTTTTTAGGCTTCTTGTATAGTAAACGACAGTATCCACACTAAATTCGATATTTGATTAGCTGTACGCTATATAACCTCCTTCATGAGGTGGTGGCGATGCACATATGTTTCGACACGTTGTTACGCACACATTTTCCTATTGAGTCAGCCAGACCGCTTTCACATAGAGACGTGCTATATCAGATACTGTATATAAACATTTGACTCCTCGGCGGGAACAGGGGCAGTCTAGACCTGCCTGAAATTTGTAGCCTGGGGTCTTGTTTTATATTGTGTGTGAGAGAAAGTTAGGGAGACTATTCATTTAGCTGTGTCTTTGTGTTCGGCAATCTATCTATTCTCTCAATCTCAGCCTTTGCTTAAGAAAGCAGGACCAGGGCCCTTAACCACAAAGCGTCTCAGAGTAGGAATGCTGATCTTGCATCAGTTTGGACTTTTAAATGAGAATGAATATGATTGTATGTACTGATCCTAGATCAGCTCCCATACTCTGAGACGTGTTGTGGATAACGACCCTGGAACATGTTTTGGGAGAAAGCTTGTCACCAAAAAGCCTGTGTTGGGAAACAGGAGGGCTATTTTATTGGATAAAAACTCAAGTCAAAATTGCATTAATTTGATTAAATCCATTGTGAAATGTTGAGACTTGCTTTTGTGTTCTGTCTAGCTGTGCCAACGGTTTGTCTGGTTATGCTATGTGTTCCATCTGATAGTTCTGACTACCAAGCCCTCTGTGATCAGGTGTTCTGAATGTCTGATGCCTGCTGCTGCTCCTTCATCCCAATGGGATGTTATATTGGCTATGTAAGGTTGTTATAAACATGTTATAAACATGCTGCTGTCTAACCTATAGCATGTCATGTTATTCATGGATAGTTTATGCTGATGGGAACCACAGAGTCCCAACAACATGCCAGTTCTTGTATTTTTCCATGTCAGTGCCCTTCAAAGCCATGCTCAGTGTGTGTGGGGGGCCAATCCAGAACCCAGTCTATAGAATGAGAGTGGAACCAGGCAAACTTCCAATGAATTAGGGCCCCTGACCCTATCATTCTACCCAGTACAGGACTGCCTGCCCCCATAGTCCATCCATTGGCTGTTCCGTTCAGTCCGTCATGCTATGACTTCTCCCCCTACTAGAGCTGGTCCTCTACACTCTGGCCAATTGAATGTAAGGAATGCATTTATTTAGATGTTTATATAGAATATTTATTCAGATTAGAATAATGCTGACTGTCCAATATGTTGAAATTGGACGTCTTTGAAAAGACATTCTTGAAATTTAGTTTTCTACTCTCTGTCTAATTCAATTCTGATTGGCTTTCAGTAGGCCACTAACTGGGAGAGTGTTGTAGAAGTAAACACATTGGACAGTGGTACTACTACAGTAGAAGTGTAAGAGTACTACTACAGTAGAAATCAGTATTAGAGTAACACTACTACTATAGTAGAAACCTGTATTAGAGCAGTTACTTCTACAGTAGAAACCAGTATTAGAGTAATACTACTGTAGTAGAAACCAGTATTAGTGTACTACTACTACAGTAGAAACAAGTATTAGAGTTCGACTCTACTATTACTACTACTACAGTGAAACCAATATTATTGTACTACAACTAATACTACAGTAGAAACCAGTATTATATTACTACTACTACTACTACTACAGTAAAAACAGTTAGTGTACTACAACTACTCTTACTACTACAGTAGAAACCAGTATTAGTGTACTGCTACTACCGCTAGTACTACAGTAGAAACCAGTATCAGTATACTACAACTACAGTAGAAACTAGTATTGGAGTACTACTACTGCAGTAGAAACCAGTATTAGAGTACTACTACTACAGTTGGAACCAGAATTAGAGTATTACTACTACAGTAGGAACCAGTATTAGAGTACTACTACTACAGTTGGAACCAGTATTTGATTACTACTACCACCATAGGAACTAGTATTAGAGTACTAATACTACCGTAGGAACCAGTATTAGAGTACTACTACTACTACCGTAGGAACTAGTATTGGATACTACTACTACAGTAGAAACAAGTATTAGAGTACGACTCTACTATTGCTACTACTACTACAGTGAAACCAATAATATTGTACTACAACTAATACTACAGTAGAAACCAGTATTAGATTACTACTACTACTACAGTAAAAACAGTATTAGATTACTACTACTACTACTACTACTACTACAGTAAAAACAGTATTAGTGTACTACCTCTACTCTTACTACTACAGTAGAAACCAGTATTAGTGTACTGCTACTACCGCTACTACTACAGTAGAAACCAGTATCAGTATACTACTACTAGAGTAGAATCTAGTATTGGAGTACTACTACTACAGTAGGAACCAGTATTAGAGTACTACTACTACTACAGTAGGAACCAGTATTAGAGTACTACTACTACTACAGTAGGAACCAGTATTAGAGTACTACTACTACAGTAGTAACCAGTACTAGAGTACTACTACTGCTACAGTAGGAACCAGTATTAGTGAATCACCAGATAGTAACCTTGAGTTATTTTGAATAGAAAAGATATTAAGGTATTCAGATTTTTGGCAGTCAGGAGGGTGTCCACTTGTATGTGTAAGTTTGCGTGTGTGTGCGTGGCAGTGTGTTTATGTGTGGCCTTGTGTGTGAGTACAACGTATGTAGCTGAATGTGTGTGTGTGTGTGTGTGTGTGTGTGTCTGTCTGTGCCTGTGCCTGAACCCGCCAGTATGCAGTAGATCATATTACTGAACGATTAGCCACGGCCTCCTCTCCCCCAGTGGCCCAGGGAAATGATTTTCCTCTGTCATAATTCCCCCACTGAATTATCCTGGCCAGTGACTCATACACACATACCATATAGGCTTAGTTACTGTGCACGGTAGTGATGATGACTCTCTCTCAGGAGAAGGGAGATGAGGTAAACCCCTTTTGACGGTAATCATTAGATGGTCATGACTCACGGTAGGAAGGATGAAATTGGGCTATATTGTAAGATTTCCTGAGCACAGTATGTCATTTATTCTTAATCAAAGATTAGGAGATAGGGCCGGTGTTAAGGTAGCATGGGGTGTGTGAAAAGCGCTTTACAAATGAATTGAATTATTCTTTGAAATGATTCCCAGGACGGCTGGTGTGTTAGACTAGTGAAAAGGTTAGCCTATGTTTAGTGGTTAAAGAGATAGTGGAAAAATCCTGTTTTTTTACAACACTATGTTGTTTGAAAAGACCAGCTGAAATTTCAGCTTGTTTGGTGGGGTGGGTTTTTTGGACTACCAGGCAGTCTAAGTTAATAGACCAATAAGAGAGTTTGCCCTCCTATCTGCCTATAACAGCTAGTTTTCAGGTTACATTAGGCTCCTCCAATTAGGCCTTTCTCTCAGACAACTCCCAGACAGTTGTTGCTTGACACATTGCATTTAGCTAAAAAGCTATTTTTGTTTCATTTGAATCGAAAACAATCACGGTAAGGTACTTAATTGTTTTCCAGAAATGATTTGATATTGAGATTTTTTAAAAACGCTGCATTGGGGATTTTTTTATTATTGGATTTGTGGTCAGAAAGTTCAATACATGGGTTTCTTATAATATAGCTGGGAGATCAACCTGTTGATGACCCTGTAGGATGTCCCTCAGGCTGGTGCTGATTTAGGAGTGGGAGACTGGGAGTCAGTGGGAGACTGGGAGTCAGTGGGAGACTGGGAGTCAGTGGGAGACTGGGAGTCAGTGGGAGACTGGGAGTGGGAGACTGGGAGTGTGGGAGACTGGGAGTCAGTGGGAGGGAGACTGGGAGTCAGTGGGAGACTGGGAGTCAGTGGGAGACTGGGAGTCAGTGGGAGACTGGGAGTCAGTGGGAGACTGGGAGTCAGTGGGAGACTGGGAGTCAGTGGGAGACTGGGAGTCAGTGGGAGACTGGGAGTGGGAGTGAATGAGGCTGAAGTGAAGAAACGAGAAGTCCCAGAAACAGAATAGCCTTGAAACCCACAACCCACTGTGTGTCCACATCTCGTCAGACAGACGGAAATCACAACGCCGCCAGAAACACATCATAACTAGGCAGTCGAGCCTCTGGAGGAATTCAGCTCGTTTTAAAGTTAGGAGTTGGAAGGGGGGCTCAGGCGGGCAGGGGAGCGCGAGAGAGGGGGGAGGTGGAGGTGCGTTTCCAAGGTGCTGCTCACCCCCTGGGCTGGAATCAGATACATTCCAGAGACTCCTCTAGCCAGGGATAATGGAGGTATGGGGTGTAGCATTACACCACATCACACATGATTGGATGGTGAGGGCTGGGAAAGTGAGAGGAGAACGGTGGCCTCTTTATAGCTCTATGTAGCTCTAGTTTCCTATAAGAGACAAGGAGACCTGCCAAATTAACAGTAGGCCTGCTAGTTAAAGTTATAGGAGACATGTCTGGGCTAGGTCTTCTCATGGCTCACCTATACGTTGCCTTCTCCTGTTTCTGGTTCGCCTTGCTTTACAGTTTCACTAAATCTTCCCAATGTCATAGAGGATGCTAATTACATTGTTATTACAGAAGTATAACAGCAATTGATGTAAAGTGTTTCCCAATAAGATTCTGAGTTGCATTTTATCTGATGCCAACAGAGCTCTGATTACATCTCCAAATCTCAAACAGAGTTCGGACCAGTTTTGCCCATCTACACGAGCTCTGTATGTGTATGGCTGTGGTTAGCCTAAGTCCTGTACATTTCCGTGACAAACGGCTATGTAAAAGCCCTTTCATACACATGACTCTAAGAAGAGCTGAATAATAATAGAGATGAGAGTTCCACGTAGACTGGCCGATTATTAGTAGTGTATATCAGAGACTTTCATTCAAACCCCTAGTGAACTGCTGTTTTCTCTCTTTCTCTCTTACTCTCTCTGTCTCTCTCTCTCTTTATCTTCCTCTGCTACGAAAGGTTATTTATACTCAAAGATGTAAAATGTTGCCTGTTTTATTTAGTGGTTTAAAACAAGCTGGCTTGATGGTAATGGACTTCACCTCCGTGTTTGGCGCGGGCCCTCGGGGCATGGTTACAGTCACACAGCATGGAAGCACTCCAGTGCTAGCAGCGCTACGCTAGCTCTTAATGAAGGCATTTTAGAGTGGGCGAGAGAGAGCAGTGTAGTCTGTTAATGGGAACTGCTTCACCACTGGATGCTATGATCGTGTCCTCATGATAAGTGCTATCGCTTATCAGATCTAATAAAATATGTTTTGTGGATCAATTTAGCCATTTATTTGTGTGCGGGTGTGTACCATCATTGTGCGTGTGTGTGTGTCATTGTGTGTGTGTGTGTGCGTGCACCTGCCTGCGCGCCTTGTTGTGTGTGTGTGTGTGTAGGTACGGGAGTTTGAGATTCAGGGTTTAAGGAATAATGGTTGTGGGGGATTAAAGCTCAGTTGGGGTATGAAGTGTGACAGGTGGAAGGGACACTTCTCTGTTTACCCACTTGGCCCTGCCTGCACTTTGATACCTCACACACTCACACCCAGTAGGCCTCAGTCAGAGCCGTAGCGCTGTCCACACACAAACCACCATGACCTCTATCTGTCTATGGTTTGTGGTTAATTTCTCTCTCTCCCTCTCGCTCAGTCTCCCTGTCTCTCTACTCTCTCTGTCTCTTCTCTCTCCTCTCGTCTTATCTCTCTCTCTCTCTATCTCTCTCTCCTCTCTGTCTCTCTGTCTCTCTCTCCTCTGTCTCTCTGTCTCAGTCTCTCTCTCTCTCTCCACTCTCTGTGACTCTCTCTCTCTCTGTGTCTCTCCTACTCTCTGTGTGTCTCTCTCTGTCTCTCTCTCCTATCTCTCTTTCTCTCTCTCTCCTGTCTCTCTCGCTCTCTCTGTCTCGCTCTCCTGTCTCTCTCATTCTCGCTCTCTCTGTCTCGCTCTCTCTCCTGTCTCTCTCTGTCTCTCTCTCCTGTCTCTCTCGCTCTCTCCTCTCTCTTATCTCTCTCATCTGGTGTCCAAGCGGCTCCATCCGCAGGGCATCTGGTGCTGAGCGGCTCCATGTGGCCCAACTGTAAACACAGTGCTCTGTGTGCGTGTTAATGCTCATGCTAACCGCCCACATCTAAACAGATCAGCCTCGTAGCCTCTGGAGTGATACTTGTATTGCATTTAAGTCTTTTAATGAATTTTTATCTTGTTATTAACACTTTATTCTAGCTAGCTATTTGTGTAGGTAGCTATCAAGTAAACACAATTAGAGAACGTGCTGAGTTGGTTAGGGTCAGTTCCATTTAATTTCCAAGTCGGGAGTTGTGTATCGGCCACTGCAAAATTGACCATAGCCAATTCCCCACAGCGTGTCTTTCTCTGTTTTGAATAACTGAATGGAGAGAATTGAATTGGCTTTGACCCCCAGCTCCTCTGCCAGCTTGGACTGTGCCCCTCCGCTGCCCTGTCTGCCCGCCTGCTGTCCATCTGTGTGTCTGCCCATCCTGGGTGGCATGGGGGTCTATGGGACAGGTGTTGGCATGCAGGGGGTCAGTACCCAACCACACACACAGCTGTGTCACCTATACACAAAGTGGACCCCGCAGGCTGCAGGTGACAGGACGATGGATGGGGGTTGGTCGGGGAGTGTAAATTAAAATAGGGTCTCTCGTTTGAAATGACACCAGGGGCAACACGACTGACTAGACTCAGTGGGTTTTTGGGTCACTGTGTTTAGGCCCCAGGTTGCCCGTGGCAGTAGGAGTAGATTCAGGGGTTGTTTGGGTGTTGGGACTGACTGAGGGATGGGGTCTTGTCTGGTCCACACAAACAAAAACAGCACCCTTCCCTTCCCCCTTTAGGAGTGTTAAGTGGCCGGATATTCCCCTGAATGGGACACAGGTGTTGGCCCAGGCTGTGTGTGTGTGTGTGTTTCTGCTGGGTTCTGGTGTGTGTTGTGGCCGTGTGTGTGTGCATGTGCATGTGGCCTGGTGTTTGTGTGTGTTGTGGCTCTGTGTATGTGTGTGTGTGTGTGTGTGTGTGTGTATGATAGGCCCATTGTGTGTGTTGGTTTTATCATCTTAATGAGGCCTGCTCAGAGCTCAGTGGCTCTCAATGGGCCGTAGGTCTCTCCATCCTAGCCTGCTGCGTGAGGGGTGGAGGAGTGGAGAAGGGCTCATATAATGAGGAAGAGTGGGTGGTTTTAAAACAGACTTCCCTAACACAGACATAAACAAGCTCCAAAGAGGTCTCAGGATTCTTCAGCCCTGATCAGGTTTGATATTCAAACTAACCTCACTCTCCTCTCCCTCATCGTTCCCTCTTCCCCTCATCCTTCCCTCTACCCCTCCTCATCATTCACTCTTCCCCTCCTCATCCCCTCCTTCCTTCTTCCCATCCTCCTTCCCTTACTCCATTCTATTGAATACTTGTCTGTGTTTGGAGCAGAGCTTCTACAACATGTGTTGTGACCCACCTAAAGCCTTTCAGACATTCCAACATTGAGATATTCTTATGACCCACGACCAAAGACCATGCTTCTATCCACAACCTGACTTATGAGCCATGGGGGACTGGCCACGAACCAGCATGAGAGACACTGCAGTAGAAGTCTTGTGTAATGAGAAGAGTAGGGTTGTTGTGGTGTCCCCCCCCCCCCTGGGGTCAAAAACACACACACACACACTCTGACCCATCTGTAGGATGAGGGTGAGGTAATGGGTCATTGACCTCCCGGTAACCCTCCATGTTTAGGTGTCTCTCTGTTCGCGGTAGCTGATCTCACCGTGTGTTAGTAACCCTGTGACCTCTACATATGATGAAGCTCCTGGCCTGTGAATAAGAACCATACAGTGGATCTAGACAGCCTATATAAAACCTCCCTTGTCTCGCTCCCCTCCACCCCTTCCTTGTCTCCCTCCCACCCATCTCCGCCCCCCTCCCAGCCCCAAAAGCACTGCTCTCATTTCTCTCTACCTCCCCCTGTGCTTTTGTCTCCAGCACCTTCTCCTGGTCTCTCTCTGTCTCTCTCTCCCAATTCAATTTAATTCAATTCTCTCTCTCTCTCTCTCCTTTTTATTTCTTTATTTTTAAATTCCAGAATCCATTTCTGATGCCCCCAGGCGCTCTCCAGCGATGGCTGGAGACGTTGTGGCAAATTTAATTTGGTCTCCCACTCTCTCTCCCAGGACCCGCGCGGGCTCAATGGAACAACAGTAGCAGGGAGAGCGAGGGAGGAAAAACCCAATTTCTCATGCATTACTTTCTCTATCCTCGGGGCTTTTAATGGAGTAACACCGTCCCGCTCTCTTTCCCTCCCCTCTCTCCTGCTGTTCTTACTCTCACTGCCCAAATCTAGCCTATACGGAACTAGGCTCCTTCTACTGCTGCTAGGCCTACCAACCAAAGTCTTCTCTGACTCATTGCGTCTGGATATTGGAGGAATCTAACTGTACTATAATGACTCTTGGTGAGATTGGTTGTCAGTGTCTGTCTGTGCTGCTGTACATCAGTCATATTCTTTATTGAGCTTGTCTTGCTCTGTTAATATTTATCAGAATAATCCTCTCAGAAAGACCCCAGTCCTCTACTGTTATAGACCTAGAACTATACCTCAGTCCTCTACTGTTATAGACCTAGAACTATAGCCCAGTCCTCTACTGTTATAGACCTAGAACTATACCCCAGTCCTCTACTGTTATAGACCTAGAACTATACCTCAGTCCTCTACTGTTATAGACCTAGGTAGATACCTCAGTCCTCTACTGTTATAGACCTAGGTAGATACCTCAGTCCTCTACTGTTATAGACCTAGAACTATACCTCAGTCCTCTACTGTTATAGACCTAGGTAGATACCTCAGTCCTCTACTGTTATAGACCTAGGTAGATACCTCAGTCCTCTACTGTTATAGACCTAGGTAGATACCTCAGTCCTCTACTGTTATAGACCTAGGTAGATACCCCAGACCTCTACTGTTATAGACCTAGGTAGATACCCCAGACCTCTACTGTTATAGACCTAGGTAGATACCTCACCTCTACTGTTATAGACCTAGGTAGATACCCCAGACCTCTACTGTTATAGACCTAGGTAGATACCCCAGACCTCTACTGTTATAGACCTAGGTAGATACCCCAGACCTCTACTGTTATAGACCTAGGTAGATACCCCAGACCTCTACTGTTATAGACCTAGGTAGATACCCCAGACCTCTACTGTTATAGACCTAGGTAGATACCTCAGTTCTCTACTGTTATAGACCTAGGTAGATACCTCAGTCCTCTACTGTTATAGACCTAGGTAGATACCCCAGCCCCCACTGTTATAGACCTAGAACTATACCACAGCCCTCTACTGTTATAGACCTATAACTATACCCCAGTCCTCTACTGTTATAGACCTAGGTAGATACCCCAGACCTCTACTGTTATAGACCTAGGTAGATACCCCAGACCTCTACTGTTATAGACCTAGGTAGATACCTCAGTCCTCTACTGTTATAGACCTAGGTAGATACCTCTCCTCTACTGTTATAGACCTAGGTAGATACCTCTCCTCTACTGTTATAGACCTAGGTAGATACCTCAGTCCTCTACTGTTATAGACCTAGGTAGATACCCCAGCCCCCACTGTTATAGACCTAGGTAGATACCTCTCCTCTACTGTTATAGACCTAGGTAGATACCCCAGTCCTCTACTGTTATCGACCTAGGTAGATACCTCTCCTCTACTGTTATAGACCTAGGTAGATACCTGTTATAGACCTAGGTAGATACCCCAGTCCTCTACTGTTATAGACCTAGGTAGATACCCCAGTCCTCTACTGTTATATACCTAGGTAGATACCTCAGTCCTCTACTGTTATAGACCTAGGTAGATACCTCAGTCCTCTACTGTTATAGACCTAGGTAGATACCTCAGTCCTCTACTGTTATAGACCTAGGTAGATACCTCAGTCCTCTACTGTTATAGACCTAGGTAGATACCTCTCCTCTACTGTTATAGACCTAGGTAGATACCTCTCCTCTACTGTTATAGACCTAGGTAGATACCTCAGTCCTCTACTGTTATAGACCTAGGTAGATACCTCAGTCCTCTACTGTTATAGACCTAGGTAGATACCTCAGTCCTCTACTGTTATAGACCTAGGTAGATACCTCTCCTCTACTGTTATAGACCTAGGTAGATACCTCTCCTCTACTGTTATAGACCTAGGTAGATACCCCAGCCCTCCACTGTTATAGACCTAGGTAGATAGCCCAGCCCTCCACTGTTATAGACCTAGGTAGATACCCCAGCCCTCCACTGTTATAGACCTAGGTAGATACCTCTCCTCTACTGTTATAGACCTAGGTAGATACCCCAGCCCTCCACTGTTATAGACCTAGGTAGATACCTCAGTCCTCTACTGTTATAGACCTAGGTAGATACCTCTCCTCTACTGTTATAGACCTAGGTAGATACCTCAGTCCTCTACTGTTATAGACCTAGAACTATACCTCAGTCCTCTACTGTTATAGACCTAGGTAGATACCTCTCCTCTACTGTTATAGACCTAGGTAGATAGCCCAGCCCTCCACTGTTATAGACCTAGGTAGATACCTCTCCTCTACTGTTATAGACCTAGGTAGATACCCCAGCCCTCCACTGTTATAGACCTAGCTAGATACCCCAGTCCTCTACTGTTATAGACCTAGGTAGATACCTCTCCTCTACTGTTATAGACCTAGGTAGATACCTCAGTCCTCTACTGTTATAGACCTAGGTAGATACCTCAGTCCTCTACTGTTATAGGCCTAGGTAGATACCTCAGTCCTCTACTGTTATAGACCTAGGTAGATACCCCAGTCCTCTACTGTTATAGACCTAGAACTATACCCCAGTCTTCTTGTGTTATAGACCTAGGTAGATATCTCAGTCCTCTACTGTTATAGACCTAGAACTATAGCCCAGTCCTCTACTGTTATAGACCTAGAACTATACCCCAGGCCTCTACTGTTATAGACCTAGAACTATACCTCAGTCCTCTACTGTTATAGACCTAGGTAGATACCTCAGTCTTCTACTGTTAGAGACCTAGATAGATACCCCGGTCCTCTACTGTTACAGACCTAGAACTATACCTCAGTCCTCTACTGTTATAGACCTAGGTAGATACCCCGGTCCTCTACTGTTATAGACCTAGGTAGATACCCCAGTCCTCTACTGTTATAGACCTAGGTAGATACCTCAGTCCTCTACTGTTATAGACCTAGGTAGATACCCCAGTCCTCTACTGTTATAGACCTAGAACTATACCACAGCCCTCTACTGTTATAGACCTATAACTATACCCCAGTCCTCTACTGTTATTGACCTAGGTAGATACCCCAGCCCTCCACTGTTATAGACCTAGGTAGATACCCCAGCCCTCCACTGTTATAGACCTAGGTAGATACCCCAGCCCCCCACTGTTATAGACCTAGGTAGATACCCCAGTCCTCTACTGTTATAGACCTAGGTAGATACCCCAGCCCCCCACTGTTATAGACCTAGGTAGATACCCCAGTCCTCTACTGTTATAGACCTAGGTAGATACCCCAGTCCTCTACTGTTATAGACCTAGAACTATAGCCCAGTCCTCTACTGTTATAGACCTAGGTAGATACCTCAGTCCTCTACTGTTATAGACCTAGGTAGATACCCCAGTCCTCTACTGTTATAGACCTAGAACTATACCACAGCCCTCTACTGTTATAGACCTATAACTATACCCCAGTCCTCTACTGTTATTGACCTAGGTAGATACCCCAGCCCTCCACTGTTATAGACCTAGGTAGATACCCCAGCCCTCCACTGTTATAGACCTAGGTAGATACCCCAGCCCCCCACTGTTATAGACCTAGGTAGATACCCCAGTCCTCTACTGTTATAGGCCTAGGTAGATACCCCAGTCCTCTACTGTTATAGACCTAGAACTATACCCCAGTCTTCTGTTATAGACCTAGGTAGATACCCCAGTCCTCTACTGTTATAGACCTAGAACTATACCCCAGTCGTCTACTGTTATAGACCTAGAACTATACCACAGCCCTCTACTGTTATAGACCTAGAACTATACCCCAGTCCTCTACTGTTATTGACCTAGGTAGATACCCCAGTCCTCTACTGTTATAGACCTAGGTAGATACCCCAGTCCTCTACTGTTATAGACCTAGGTAGATACCTCTCCTCTACTGTTATAGACCTAGGTAGATAGCCCAGTCCTCTACTGTTATAGACCTAGAACTATAGCCCAGTCCTCTACTGTTATAGACCTAGAACTATGCCCCAGTCCTCTACTGTTATAGACCTAGAACTATACCCCAGTCCTCTACTGTTATAGACCTAGGTAGATACCTCTTCTCTACTGTTATAGACCTAGGTAGATACCTCAGTCCTCTACTGTTATAGACCTAGGTAGATACCTCAGTCCTCTACTGTTATATACCTAGGTAGATACCCCAGTCCTCTACTGTTATAGACCTAGGTAGATACCCCAGTCCTCTACTGTTATAGACCTATAATTATACCACAGTCCTCTACTGTTATAGACCTAGAACTATACCTCAGTCCTCTACTGTTATAGACCTAGGTAGATACCCCGGTCCTCTACTGTTATAGACCTAGGTAGATACCCCAGTCCTCTACTGTTATAGACCTAGGTAGATACCTCAGTCCTCTACTGTTATAGACCTAGGTAGATACCCCAGTCCTCTACTGTTATAGACCTAGAACTATACCACAGCCCTCTACTGTTATAGACCTATAACTATACCCCAGTCCTCTACTGTTATTGACCTAGGTAGATACCCCAGCCCTCCACTGTTATAGACCTAGGTAGATACCCCAGCCCTCCACTGTTATAGACCTAGGTAGATACCCCAGCCCTCCACTGTTATAGACCTAGGTAGATACCCCAGCCCCCCACTGTTATAGACCTAGGTAGATACCCCAGTCCTCTACTGTTATAGACCTAGGTAGATACCCCAGTCCTCTACTGTTATAGACCTAGAACTATAGCCCAGTCCTCTACTGTTATAGACCTAGGTAGATACCTCAGTCCTCTACTGTTATAGACCTAGGTAGATACCCCAGTCCTCTACTGTTATAGACCTAGAACTATACCACAGCCCTCTACTGTTATAGACCTATAACTATAGCCCAGTCCTCTACTGTTATAGACCTAGGTAGATACCCCAGTCCTCTACTGTTATAGACCTAGGTAGATACCCCAGCCCTCCACTGTTATAGACCTAGGTAGATACCCCAGTCCTCTACTGTTATAGACCTAGGTAGATAGCCCAGTCCTCTACTGTTATAGACCTAGAACTATAGCCCAGTCCTCTACTGTTATAGACCTAGAACTATACCCAGTCCTCTACTGTTATAGACCTAGAACTATACCCCAGTCCTCTACTGTTATAGACCTAGGTAGATACCTCAGTCCTCTACTGTTATAGACCTAGGTAGATACCTCAGTCCTCTACTGTTACAGACCTAGAACTATACCACAGTCCTCTACTGTTATAGACCTAGAACTATACCTCAGTCCTCGACTGTTATAGACCTAGGTAGATACCCAGGTCCTCTACTGTTATAGACCTAGGTAGATACCCCAGTCCTCTACTGTTATAGACCTAGGTAGATACCTCAGTCCTCTACTGTTATAGACCTAGACCTAGGTAGATACCCCAGTCCTCTACTGTTATAGACCTAGAACTATACCACAGCCCTCTACTGTTATAGACCTATAACTATACCCCAGTCCTCTACTGTTATTGACCTAGGTAGATACCCCAGCCCTCCACTGTTATAGACCTAGGTAGATACCCCAGCCCTCCACTGTTATAGACCTAGGTAGATACCCCAGCCTCCACTGTTATAGACCTAGGTAGATACCCCAGCCCTCCACTGTTATAGACCTAGGTAGATACCCCAGCCCCCACTGTTAGTCCTCTACTGTTATAGACCTAGGTAGATACCCCAGCCCCCACTGTTATAGACCTAGGTAGATACCCCAGTCCTCTACTGTTATAGACCTAGGTAGATACCCCAGTCCTCTACTGTTATAGACCTAGAACTATAGCCCAGTCCTCTACTGTTATAGACCTAGGTAGATACCTCAGTCCTCTACTGTTATAGACCTAGGTAGATACCCCAGTCCTCTACTGTTATAGACCTAGAACTATACCACAGCCCTCTACTGTTATAGACCTATAACTATACCCCAGCCCCCCACTGTTATAGACCTAGGTAGATACCCCAGCCCTCCACTGTTATAGACCTAGGTAGATACCCCAGCCCTCCACTGTTATAGACCTAGGTAGATACCCCAGTCCTCCACTGTTATAGACCTAGGTAGATACCCCAGTCCTCTACTGTTATAGGCCTAGGTAGATACCCCAGTCCTCTACTGTTATAGACCTAGAACTATACCCCAGTCTTCTTGTGTTATAGACCTAGGTAGATATCTCAGTCCTCTACTGTTATAGACCTAGAACTATACCCCAGTCGTCTACTGTTATAGACCTAGAACTATACCACAGCCCTCTACTGTTATAGACCTATAACTATACCCCAGTCCTCTACTGTTATAGACCTAGGTAGATACCCCAGTCCTCTACTGTTATAGACCTAGGTAGATACCCCAGCCCTCCACTGTTATAGACCTAGGTAGATACCCCAGTCCTCTACTGTCTCCTCTACTGTTATAGACCTAGGTAGATAGCCCAGTCCTCTACTGTTATAGACCTAGAACTATAGCCCAGTCCTCTACTGTTATAGACCTAGAACTATGCCCCAGTCCTCTACTGTTATAGACCTAGAACTATACCCCAGTCCTCTACTGTTATAGACCTAGGTAGATACCTCTTCTCTACTGTTATAGACCTAGGTAGATACCTCAGTCCTCTACTGTTATAGACCTAGGTAGATACCTCAGTCCTCTACTGTTATATACCTAGGTAGATACCCCAGTCCTCTACTGTTATAGACCTAGGTAGATACCCCAGTCCTCTACTGTTATAGACCTATAATTATACCACAGTCCTCTACTGTTATAGACCTAGAACTATACCTCAGTCCTCTACTGTTATAGACCTAGGTAGATACCCCAGTCCTCTACTGTTATAGACCTAGGTAGATACCCCAGTCCTCTACTGTTATAGACCTAGGTAGATACCTCAGTCCTCTACTGTTATAGACCAGGTAGATACCCCAGTCCTCTACTGTTATAGACCTAGAACTATACCACAGCCCTCTACTGTTATAGACCTATAACTATACCCCAGTCCTCTACTGTTATTGACCTAGGTAGATACCCCAGCCCTCCACTGTTATAGACCTAGGTAGATACCCCAGCCCTCCACTGTTATAGACCTAGGTAGATACCCCAGCCCTCCACTGTTATAGACCTAGGTAGATACCCCAGCCCCCCACTGTTATAGACCTAGGTAGATACCCCAGTCCTCTACTGTTATAGACCTAGGTAGATACCCCAGTCCTCTACTGTTATAGACCTAGAACTATAGCCCAGTCCTCTACTGTTATAGACCTAGGTAGATACCTCAGTCCTCTACTGTTATAGACCTAGGTAGATACCCCAGTCCTCTACTGTTATAGACCTAGAACTATACCACAGCCCTCTACTGTTATAGACCTATAACCCCCAGTCCTCTACTGTTATTGACCTAGGTAGATACCCCAGCCCTCCACTGTTATAGACCTAGGTAGATACCCCAGCCCTCTACTGTTATAGACCTAGGTAGATACCCCAGCCCTCCACTGTTATAGACCTAGGTAGATACCCCAGTCCTCTACTGTTATAGACCTAGGTAGATAGCCCAGTCCTCTACTGTTATAGACCTAGAACTATAGCCCAGTCCTCTACTGTTATAGACCTAGAACTATACCCCAGTCCTCTACTGTTATAGACCTAGGTAGATACCTCTTCTCTACTGTTATAGACCTAGGTAGATACCTCAGTCCTCTACTGTTATAGACCTAGGTAGATACCTCAGTCCTCTACTGTTATAGGCCTAGCTAGATACCCCAGTCCTCTACTGTTATAGACCTAGGTAGATACCCCAGTCCTCTACTGTTATAGACCTAGGTAGATACCCCAGTCCTCTACTGTTATAGACCTAGAACTATGCCCCAGTCCTCTACTGTTATAGACCTAGAACTATACCCCAGTCCTCTACTGTTATAGACCTAGGTAGATACCTCAGTCCTCTACTGTTATAGACCTAGGTAGATACCTCAGTCCTCTACTGTTATAGACCTAGGTAGATACCTCTCCTCTACTGTTATAGACCTAGGTAGATACCCCAGTCCTCTACTGTTATAGACCTAGGTAGATACCCCAGACCTCTACTGTTATAGACCTAGGTAGATACCTCAGTCCTCTACTGTTATAGACCTAGGTAGATACCCCAGTCCTCTACTGTTATAGACCTAGGTAGATACCCCAGTCCTCTACTGTTATAGACCTAGGTAGATACCCCAGTCCTCTACTGTTATAGACCTAGGTAGATACCCCAGTCCTCTACTGTTATAGACCTAGGTAGATACCTCAGTCCTCTACTGTTATAGACCTAGGTAGATACCTCAGTCCTCTACTGTTATAGACCTAGGTAGATACCCCAGTCCTCTACTGTTATAGACCTAGGTAGATACCCCAGTCCTCTACTGTTATAGACCTAGGTAGATACCCCAGTCCTCTACTGTTATATACCTAGGTAGATACCTCAGTCCTCTACTGTTATAGACCTAGGTAGATACCTCTCCTCTACTGTTATAGACCTAGGTAGATACCTCAGTCCTCTACTGTTATAGACCTAGGTAGATACCTCAGTCCTCTACTGTTATAGACCTAGGTAGATACCTCTCCTCTACTGTTATAGACCTAGGTAGATACCCCAGTCCTCTACTGTTATAGACCTAGGTAGATACCCCAGTCCTCTACTGTTATATACCTAGGTAGATACCCCAGTCCTCTACTGTTATATACCTAGGTAGATACCTCAGTCCTCTACTGTTATAGACCTAGAACTATACCCCAGTCCTCTACTGTTATCGACCTAGGTAGATACCTCAGTCCTCTACTGTTATAGACCTAGAACTATACCCCAGTCCTCTACTGTTATCGACCTAGGTAGATACCTCAGTCCTCTACTGTTATAGACCTAGGTAGATACCCCAGCCTTCCACTGTTATAGACCTAGGTAGATACCTCAGTCCTCTACTGTTATAGACCTAGGTAGATACCTCAGTCCTCTACTGTTATAGACCTAGGTAGATACCCCAGTCCTCTACTGTTATAGACCTAGGTAGATACCTCTCCTCTACTGTTATAGACCTAGGTAGATACCCCAGACCTCTACTGTTATAGACCTAGGTAGATACCTCTCCTCTACTGTTATAGACCTAGGTAGATACCCCAGACCTCTACTGTTATAGACCTAGAACTATACCCCCCAGACCTCTACTGTTATAGACCTAGGTAGATACCTCTCCTCTACTGTTATAGACCTAGGTAGATACCCCAGACCTCTACTGTTATAGACCTATCCAATGCTGTATTTGTGCGTGGCTCTGTGTCATTGTGCCGGAGTACAATGCCAAGCCTAAGTGAACTGAATGCAAATGAGTCTTGTAGGATGGCAGTGGCTGAATGTCTGTGGTTTAGGGACTGGTAGTGAGGAAAGTCATAGTGGTGATGGAGAGGATGGAGGAGGAGGGGGCATGTGGGTCATAGTCATTGCCTGAGCTCATTCATCATGCAATGCCTGCTGGGATATGCAGGGGTCAGCTGTACACAATCAACGTCTGTTCGGTTCTGTTGTGTTCTATGTTCTGATTGGCTGTGTTGTCTTTTGCTTTGCTCTGCTCTTGTGTTGTGTTCTGGTGTTGCACGGTATACCACGGAAACTTAGGTACTTTTTCAATCCTAGAACATGATAACTGTTCGCTACTAGAATTTGTGTTACTTTCGGTACTTCTGTTAATTGTGTCTCACAGATCAAGCCTTTCTATCGGAGCAGCCGACCCCTTATCATAGCTCACCCTGCCTGCTCCACTTACTCACTGCTAGGCTGCACTGTGAGTCTGGGCTGCATCATGTTAGCTCCACTTACTCACTGCTAGTCTGCACTGTGAGTCTGGGCTGCATCATGTTAGCTCCACTTACTCACTGTGAGTCTGGGCTGCATCATGTTAGCTCCACTTACTCACTGTGAGTCTGGGCTGCATCATGTTAGCTCCACTTACTCACTGCTAGGCTGCACTGTGAGTCTGGGCTGCATCCTGTTAGCTCCACTTACTCACTGCTAGGCTGCACTGTGAGTCTGGGCTGCATCCTGTTAGCTCCACTTACTCATTGCTAGGCTGCACTGTGAGTCTGGGCTGCATCATGTTAGGTCCACTTACTCATTGCTAGCCTGCACTGTGAGTCTGGGCTGCATCCTGTTAGGTCCACTTACTCATTGCTAGGCTGCACTGTGAGTCTGGGCTGCATCATGTTAGCTCCCCACTCATTCTGCACAGAAGTTAACACAGTCTTAAATAATGTGAGACAAAATGTTGAAACTGTTATTTACTCTTTGCAAAACATTGTCCACACAGGCTAGAACCCTTTACATTGGAAGAAGATACGGGTAGCTTTCAGATGTGTAGGCTAACTTTCCTTGCTAGCTGACAGCTGAAGCTAACATCAATTCACTATCCTAGTACTTTGTGATAATATGCAAACCATAACTCAAAATATGTTGACTTCAAAGCTGATTGACACTAAAAAAGGTCTCTGGTAAGTAAACACGAACTTAGAAGATCTTATACGTTTTGTTATTTAAAAAATATATATACAGTACCAGTCAAAAGTTGGGACACACATACTCATTCCAGCGTTTTTCTTTCTTTCTTAAAAAAAACAACTATTTTCTACATTGTAGAATAATAGTGAAGGCATCAAAACGATGAAATTACACATATGTAATCATGTAGTAATGAAAAAAGTGTTCAACAAATCCAAATATATTTGAGATTCTTCAAAGTAGCCACCCTTTGCTTTGATGACAGCTTTGCACACTTGGCATTCTCTCAACCAGCTTCATGAGGTAGTCACCTGGAATGCATTTAATTTAACAGGTGTACCAAGTTATATTATAATTATTTTTTTAACCCTTATTTGACCAGGTAAGTTGACTCATTCTCTTTTACAGCAACGATCTGGGGAATTATTACAGGGGATTAACTTGTGTTATTTTTTTAAATTTCTTTCCTTAATGCGTCTTAGCCAATCGGTTGTGTTGTGACAAGGTAGGATTGGTATACAGAGGATATACCTATTTGGTAAAATACCACGTCCATATTATGGCAAGAACGGCTCAAATAAGCAAAGAGAAATAACATTCCACCATTACTTTAAGACATGGAAGGTCAGTCAATCTGGAACATTTCAGTAACTTTGAAAGTTTCTTCAAGTGCAGTCGCAAAAACCATCAAGCGCTATGATGAAACTGGCTCTCATGAGGACCGTCACAGGAAAGGAAGACCCAGAGTTACCTCTGATGCAGAGGATAAGTTCATTAGAGTTACCAGCCTCAGAGGGCAGCCCAAATAAATGCTTCACAGAGTTCAAGGACACCAATAATAAGAGGAGACTTTCTTGGGCCAAGAAACATGAGCAATGGACATTAGACCGGTGGAAATCTGTCCTTTGGTTTGATGAGTCCACATTGGGTATTTTTCGTTCCATTCGCCATGCCTTTGTGAGACACAGAGTAGGGTAACGGATGATCTCCGCATGTGTGGTTCCCACCGTGAAGCATGGAGGAGGAGGTGTGATGGTATGGGGGTTCTTTGCTGGTGACACTGTGACAGTGATTTATTTAGAATTCAAGGCTCATTTAACCAGCATGGCTACCACAGCATTCAACAGCGATACATCATCCCATCTGACCTGGCCTCCACAATCTCCTGACCTCAACCCAATTGAGATGGTTTGGGCTGAGTTGGACCGTAGAGTGAAGGAAAAGCAGCCAACAAGTGCTCAGCATATGTGGGAACTCCTTCAAGACTGTTGGAAAAGCATTCCTTATGAAGCTGGTTGAGAGAATGCTAAGAGTGTGCAATACTGTCAAGGCAAAGGGTGGCTACTTTGAAGAATCTAAAATATATTTGGATAATATATTTGCTTAACACTTTCTTTGGTTACTACATGATTCTATATGTATTATTTCATACTTTTGATGTCTTCACTATTATTCTACAATGTAGAAATAAATAACCTTGAAAGAGTTGTTGTGTCCAAACTTTAGACTGGTATTGTGTGTGTGTATATATATATATATATATATATATATATATTTTTTATCGAAGTGGTAGTGGAGGCTTCATTTTCAGCATAATCATTATTATTGTCCAGCCCCCCCTCAAAAAAAATGATAAATTATGTCATCACATTTATCATATGTTCGGTTGCTTTGAGACTAATACGTTTTATGTCTGCACAATATTATTTACACGGTGCGGTTCCCATCTTTTGTTTCACATACATCTGTTTGCAGTTTTATTTTAGGGTCATCTTTTCCATTAAATACATTTCTTCCACTCTACCAGTCCACTCTGCCAATGTTTGTTCCTTGTCTTATCTTCACCATTTTGTCTGGAGTTAGAAAGTGCCTGCTAATGGTTTTCCTTTGATACTCTTTCCATATGTTTGAGTGTGTGTAATGTATTCCTACAGACTGCATCCCAAGTTTCATTTTCAATGTTCTCCCCAAGTTCAAATTCCCACTGGCACTTAGTTTGCAGAGTATTACTGTGTCATGACAGCAGTATAGTTTTGTTATTTGTTAACTACTACTTGCCCTTTTGTGATTCATTTATTAGGTGTTTTTCTATGGGAGAGTGGTCCCTCTTCATTTTTACCCAGTTGGGGTGTTTCAGTGGCGCAGCGGTCTAATACCCTGACTACACTGCTCGCGTCGCATGCATGAGCGTTGCAAAATACATTTAGGAATCTATGTTATTCAATTACTGCACCCACACTGCTCACGTGCGCCAACGAGCGTCTGCGTTGCCAAGGGATAAAATAGAAGTCATTCCTATGTCTAACGCAGATCACGCTGCAAGTCCTACCTCTCCCAAATCCTCATTGGTTTATAGAAGCAGGTACCCATGTGCCATCTCTTCATTGGTTATACCCACGTGGGTGATTGAAAGACTATCTGTTGTGCCGGTTGTCATGGTAATACTATGAAAGTGTAGATGCCAATCACCATATAAGTTCAAAGATGAAAAGGCCTGGAAGGAGGAGAGATGACTAGAAACGAGTCAGTTGACCATTTTCTGTGTGAATTCGTTGTCGGAGTAGAGGACCTTGTGCATTTCAGGTAAAATAACAACTCAATGTTTATATCCGAGGACAGATTAGCTAGCAACATCAAGCTAGCTAAATAGGACAAATTAGCTAGCAAGTGCAAGCTAACTAGCTAAATTGCCATACATGTTTAATGCTTTTTGACCTGTACCCAAATTAATGTCATTGGTTCAGAGTTTGTTTTGATATTTTAACCTGTGTGTCGTGATCACATTTGGTGTAGGGGGACAAAATAAATCTATGCACAATAGCGCGTGATGGCGCAGCTGGTTTGGGTTCCGTGTAAGGCACTGCATCTCAGTGCAAGAGGCGTCACTACAGTCCCAATCCCTGTAATTAGTGAAAGAAATCTTACTTTAGCAAATGAAAGTCTGAATTTAGTTCTCCGAATTATTTCATTTGATTGTTCTTCAATACATCTTAATTGTCCATCTTCTAAGATCTGTGGTTATCACATCAATTCATTTGCTGTAGTTAGTTTTATACAGGTCCTCAAGAGAAAGGCTGGAGTCTCTGACAATTTTATGGGCTTTCCTCTGACACCGCCTACACCGCCTGTTGGGGAGGTATGCAAATTGGAGGGGGTCTCAGGTTTCCGGCATGATGGTGTTGATATGAGCCAAGACCAGCCTTTAAAAGCACTTCATGACTTCATGGCTACCGACATGAGTGCTACGGGGCGGTAATCATTTAGGCAGGTTCCCTTTGCTTTCTTGGGCACGTGGGACTCTGATTACCATTCTGAAGGTTATGTATGTTATTGATTGTACAATTGATTAATTAATGCATACATGTCTGTGTCTCTGAAAAATGATGAGGTTCATGATATTGAACTCAAAAGATGCCCAACGATTGAACAGAGCAGTAGCTGAGTTTATCTGTCTGGATCAAGTGCCATTCTGTGACCTTTACTTTTACCTTGCTAGCATTTTGGTATCGATTGATACCAAACATGGTACCGGTATCGAAGTCAAAACCCTGGTATCGTGATACTAAACCTAGTACCGGTATTGAAGTTAGTTAGTTGTTTGGTTTAGTTGCTGGTGACGACAGGCTGGCGTGCGGTGGAGCGGCCCATTTCATCCCCACTTGAGTCCAGCAGCTGAGCCAGCTGTCAAACAGGGCCACAGGCAAACTAGTTCTACCGTCTGTCTGTGACAAGTCAGCGAGGCCATGGAAATCAGCAGTAAACATGTTGTTGCTTATCCCCTCCCCTCTGTCTGACGGCTCTCTACCAGAACAAATATGTTCTCCAGAAAAACCTTAATTGCATTGTTTATATGTCAATGTTGTTATAACAACCATCAAGGTTGGGCGTGATGCTATGTTATGAGAGGGCAATACTGTCAGTTTGTCGGTCGGCCTATCTGTCTGTCCGTGTGTCCGGCCTTCATATAGGCCTAGTGCTGTCAAGTAAAACACCACCTACAGGGACCTCAAAGTGCAGCTGAGGTCACGTAAGTCTAGACTACAATATATATCCTAGCTCTAACCCTAGCAACGTTTATAATGTAGGCTCCTCACATTACACCTGTGGAGGAAATATCGGCAATCTAATGAAGTCGAGGGGATGTGACGACATGTCATGCGTCTAATTTCCTGCTTAATTGTGTTGATGTTGGGGCTGATGTGGCGGCTCCTACTAGTGTTGTTGTGGTTAATCTCCCACTGCGACAGGGAACCGTGGAGTCTCTGGGGGACACGGAGGATATGGCATCACTAATTAGATTTGTCTAGCTTCCCTGTGTGAGCAGAGGGATGGAGCGAGGGATGGAGCGAGGGATGGAGCGAGGGATGGAGGGAGGGATGGAGCGAGGGATGGAGGGAGGGAGAGCTAGAGATGGAGAGGGGGATAAAGGTTTAGTGTTTTGTTTTTCTATTGATTGATTTACAGAGAGTTTGAAAAGTTATGGACATTCTGCAACATTCCTTTTGTTGTGCACAACAACAGCAATGTCACTCAGACTTTGTCATACGACTAATTAAAACATACAAAAACAAGCATTCTCCGTTCGCAGCACGACAGCATATTGGAATTAATATGCGGTACAGCAGTAGGATATTTTTTTATCTCGCAGTGTAAACACTGCTGATTACGTGAACGTTCATGAATCCCAACATGTGGAGGCCTGTTTTCTGCAGAGGAACAAGAACAGTGTTTGTGACTCGTTCTCCTTTCAGAGGTTGATTGATTAGGGCCTTTCGTCCACTTGCTGTTAATTGGAGGGATGATAAAGGTACTAGAGGTCGACCGATTGTGATTTTTCAACGCCAATACCGATTAATCGGACGATTTAAAAAATAAAATAAAAAATAAATAAAAAAGTATTTGTAATAATGAGAATTATTACAACAATACTGAATGAACACTTATTTTAACTTAATATAATACATCAATAAAATCAATTTAGCCTCAAGTAAATAATGAAACATGTTCAATTTGGTTTAAATAATGCAAAAACAAAGTGTTGGTGAAGAAAGTAAACGTGCAATATGTGCTATGTAAGAAAGCTAACTCAGTTCCTTGCTCAGAACATGAGAACATATGAAAGCTGGTGGTTCCTTTTAACAGTCTTCAATATTCCCAGGTAAGAAGTTTTAGGTTGTAGTTATGATAGGAATTATAGGACTATTTCCCTCTATACCATTTGTATTTCATTAACCTTTGACTATTGGATGTTCTTATAGGCACTTTGTTCTTATATGTTCTTATAGGCACTTAAACAGCGCAATGCTTGACGCACAATGAAGAGCTGCTGGCAAAACGCACGAAAGTGCTGTTTGAATGAATGTTTACGAGCCTGCTTCTGCCTACCACCGCTCAGTCAGATACTTAGATACTTGTATGCTTGTATGCTCAGTCAGATTATATGCAACACAGGACACGCTAGATAATATCTAGTAATATCATCAACCATGTGTAGTTAACTAGTGATTATGATTGATTGATTGTTTTTTACAAGATAAGTTTAATGCTAGCTAGCAACTTACCTTGGCTTACTGAATTTGCGTAACAGGCAGGCTCCTCGTGGAGTGCAATGAGAGGCAGGTCGTTATTGCGTTGGACTAGTTAACTGTAAGGTTGCAAGATTGGGTCCCCCGAGCTGACAAGGTGAAAATCTGTTGTTCTGCCCCTGAACAAGGCAGTTAACCCACCGTTCCTAGGCTGTCATTGAAAATAAGAATGTGTTCTTAACTGACTTGCCTAGTTAAATAAAGGTATAACAAAATAATAATAATAATAATTTTAAAAAATCGGCACCCAAAAATACCAATTTTGATTGTTATTTAAACTTGAAATCGGCCCTAATTAATCGGCCATTCCGATTAATCGGTCGACTTCTAAAAGATACACTCTGTAACACTGCCTGCCTGGGAAATAAGTCTAGTGATCAGGCTCACAGATACAACCTGCTTCAGATGGACTGTTAGGATTTCTCAATTTGCAAAGTGGCTGATCACAGCTTTTCCAGAGTAAAGAGAAGTTACTCTATTGAACACTTGCTCTCTCAATTCAATTCAAGGGGCTTTACTGTCATGGGAAACGTGTTAACATTGCCAAAGCAAGTGAGGTAGATAATATACAAAAGTGAAATAAACAATAAAAATGAACAGTAAACATTACACACACAGAAGTTTCAAAACAATAAAGACATTACAAATGTCATTATGTGTATATATACAGTGTTGTAACAATGTGCAAATGGTTAAAGTACACAAGGGAAAATAAATAACCATAAATATGTGTTGTATTTACAATGGTGTTTGTTCTTCACTGGTTGCCCTTTTCTTGTGGCAACAGGTCACAAATCTTGCTGCTGTGATGGCACACTGTGGTATTTCACCCAGTGTGCCATCAGATATGGGAGTTTATAAAAATTGGGTTTGTTTTCAAAGTCTTTGGATCTGTGTAATCTGAGGGAAATATGTCTCTCTAATATGGTCATACATTGGGCAGGAGGTTAGGAAGTGCAGCTCAGTTTCCACCTCATTTTGTGGGCGGTGAGCACATAGCCTGTCTTCTCTTGAGAGCCATGTCTGCCTACGGCGGCCTTTCTCAATAGCAAGGCTATGCTCACTGAGTCTGTACATAGTCAAAGCTTCCCTTAAGTTTGGGTCAGTCACAGTGGTCAGGTATTCTGCCACTGTGTACTCTCTGTTTAGGGCCAAATAGCATTATAGTTTGCTCTGTGTTTTTGTTAATTCTTTCCAATGTGTCAAGTAATTATCTTTTTGTTTTCTCATGATTAGCTTGGGTCTAATTGTGCTGCTGTCCTGGGGCTCTGTGGGGTGTGTTTGTGTTTGAACAGAGCCCCAGGACCAGCTTTCTCCAGGTTTATATCTCTGTAGGTGATGGCTTTGTTATGGAAGGTTTGGGAATCGCTTCCTTTTAGGTGGTTGTAGAATTTAACATCTCTTTTCTTGATTTTGATCATTAGCGGGTATCGGCCTAATTCTGCTCTGCGTGCAGTATTTGGTGTTTTACATTGTACATTGAGAATATTTTTTTGCAGAATTCTGCATGCAGTCTCAATTTGGTGCTTGTCCCATTTTGTGAATTCTTGGTTGGTGAGTGGACCCCAGACCTCACAACCATAAAGGGCAATGGGTTCTATAACTGATTTCAAGTATTTTTAGCCAGATCCAAATTGGTATGTTGAATTTTGTGTTCCTTTTGATGTTGCCTACCGACTGCCTTGAGCTGGACTTACTGCTCACTCATACTCGTTCCTGACTCACCTTACTGCACCACCTCTACTCCTAGTACTGACAACTCCAATATCACCACCGTAAACTCTTCCCATTCCAATCCTCTCACCCTCAGTTTTTCTACACATTATTGGGCAGGTGCTAGGAGCTAGTTGTCACCTGCAGGCCATACCAGGGCCAGTCTGTTGGTGGGGTCAGCTGTTGAGCTGTTGGTTCAGATGGGGTTCTGTCATGGCCTCTGGCCACACACGCACGCACGCACGAGGGCTGATATGGGGACTACATTGAGCCTAACATAGCTACTGATACGTCTCACCAAGTCACCGAACATGTAACTTAGCACCTAACAAACCATCTTGAATAAACTATTTCTACGCTATAAAATCGCATAAGTCTTGCTGGTGCAATTTCATTGTTAATTCATTGTTCTCCTCTCTCCAGTTCATTCATTCCTCTCGCCGGTTTGGGCCATGGCTATGTGCGTGGTGTGTTGAATAGCTGCTGCTTGCGGTCTGTGATGGCCAGTGCGAGCTAAAACTAGACATTTAAATCGAGTTTATTTCGCACTGCTCTACAAACACAACGAAGGCTAAAACATATATATTTGTTATCATTAATGCGGGTATGCCTATAGGTTTGATGCATGCAAATGTAAAGGACGTCACTCTGCTTTCTTGGTGCTTCCCCCCGATTCGGCCCATAACTGGCACCATCTCGGGACCTCTGCCTTGCTAGCACATGTGACCGCCCTTCTGAAGCGGTTTACCAATCCGCCATGTGAAAAGCAAGCTATTGTTTGGCGCAATTTGAAAACTTCAGACTGGGGATTGAGTTTCACACATCCCCATGTGCTAAACAAGAAAACAATTTAATCTTAATTTTTATTGAACCAGGTTTCACCTTTATTCAACCAGATCGGTCTAGTTAATCTAATGCAGCCATCCTATAGCCTACAGAAATAAATGGCCGGTGATTTTCACCGCACGCCGGCTAAAAACACAACGCCTCTTGTTTTATTGAACTACATTTGTTCTGTCCATGATATTGTAAAACGTTGTTCTTTAAAGCGGTAGGCCTACAAAATGACTGACCTCAAACAACATATAGCCTAGCTTGAAGTCGCATGCAGGCTAGTGACTACGGTTTCTCCACAATCTTTTTATGATTGCAGCGTTTTTGTCCTCCAAGTGGTGTCTGGTGAAGATGCATGAGAGGAGGCAACCAAAGAGCTCATTGTGACTTTGGGCTTTGAGAGTGGAGCCGGAGCCGTATGTCCCCCCCACTGTTTAAGAGCCAGGACCCTCACAGCCAAAAAGACCAACAGTCACATACCGTGAGTTCTTCGACTGGGAGGATGGAGCAGATATATACGCCCGAGTCAAGACGACTGGAAAATAAAATATTGTATGTCAGTAAAACTTGACCCCAGTCTAACAAGCAGACCCGCCCCTGTTCTGTTGTGGTGGCATGCACATGGCAGTCGGTCAATATAGAACATTTCAAGAACTTTGAAAGTTTCTTCAAGTGCAGTCGCAAAAACCATCAAGCTCTATGATGACCCTGGCTCTCATGAGGACCGCCAAAGGAATGGAAGACCCAGAGTTACTTCTGCTGCAGACGATACGTTCAATAGAGTTAACAGTCTCAGAAATCAGCAATTAACTGCACATCAGATTGCAGCCCAAATAAATGCTTCATGGTGTTCAAGTAACAGACACATCTCAACATCAACTGTTCACAGGAGACTCGAATTTCTGCAATGAAACCAATACTAAAGGACACCAATAAGAAGAAGAGATGGTGTGGGGGTGCATTTCTGGTGACACTGTCAGTGGTTTATTTAGAATTCAAGGCACACTTAACCAGCATGGCTACCACAGCATTCTGCAGCGTTACGTCATCCCCTCTGGTTTGCGCTTAGTGGGACTATCATTTGTTTTTCAACAGGACAATGAGTCCAAAACATACCTCCAGGCTGTGTATGGGCTATTTGACCAAGAAAGAGTGATGAATACTGGATCAGATGACCTGGCCTCCACAATCACCCGACTTCAATCCAATTGAGATGGTTTGGGATGAGTTGGACCGCAGAGTGAAGGAAAAGCAGCCAACAAGTGCTCAGCATATGTGGGAACTCCTTCAAGACTGTTGGAGAAGCATTCCAGGTGACTACCTCATGAAGCTGGTTGAGAGAATGCTAACAGTGTGCAATGCTGTCATTAAGGCAAAGGGTGGCTACTTTGAAGAATCTAAAATGTTTTATTTCATAGTTTTAATGTCTTTACTATTATTCTACAATGTAGAACATAGTAAAAATAAAGAAAACCCCTTTCATGAGTAGGTGTGTCAACTAGAAGTCGACCGATTAATCGGAATGGCCGATTTAATTTGGGCCGATTTAGACTTATGGATGTCACCCGGAACAGTTCCGTATTTCACTGAAAGAATAAACGTCTTGTTTTCGAAGATAGTCGTTTCCGGATTCGACCATATTAATGACCTAAGGCTCGTATTTCTGTGTTTATCATGTTATAACTAAGTCTATGATTTGATAGAGCAGTCTGACTGAGCGATGGTAGGCACCAGCAGGCTCGAAAGCATTCATTCAAACAGAAATTTTGTGTGTTTTGCCAGCAGCCCTTTGCTGTGCTTCAAGCATTGCGCTGTTTATGACTTCAAGCCCATCAACTCCCGAGATTAGGCTGGTGTAACCAATAAGAAAGGGCTAGCTAGTTAGTTAGCGGGGTGCACGCTAATAGCGTTTCAAACGTCACTCGCTCTGAGACTTAGTTATTCCCCTTGCTCTGCATGGGTAATGCTGCTTCGAGGGTGGCTGTTGTCGATGTGTTCCTGGTTCGAGCCCAGGTAGGGGCGAGGAGAGGGATAGAAGCTATACTGTTACACTGGCAATACTAAAGTGCTTGTAAGAACATCCAATAGTCAAAGTTATATGAAAAAGAAATGTTATAGAGAGAAATAGTCCTATAATTCCTATAATAACTACAACCTTAAACTTCTTACCTGGGTATATTGAGGACTCATGTTAAGAGGAACCACCAGCTTTCATATGTTCTCATGTTCTGAGCAAGGAACTTAAACGTTAGCTTTCTTACATGGCACATATTGCAGTTTTACTTTCTTCTCCAACACTTTGTTTTTGCATTGTTTTAACCAAATTGAACATATTTCATTATTTATTTGAGGCTAAATTGATTTTTTAATGTATTGTAATAAGTTAAAATAAGTGTTCATTCAGTATTGTTGTAATTGTCATTATTACAAATACATTTTAAAAATCGTCCGATTAATCGGTATCGCCTTTTTTTGGGGGGTCCTCCAATAATCAGTATCGGTGTTGAAAAATAATAATCGGTCGACCTCCAGTGTCAACGTTCGACTGGTACTGTGTATAAAAAATTTAAATTTCATAATGTTGGTTTTGATTTTGATTTATGGACAATATTCCTTTGATGTATTGGATTTATCAAGATCGAATTCTGTTGTGATGTGACTCTTTTCTTTGTCATTTTTTAATTGCATTTATCAGACATTTCAATAGCTTAAATATGGACATTTTTGTTCGAACACTTGTTAATATTAATGTTGCATATTTATTTATCATCATAATGCTTAGACATTTTTTCCTTCTCGCATTTTTGTTGAACAGTTACATTTCAGTATCGGCATTTTGAATGATAACACAATTCAAATATGGCACATGGATGGAAATGTTGATATCAAGCACGCTCATACTTGCTAGGACACATGAAAAACATTACCCTCACCAGTATCTACAGCAGGTGTTGTGCTAATGAATTTATCTCCTTCACGTTTGCAACACATCAGTTCAGCAATTTAGGCTTTGCGTTTATCACCACCACCATCATTCAAACTTGCCGCCAGTGCCTTTCCAACCCTGCAACCTACTTTATAGTCAGCTTAGAGCTACTGGTTTGAAGAGCTATTATGAATAGAGAGAGGAGAGCAGAAGAGAGAGAGGCCTGTGGAGCTGATGCTAGCAGAGATGTGTGAATTGTGCAAGACGGGAACAGTGAACACAGATGTGTTACAAATTATTGTAAGTCATATATTAGTCTATGATTCGTAAGCCTATGTTGCCATACCACCTGAACAGGTGCTATGCAAGACGGAGACAAAAAATATCAGCCGGGGACAGATTTAGATTAAAATGTGGTATCAGCATAACCACACTCAAATGGCTAATAGTTGTACATTTAATCTTCATCATATGCCTTCTATTGCATAGCTGTCTCTCTATCCCCCTTCAAACTTTCCTTGTCAATTCATTTGATAGGCTATATTGTTTTAGCATTATCACATAGGCCTATTGGTTTTTAATAGCCAACGTTTTTAGGAAACGACTAATGTGATTTGCTCTTGTGTGTTTAAGATATGCTGGTGGCTATGATTGATGTGTCCTTTTGACAGGTGTGCGTGTGTCAGTTTCCTAATTCTCTAAATGTCCATTTAGAAAGTTTCCTAAAGTAAATTCCTTCATTTCTGTTGTTGCGTTGTGATCAGACTGGTGTTATCAATTTGGCCAGCACGTGTCTCTGCTTTCCCAACATGCCACTACATGTGGCACCGCCATGTTGCGATTTACATGTCTTTTTTGCGACTACAGTTGGGTAAAGACGTTCTTGCCCTCTGGGCCCCATAATTGGTTATTCCGGCCCAAATAAATGGCTCTGGTCCTGTGTATATCGGAAACAATGTTAGTGCTTTGTGGTGCATTGGCATGCACAGAAACCAGTTGGTGGAAGATTCGTTGCATAGATTTTATAAATCTATTAATAAGGCATCAAAAAGAGTGGCCCCCAGCTGATTTTAGTCTGGCATGGGCTCTGAGGCTAGGGAACTACAAAGCCCAAATAATACATGCATTAACACATTTACATTGTTTATTGCAAAATACGCTGTTCATTTTACAAAAACAACTGAACCAACTACTAGGCTACCAACAGCATATACAGTCAACGAGACACAACATAAACAACATAACTGAATGACAACCAGTCCAGAATAAAAAAATACAATCTTGTTCCCATATCTTATCAAGTCCATATTTTGAGTTAAAATATGTCACGGCCGAGAATTCTAGCCTATACTCCATCTCCGGTATCCCCCGTCTGATTCTAAATCCTGCTACACACACATACACACATACATACAGTGGGCTCCAGAATGACTGGCACCCCTGACTGGCAATGCACAAGCAATACATTTAAAAAAAGATAAACAATATAATTATAGAGAGAAACCCAAAATACCAACATGTGAGAAATACTACACTTTATTAATGTTTCAGTGGAACCAACCAAAATCATACAATTATTTAATACAAAATTTCACCAAAATCAGGGTTTCATAATTATTGGCACTCCTCATTTAGTACTAAGTGCAACCACCTCTGGCAAGGACAACAGCATGGAGTCTTTTCATGTAATGTTTGACAAGGTTAAGGAACACATTTGGAGGGGTTTTGAACCATTCCTCTATGCAGATCCTTTCAAGATCCTTCACATTCTTGGGTTTGCGCTTATCAACTGCCCTCTTCAACTCAGTCCACGGGTTTTTGATTGGATTGAGGTCCGGCGACTGACATGGCCATGGCAAAACATTGATTTTGTGGTCACAGAACCATTTCTGTGCGGATCTTGAGGTATGTTTTGGGTCATTGTCTTGTTGGAAAGTCCGCCTATGGCCAAGTCCCAGCCTTCTGGCAGAGGCAACCAGATTGTCAGCCAGAATTGCCTGATACTTGGTGGAATTCATTATGCCATCAATCTTAACCAGTGCCCCTGGACCTCTGAAATTAAACAGCCCCACAACATCACTGGCCCACCATCACATTTCACCGTGGGTATGAGGTGCCTCTCCTGGTATGCATCTCTGTTTCGGCGCCAAACATGCTGATGCTGTATCTGACCAGAACGTTCTATTCTGGTCTCATCTGACCAGAGCACCTTCTTCCAGTCATAATTTAAATGACATTTGGCAAACTCCAGGCCCTTGCGTCTGTGTCTTGTGGTCAGAAAGGGCTTTCTTCTGGGAACAGTTCCAAAGAGTCTGTGGTTGTGGAGGTGGTGTCTGATGGTGCTTTTTGAAACCTGGCGACCTGAAGATGCTACCAATTCTTTCACAGTGAATCTTGAGGATTTTGTTGCTTCTCTCACCATCCTCCTCCCTATCCAGGGGGCAAAATGCATTTGAGGTTTTCAACCGTTCCATATCTTTTGAATTTCTTAATAATTGCCCTGACAGTGCTCAGTGGTATATTCAATCGTTTGTGGATCTTCTTGTAGCCATTACCAGATATATGAAGGTCTACGACCATCTGTCTCTTTTGAACAGCCAGTTCTTTTGTTTTCTTCATGGTGTTGGATGACAAAGGGATATTGCGTGCACATTACCTCATTTTTATACCCTGGTGAAACAGGAAGTGATGTAATGGCTCAATAGTTCCTTAAGACTTAGATACATTTAAATAAGTGGGATTTAATTCCTGGTTTAATGTTATTTATAATAATATTTAAGGGTGCAATTAATTGTGAAACCTTGATTTGGAGGACATTGATTTTTAATTAAATCAATAATGATTTTGGTGGGTTCCATTGAAAATGTAATAAAATGTAGTATTTCTCACATGTTGGTATTTTGAGTTTTTCTCTCTAATTATATTGTTTATATTTTTTAAAGTATGTTTGTGCATTGCCAGTCATGGGTGCCAGTAATTTTGTAGCCCACTGTACGTACATACACACACACACACACACACACAAACAATATAAAGGCAATGCTACCAAATACTAATTGAGTGTATGTAAACCTCTGACCCACTGGGAACGTGATGAAAGAAATAAACACTAAAATAAATAATTATCTCTACTATTATTCTGACATTTCACATTCTTAAAATAAAGTGGTGATCCTAACTGACCTAAGACAGGGAATTTTTACTAGGATTAGAATGTCAGGAATCGTGAAAAACTGAGGTTAAATGTATTTGGCTAAGGTGTATGTAAACTTCCGACTTCAACTGTAAGTATTGAAATATAGGCCTAAGTAAGTTACAGTATTAATACATAATATGATGCACTCTTAGTCCTACAGCTTGGTTATACAAGGCTGCTATACCAAGCCTACTAATGATAATGATATTACTTGTTATTATAATGATCACCATCATCATCATAACAGTAATAATAATAACAAAGGAGATCAAGGAAAAAGGAGCGTTATTATTATAAATATACTTTTTCAGACAATTTGGAAGAGTGTAAACAATACTAAATATAAACGTCCCTTTTTCAAGACCCTTTCTTACAAAGATAATTCGTACAAATCCAAATAACTTCACAGATCTTCATTGTAAAGGGTTAACACACTGTTTCCCATGCTTGTTCAATGAACCATAAATAATGAATGAACATGCACGTGTGGAACGGTCGTTAAGACACTAACTGCTTACAGACCGTAGGCAATTAATGTCACAGTTATGAAAACTTAGGACACTAAAGAGGCCTTTCTACGGACTCTGGAAAAACACCAAAAGAAAGATGCCCAGGGTCCCTGCTCATCTGCGTGAACTTGCCTTAGGTATGCTGCAAGGAGGCATGAGGACTGCAGATGTGGCCAGGGCAATAAATTGCAATGTCCGTACTGTGAGACACCTAAGACAGCGCTACAGGGAGACAGGATGGACAGCTGATTGTCCTCACCGTGGCAGACCAAGTGTAACAACACCTGCACAGGATCGGTACATCCGAACATCACACCTGCGGGACAGGTACAGGATGGCAACAACAACTGCCCGAGTTACACCAGGAACGCACAATCCCTCCATCAGTGCTCAGACTGTCCGCAATAGGCTGAGAGAGGCTGGACTGAGGGCTTGTAGGCCTGTTGTAAGGCAGGTCCTCACCAGACATCACCGGCAACAATGTCACCTATGGGCACAAACCCACCATTGCTGGATCAGACAGGACTGGCAAACAGTGCTCTTCACTAACGAGTCGCGGTTTGCCTCACCAGGGGTGATGGTCACATTTATCGTTGAATGAATGAGCGTTACACCGAGGCCTGTGCTCTGGAGTGGGATCGATTTGGAGGTGGAGGTTCCGTCATGGTCTGTGGTGGTGTGTCACATCATCATCGGACTGAGCTTGTTGTCATTGCAGGCAATCTCAAAGCTGTGTGTTACAGGGAAGACATCCTCCTCCCTCATGTGGTACCCTTCCTGCAGGCTCATCCTGACATGACCCTCCAGCATGACATTGCCACCAGCCATACTGCCTCTGTGCGTGATTTCCTGCAAGACAGGAATGGCAGTGTTCTGCCATGGCTAGTGAAGAGCCCGGATCTCAATCCCATTGACCACGTCTGGGACCTATTGGATCAGAGGGTGAGGTCTAGGGCCATTCCCCCCAGAAATGTCTGGGAACTTGCAGGTGCCTTGGTGGAAGAGTGGGGTAACATCGCTCAGCAAGAACTGGCAAATCTGGTGCAGTCCATGAGGAGGAGATGCACTGCAGTACTGACTTAATTTTGATCTTGATTTTCCCCCCCCCTTTTTTTGTTCAGGGACACATTATTCCATTTCTGTTAGTCACATGTCTGTGGAACTTGTTCAGTTTATGTCTGTTGTTTAATCTTGTTATGTTCATACAAATATTTACACATGTTTAGTTTGCTAAAAATAAACACAGTTGACAGTGAGAGGACATATCTTTTTTTGCTTATTATAAATAATACCAGAGACTGTATTAATGGGAAAATAAGTGTAAAGCAAAGATTAAAAACAGCTGAAATTGTTTAGGACTTGGCGGTATACCATATTTTATGATATACCGGTATTGATGCAGGGACCGGTTTGGGTTTTTACTTTACCTTCTATACTGGTATTCAAATGTTTGGTCTGTTAAATGTGATATGCCATGTGTAATGTCAATTTTTATAGTTTATTTCGCTACTTGAGTCATCTTTCTCCACTCTTTCTCTCCCTGCCACTTTCCACACCGACCGAGCCATGTTTCTTACATCAGCAAACAGCTAGTTTGTCTTTTCTTAGCAAGTTGCCCTAAATCTTGTGAGATGCTAATTGTTAGCCGCTAATGCTAATTGCTAGCTAGCTAATAAATGTACTGAGTAAGAGCAAACGTAGCTAGCTAATACAGCCTGATGATACCAATGATGATACAGACCTGAATCAGAATGTTGTTTGTTCAACAGTATCTTCAAAATCAAAGAGGAATATGTTGGCTACATGAAGTAGCTAAGAGAAAACATGCAATGTAGCCAAAGCTTATAGGGTCCCCTAGGAAACATTTATCAACACTACCCTGTCACAATAAATGTTCCCTGGCATTTTAATTCGTTGTCATCTCAAACAACGCTGTATTCAAAGTGCCCACTATTATATTCTAACTATAGAATTAAAATTGTCATTCTATTTCCATGATTCCAACAGTGTTGCTCTAAATCACAAGTCAAATCGCAATTGCAACATTTGGTTAAAAATTAGTCCAAGATTTGCCCATATCGTGCAGCCCTATGTGGCAGTGTGGAAGTGATCTCTATTGAGCAGTGGTGTAAAGTACTTAAGTAAAAATACTTTCAAGTACTACTTAAGTCATTTTTGTTGGTATCTGTCCTTGACTATTTTTATTTTTGACAACTTCTACTTTTACTTCTACATTCCTAAAGAAAATACTGTACTTTTTACTCCATACATTTTCCCTTACATCTCTAAAAGTACTCATTACATTTTGAATGCTTAACAGGACAGGAAAATCAAATCAAATAGAAATGTTATTAGTCACATGCGCCAAATACAACCTTATAGTGAAATGCTTACTTACAGGGAAATGGTCCAATTCATGCACTTGTTAAGAGAACATCCCTGGTCATCTCTACTGCCTCTGATCTGGAGGACTCACTACACAAATGCTTTGTTTGTCAATTATGTCTGAGTGTTGGAGTGTTCCCCTGGCTATTCGTAAAATAAAATAAAAACAAGAAAATGGTGCAATCTGGTTTACTTAATATAAGGAATTTGAAATGATTTATACTTTTTCTTTTGATACTTTAGTACATGTTATCAATTAATTTACTTTTGATACTTAAGTGTATTTAAAACCAAGCACTTTTAGACTTTTACTCAAGTATTATTTTACTGGGTGACTTTCACTTTTACTTGAGTCATTTTCTATTACAGAATCTTTACTTTTACTCAAGTATGACAATTGGGTACTTTTTCCACCACTGCAACTGAGTGCAGGAAATGCAAATGTGATAAAAGTGCTGAAATTTGTTTTGGTTGAAGTTTAATTGAACAGTATAAAACAATCAGAATGGATAAATACATATTGAAATCACTTAGAATGTATGTGTTGCCACCCTAAGATCACTCACTACTCATAAAGCAGATGTAGAACTTGTATTATTCAAAAACAAAAATAATGCAAATACCGTCATACTGTCCAATTTTTTTCAAATGCCATGATATAATATTTTGCCTATATCGCCCACCCCTACTTGACATGTTGCTGCGTGAAGCTTGGTGCTCACAGAATCAGTAGGATATTAAACAGTCAAACAGGCAACAGTAGCAGAAGCTGTCTTATTTCTGTAGATATATATGGATGATTTATAAAGCCAGACACATGTAACAGTTAGGCCATTGATTGTAGACATAATTAAGTTGGGGTTTCCGCTCTCTTCACTATTCTTTGACAATAAGGCAAGGGCTGTTTTCTCATCTCCTCATTCTTCTGATATCTCAACACCAATATGGTGGTTAACTTGGCTATTATGCACATAGCAACATGGTCTAGAAATGTTGCCAATTCAACAGCGCACTGATGTGTTTCAGAACTGCGGACAGTGACCACCATTGTTCCACCATTGTTCTTATGTAATATAATCATATACCATTTCAGTAGCACGTCTTTGTGATGGACTGTACCATCCCCACAGCCTCCACAATGGATCAGTCCACTCACAGGCGCCAATCAGACAGGGGTCTTGTACACCATGATATATATATGTAGTAGCACGTCTTAGAAATGTCCTTGTTTTTGAAAGAAAACCACATTGTTTTTGTCCATTAAAATAACATCAAATTGATCAGAAATACACTGTAGACATGTTGTAAATGACTATTTTAGCTGGAAATGGCTGTTTTTTTAATGGAATATCCACATAGTCGTACCTACGCCCATTTATCAGAAACCATCACTCCACGTTGTGTTAACTAATTGAAGTTTATAATTTTAAAAGGCTAATTGATCATTAGAAAACCCTTATGCAATTATGTTAGCACAGCTGAAAACTGTTGTTCTGTTTAAAGAAACAATGAAACTGGCCTTTAGACTAGTTGAGTATCCAGAGCATCAGCATTTGTGGGTTCGATTACAGGCTCAAAATGGCCAGAAACAAAGAACTTCCTCATGCAAACTTTCAAAGTTCTTGAAATTTCCCAGATTGACTGAACTTCATCACTTAAAGTAATGATGTACTGTCGTTTCTCTTTGCTTATTTGAGCTATTCTTGTTATAATATGGACTTGGTTTTTTACAAAACAGGGCTATCTTCTGTATACCACCCCTACCTTGTCACAACACAACTGATTGGCACAAACGCATTAAGAAGGAAATAAATTCCAATGCACACCTGTTAATTGAAATGCATTCCAGGTGACTACCTCATGAAGCTGGTTGAGAGAATGCCAAGAGTGTGCAAAGCTGTCATCATGGCAAAGAGCGGCTACTTTTGAAGAATATCAAATATAAAATAGATTGATTTGATTAACACTTTTTTTGGTTTGTAGATGATTCAGTATTTGTTATTTCATAGTTTTGATGTGTTCACTATTATTCTTCAATGTAGAAAGTAGTAAAAATAAAGAAAAACCCTTGAATGAGTAGGTGTGCCCAAACATTTGACTGGCAATGTATATTTTTTTAGCTCCTGCTCTACGAAAGAAATCTAAATCGACCGGTCGACTAAATGGGGTCAGTCCTATATTGATTACTGCATTGTTGGAAAGAGTAAGCAGGAAAGACATTTCACTGTACTTGTGCACATGACAATACATTTTTAAACTTGAACTCCTCTCCTTGAATCGATTCACATGATACACATCCTTTCGAGTGAAATCATCAGTTTCACATAATGGCTTCCTCTCACCCATCTCCCCGGCCCCTTCCTTCCTCTCACCCATCTCCCCGGCCCCTTCCTTCCTCTCACCCATCTCCCCGGCCCCTTCCTTCCTCTCACCCATCTCCCCGGCCCCTTCCTTCCTCTCACCCATCTCCCCGGCCCCTTCCTTCCTCTCACCCATCTCCCCGGCCCCTTCCTTCCTCTCACCCATCTCCCCGGCCCCTTCCTTCCTCTCACCCATCTCCCCGGCCCCTTCCTTCCTCTCACCCATCTCCCCGGCCCCTTCCTTCCTCTCACCCATCTCCCCGGCCCCTTCCTTCCTCTCACCCATCTCCCCGGCCCCTTCCTTCCTCTCACCCATCTCCCCGGCCCCTTCCTTCCTCTCACCCATCTCCCGGCCCCTTCCTTCCTCTCACCCATCTCCCCGGCCCCTTCCTTCCTCTCACCCATCTCCCCGGCCCCTTCCTTCCTCTCACCCATCTCCCCGGCCCCTTCCTTCCTCTCACCCATCTCCCCGGCCCCTTCCTTCCTCTCACCCATCTCCCCGGCCCCTTCCTTCCTCTCACCCATCTCCCCGGCCCCTTCCTTCCTCTCACCCATCTCCCCGGCCCCTTCCTTCCTCTCACCCATCTCCCCGGCCCCTTCCTTCCTCTCACCCATCTCCCCGGCCCCTTCCTTCCTCTCACCCATCTCCCCGGCCCCTTCCTTCCTCTCACCCATCTCCCCGGCCCCTTCCTTCCTCTCACCCATCTCCCCGGCCCCTTCCTTCCTCTCACCCATCTCCCCGGCCCCTTCCTTCCTCTCACCCATCTCCCCGGCCCCTTCCTTCCTCTCACCCATCTCCCGGCCCCTTCCTTCCTCTCACCCATCTCCCCGGCCCCTTCCTTCCTCTCACCCATCTCCCCGGCCCCTTCCTTCCTCTCACCCATCTCCCCGGCCCCTTCCTTCCTCTCACCCATCTCCCGGCCCCTTCCTTCCTCTCACCCATCTCCCCGGCCCCTTCCTTCCTCTCACCCATCTCCCCGGCCCCTTCCTTCCTCTCGTCAATCACTCAGGCTAATTAAATGAGAGTTATTTCAATAAAGCTACCATCTTCTACCTTACTCCATTAGTTCTATTAAGAGCCAGTGGTTCCTGGTTCCTCTATGCCCTGGAGTCTTCATCCATCTCTCATCTCCTGGTCTCACTTGACGAGAGGTGTCGGTTCTGCCTTTTCATGAATCCATGTAACCTAGTTACTGGAGCTCAGCAGGGGAGAGACAATCAATTAATGAACAAAGGAGGTGGCTCACTGAGGCAGTGCTGATAGACTGAGGGACCATTACTAACACAGGAGCCCCTCGCAAAATATGTTTTCACTCATTTCATTTTTCATCTGATGGATGTATCCTTGTTCGGTTGTTTTCTTCTCAAGGTGAATCCAGAGGGAAGAGAGAAGACCGGTTTGCGTGTTAGTCTGCTACCTGTTGGGAGCCGTTGGAGGACATTTGGCAGACATCTTGTTTTGGGAAGGTAAGAGCTCTGTCTCCTTAAGTACAGATCTAGTGTGAGCTTATTCACTCCAAAGCCAAACCCTAATCATAGGCAGGGAAATGCCTATGACAATTGTCAGACTCGAACCACCCTAGTCACAGACTGTTCTCTCTGCAACCACACAGCAAGCGGTACCGGAGCTCCAAGTCTAGGTCCAAGAGGCTTCTAATTAGCTTCTACCCCCAAGCCATTAGACTCCTGCATGTCTAGTCAAATGGCGAACCAGACTATTCACTTTGCCCCCCCTTCTCCACACCACTGCCACTCTCAGTTGTTGTCTGTGCATAGTCACTTTAATTAACTCTACCTACATGTACATACTACCTCGATTAACTGGTGCCCTTGCACATTGACTCGTACCGGCACCATATATATATTATATATATATATATATATATATTTTTTTTTTTTACAGCTCCTCTTTTATCTCTTATTCTTATACGTATTTTTTGAAACTGCACTGTCGGTTAGGGGCTCGTAAGTAAACATTTCACTGTTGTATTTGGCGCATGTGACTAATAACATTTCTATTTGATTTGATATTCCTGTTCTGCTAAGCATTCAAAATGTAACGAGTACTGTTAGTTGTCAGGGAAAATGTATGGAGTAAAAAGTACAGTATTTTCTTTAGGAATGTAGTGAAGTAAGAGTAAATGTTGTCAAAAATAAAAAATAGTCAAGTACAGATACCAAAAAATGACTTAAGTAGTACTTGAAAGTATTTTTACTTAAGTACTTTACACCACTGCTCAATAGAGATCATTTCCACACTGCCACATAGGGCTGCACGATAATGGACAAATAATGTAGGACTTATATTTAACCAAATGTTGCAATTGCGATTTGACTTGCGAATTAGAGCAAAACTGTTGAAATCATGGAAATAGAATGACTATTCTAATTCTATAGTTAGAATATAATAGTGGGCAATTTGGATACATTGTTGTTTGAGATGACAACAAATTAAAATGCCAGGGAGGAGTTCTTGTGACAGGGTAGGAACTAAAGTGTTAAGTGTTTCATAGGGGACTTTATAAGCTTTGGCTACATTGCATGTTTTCTCTTAGCTACTTCATGTAGCTAACATATTTTTGCTTTGCATATTCCTCTTTGATTTTGAAGATGCTGTTGAACAAACAACATTCTGATTCAAGTCTACACCATCACTGGTATTAGCTAGCTACGTTTGCTCTTACTCAGTACATTTATTAGCTAGCTAGCTATTAGTGGCTAGCAATTAGCATCTCACAAGATTTAGGGCAACTTGCTAAGAAAAGACAAACTAGCTGTTTGCTGACGTAAGAAACACAAACTAATAGTGTCATTATAGAACGCTAGTGGATTTATATTCAGAAGCAAAGTGAAAACAGCATTGTTGTCATCAACATTGTTTCATGTGCTACGTTGACCATGCAGACTGAACGCAAGTGTCTGGTGGTTGAGGAACATCAAATGTGCCCTATGAGTGACAGGGAGCATGGCTAAGTCTGTATGGAAAGTGGCACAGGGAGAGCGATGACTCAAGTAGCGAAGTAAATTATAAAAATTGACATTACACATGGCGTATCACATTTAACAAACCGAACATTCCAATACCGGTATAAAAGGTAAAGTAAAAACCCAAACCGGTCCGTGCATCAATACTGGTATATCATAAAATACGGTATACTGCCCAGCCTTAGTGTGCACATAGCCTGTCTTCTCTTGAGCAATCCTATGCTCAGTAGCATGGCTATGCTCACTGAGTCTGTACATAGTCAAAGCTTTCCTTATGTTTGGGTCCGTCACAGTGTTCAGGTTATCTGCCACTGTGTACTCTCTGTTTAGTGTCACAAGACATTCTAGTTTTCTCTGTTTTTTTGTTAATTACTTGACACATTGGAAAGAACTATCTTTTTGTTTTGTTGTGATTTGGTTGGGTCTAATTGTTTTGCCAGGACCAGCTTGCTTAGGGGACTCTTCTCCAGGTTAATCTCTCTGTAGGTGATGTATTTGTTATGGAAGGTTTGGGAATCGCTTCCTTTTAGGTGGTTGTACAATTTAACGTCTATTTTTTGGATTTTGATAATCAGCGGGTATCGGCCTAATGTTCCTGTGCATGCATTATTTGATGTTTTATGTTGTACATGGAGGATATTTTTGCAGAATTCTGCATGCAAAGTCTCAATTTGCTGTTTATCCCATTATGTGAATTACTTGTTGGTGAGCAGACCCCAGACCTCACAACCATAAAGGGCAATAGGTTCTATAACTTATTTAAGTATTTTTAACCAGATCCTAATTGGTATGTTGAATTTTATGTGCCTTTTGATGGCATATAAGACCCTTCTTGCCTTGTCTCTCAGATCATTTACAGCTTTGTGGAAGTTACCTGTGGCGCTGATGTATATTTAGTTTTTTTGTGTGCTCTAGGGCAATGGTGTCTAGATGGAATTTGTATTTATGATCCTGGCAACTGGACCTTTTTTGCAACACCATTATTTTTGTCTAACTGAGATTTACTGTCAGGGTCCAGGTCTGGCAGAATCTGTGCAGAAGATCTAGGTGCTGCTGTAGGCCCTCCTCAGTTGGGGACAGAAGCACCAGATCATCAGCAAACAGTAGACATTTTACATCAAATTTGAGTAGGGTGAGACCAGGTGCTGCAGACTTTTCTAGTGCCCTCGCCAATTCGTTAATATAGATGTTGAAGGGGGTGGGGCTTAAGCTGCATCCCTGTCTCACCCCACATCCATGTGGAAAGAAATGTGTTTTTTGCCAATTTTAACTGCACACTTGTTGTTTGTGTACATGGATTTTATAATGTTGTATGTTTTTCCTCCAACACCTCTTTCCATCAATTTGTATAGCAGACCCTCTAGCCAAATTGAGTCAAAAGCTTTTTTGAAATCAACAAAGCATGAGAAGACTTGGCCTTTGTTTTGGTTTGTTTGTTTGTCATTTAGGGTGTGTAGGGTGGATACGCGGTATGTCGTACGATCATTTGGTAAAAAGCCAATTTGACATTTGCTCAGTACATTGTTTTCACTGAGGAAAGGTACCCATCTGCTGTTAATGATAATGCAGAGCATTTTCCCAAGGTTGCTGTTGACGCATATCCCACGGTAGTTATTGGGGTCAAATTTTCCTCCGCTTTTGTGAATTGGGGTGATCAGTCCTTGATTCCAAATATTGGGGAAGATGCCCGAGCTAAGGATGATGTTAAAGAGTTGAAGTATAGTCAATTGGAATTTGTGGTCTGTATATTGTATCATTTAATTGAGGATAACATCAACACCCACAGGCCTTATGGGGTTGGAGGGTTTGTATTTTGTCCTGAAGTTCATTCAATGTAATTGGAGAATCCAGTGGGTTCTGCTAGTGTTTATTAGTTGATTCTAAGATTTGTATTTGATCATGTATATGTTTTTTCTGTTTGTTATTTGTTTTTGGGCCAAAAAGATTGGAGAAGGGGTTTAGCCATATCTCCGTTTTGTATAGATAACTATTTGTGTTGTTTGGTTCTTTCCCATTTTCACAAAAGTGGTTTGAGTCTATGGATTTTTTTATTACATTGAGTTGATTTCTGACTTTCTGTTCGTTCTTTTTCCGTAGTGTATTTCTGTATTGTTTTAGTGATTCACCATAGTGAAGGCATAGGCTCAGGTTTTATGGCTAAGTGATATTGGTGTACCTACCGTAGGAGTCCTCTCCAAGCCTACCATTGACTATGTACATACCCAGCGTGCGACGCAGGAGTTGTGACCTGTTTTTGTTGGTTATGTTGTCATAGTTGTGCCTAGGGGGCATATGGGGGAGGGAATGCTATCACCTCCAGGTAGGTGTTTCTCCCCCTGTGTGCTGAGGGTGGCAGGTTATTATCCAGTTCTGGCATTTAGGTCACCACAGACTAGTACATGTCCCTGGGCATGGAGAAGCTGTCTTCATTAAAGTGGGGGAGTATAGGTAGCACACAGGAAAACATTTTTCTCTGTTGAGATAATTTCCTTTAGAATTTCTAGCCAAATGTCAAATGTTCCTGTTCTGATTAATTTAATAGAGTGATTTAGGCCTGCTCTATACCAAATTAGCATACGCCCTGAATCCCATCCCTGTTTCACACCTGGTAGTTTGGTGGATGGGGCAACCAGCTCCCTGTAACCTAGAGGGCAACCAGTGGGTCCATCTCCTCTATACCATGTTTCTTGTAGGATGACAATGTCTGTATTTCTGATTTATTTGGTGAAGTTCTGGTTCCTACTCTTTAGGCCTTTCTCTCTCTCTGTCTGTGACTGTCTCTCTCTCGGTGTCCCTCACTCCCTCTCTGTCTTTCTGTCTCTCTCTTTCTCTGTCTGTCTCGCTCTCTCTCTCTCTGTTGTAAGGGCCTGTTGAATAATGAAGACCCACTGGGTCCAGAGCACCAGTTAACCCTTTGATCTCAGATCACACGGTGAGCAATTTGGACACGTCATGAATTGACAGCTTGACATTGGGAAACCAGGCCTAAGGGCATCTTCCTCCCCTCTCCCTGAATGTACCCACAGTACATCCTGTTTCATTGGTGGGGTTTTGAACCAACAGGAAGTTGCTCTAGTGCCCTAGCCTTTGTTATCTTAACGTTGATGTATTATTAAAGACTTTGAAAGGGTAGTGTTTAATTATTGATTTGGGTGCAAGGCGTGTCATTGCATTCTCAAACCTTATTCTTTTCTCCTATTTTTGTTTGGTCTGGACTATAGCCGTTATTGTCTGTTCTGCTTGTCAGACCCGGCATTTATATTTAGTTTTATTACGAATGGCAGAGGCCATTATAAAAATATATATATATATATATAGATTTTTAAATATGTACAGATTATTTTTTATTTGACTAGGCAAGTCAGTTAAGAACAAATTCTTATTTACAATGACGGCCTAGGAACAGAGGGTTAACTGCCTTGTTCAGGGGCAGAACAACAGATTTTTACCTTGTCACTTTGGGATTTGATCTAGCAACCTTTTAGTTACTGGCCCAATGCTCTAACCACTAGGCTACCTGCACCCCATAGAGTGCATTCAGAAAGTATTCAGACACCTTGACTTTTTTGACATTTTGTTACGTTACAGCCTTATTCTGAAATGGATTCAATTGTTTTCCCCCTCATCAATCTACACACAATACCCCATAATGAGAAAGCAAAATGTTTTTTAGACATTTTTGCAAAATGTATAAATAAATAAAACATGCCAATATCACATTTACGTAAGTATTCAGACCCTGTATTTAGTACTTTGTTGAAGCGCCTTTGGCAGCGATTACAGCTATGAGTCTTCTTGGGTATGACGCTACAAGCTTGGCACACCTGTATTTGTGGAATTTCTTCCATTCTTCTCTGCAGATCCTATCAACCTCTGTCAGATTGGATGGGGAGCATCGCTGCACAGCTATTTTCAGGTCTTTCCAGAGATGTTCGATCGGGTTCAAGTCCTGGCTCTGGCTGGGCCACTCAAGGACATTCAAAGACTTGTCCTGAAGCCAACCTGCGTTGTCTTGGCTGTGTGCTTTGGGTCGTTGTTCTGTTGGAAGGTCAATCTTTGCTCCAGTCCGAGGTCCTGAGCGCTCTGGAGCAGGTTTTAATTAAGAATCTCTCTGTACTTTGCTCCGTTGATCTTTGCCTCAATGCTGACTGGTCTACCAGTCCAGGCCGCTGAAAAACATCCCCACAGATTGATGCTGCCATCACCATTCTTCACTGTAGGGATGGTGCCAGGTTTCCTCCAGACGTGATGCCTGGCATGGTCTGAGAGTCTTTAGGCAAACTCCAATCGGGGTATATGTGCCTTGGTCAGGGAGGTGACCAAGAACGCGATGGTCACTCTGACAGCGATGTATAGGTCCTCTGTGGAAATTGGAGAACCTTCCAGAAGGTCAACCATCTCTGCAGCACTCCATCAATCAGGCTTTATGGTAGAGTGGCCAGATGGAAGCCACTCCTCAGTAAAAGGCACATGACACACACCTCGTGGGGCATCAATGATCATGAGGAAGGTAAGGGATCAGCCCAGAACTACACAGCAGGAACTGGTCAATGACCTGGAGAGAGCTGGGACCACAGTCTCAAAGAAAACCATTAGTAACACACTACGCCGTCATGGATTAAAATCCTGCAGTGCACGCAAGGTCCCCCTGCTCAAGCCAGCTCATGTCCAGGCCCTTCTGAAGTTTGCCAATGACCATCTGGATGATCCAGAGGAGGAATGGGAGAAGGTCATGTGGTCTGATGAGACAAAAATAGAGCTTTTTAGTCTAAACTCCACTCGCCGGGTTTGGAGGAAGAAAAAGGATGAGTACAACCCCAAGAACACCATCCCAAACGTGAAGCATGGTGGTGGAAACATCATTCTTTGGGGATGCTTTTCTGCAAAGGGGACGACTGCACCGTATTGAGGGGAGGATGGATGGGGCCATGTATCGCGAGATCTTGGCCAACAACCTCCTTCCCTCAGTAAGAGCATTGAAGATGGGTCGTGGCTGGGTCTTCCAGCATGACAATGACCCGAAACACACAGCCAGGGCAACTAAGGAGTGGCTCCGTAAGAAGCATCTCAAGGTTCTGGAGTGGCCTAGCCAGTCTCCAGACCTGAACCCAATAGAACATCTTTGGAGGGAGCTGAAAGTCCGTATTGCCCAGCAACAGCCCCGAAACCTGAAGGATCTGGAGAAGGTCTGTATGGAGGAGTGGGCCAAAATCCCTGCTGCAGTGTGTGCAAACCTGGTCAAGAACTACAGTAAACGTATGATCTCTGTAATTGCAAACAAAGGTTTCTGTACCAAATATTAAGGTCTGCTTTTCTGATGTATCAAATACTTATGTCATGCAATAAAATGCAAATGAATTACTTAAAAATCATACAATGTGATTTTCTGGATTTTGGTTTTAGATTCCGTCTCTCACAGTTGAAGTGTACCTATGATAAAAATGACAGACCTCTACATGCTTTGTAAGTAGGAAAACCTGCAAAATCGGGCAGTGTATCAAATACTTGTTCTCTCCACTGTACATACACATACCTATATAGACATACATACATCTTTAGAATATACCTTTATTATTCCCCACAAACCCTACCACCCTTCCCCCAATTTGAGTAAACTAATAAACAATAACACTTCACACTACCTTCAGTATATACATCTTGTACACATTTTACAGACACAATCTATTTTACAATAGTTATATTTGGTTTGTTTTTAGTCCTTCCTCTATTTCTGATGTCCATCCAGTTTGATTTCTATTTGTAACTGTGCTATTTTACAACATTTCTAAACGAATATACATTTTACAGACCCTGTATGTTTTGCATTGGTTATCTTGTTATTAGTCCCACCCTTCAGCTCCATTCAACCCCTCCCATCTACTGTATCTCTCAACACCATCCATTTTGGATTTCTAGCAGCCATATACAGTGGGGCAAAAAAGTATTTAGTCAGCCACCAATTGTGCAAGTTCTCCCACTTAAAAAGATGAGAGAGGCCTGTAATTTTCAGACAAACACACTGCCCGGGCAACGAAGGAGTGGCTTCGTAAGAAGCATCTCAAGGTCCTGGAGTGGCCTAGCCAGTCTCCAGATCTCAACCCCATAGAAAATCTTTGGAGGGAGTTGAAAGTCCGTGTTGCCCAGCAAAACATCCAAAACATCACTGCTCTAGAGGAGATCTGCATAGAGGAATGGGCCAAAATATCAGCAACAGTGTGTGAAAACCTTGTGAAGACTTCCAGAAAACGTTTGACCTCTGTCATTGCCAACATAGGGTATTTAACAAAGTATTGAGATAAACTTTTGTTATTGACCAAATACTTATTTTCCACCATAATTTGCAAATAAATTCATTAAAAATCCTACAATGTGATTTTCTGGATTTTTTTTCTCATTTTGTCTGTCATAGTTGAAGTGTACCTATGATGAAATTTACAGGCCTCTCTCATCTTTTTAAGTGGGAGAACTTGCACAATTGGTGGCTGACTAAAGACTTTTTTGCCCCACTGTATATTACACACCATTATCTTACCATGGACATTATCTTAGCATCTTTTATTCAGTAAGAAACATGAACCTTCAGTAATATTAGATATAATCTTGGGTCATTACAGTAAGTCAACTCTTACTGTCTGTGTCAATTAATCAATCAGGCAATACACAACCCAATCACCCAATGTTAGGCAGACTGCTGGGTCTTATTAAGCCCTTTTAATCAATATGCACTTCCTTTCTGCTAAGGTTCTAGTCGTTAGCTTTAGAGATCCAGCTCCACAAACCCAGGATGTATTGATCCCCTGTTCTGATTGGAACTTCCCATCAGGAGTGGGGGAGGTGGTAGTCAGGGTCACAGACTGGCTCTTACAGGGTAGATCATCTCTCTCTCTTCTGCTCTTTCGCTCTCTCTCTCTCTCTTTCTCGCTCCCTTTCTCACTCTCTCTTCCTCGCTCTCTTTCTCACTCTTCCTCTTCCTCGCTCTCACTCTTTTTCTTTCTCTCTTTTTCTTTCTCTCTTTTTCTTTCTCTCTCTTTCTCTTTCTTTCTCTCGCTTTCTCTCTTTCTTTCTCTCTCTCGGGCTCTTTCCTTCCCCAATTCTGTTATTTTACCACAGCTGTCGCAGGCAGCAGGAGAGAACATGGCTGTGTGTGTGTGTGTGGCGAAACAAATGGGAAATCTGTTACATTGGGTTTACGGTGACCATTTGTGGCTGAACTGGTGTTAGCAGGTGGTGGCATGTCACGTATGTGATGCCAGAGACCGGTTTCACATTTGACACAGCTCTGCTGCTGTGTGTGTGATTTGTTGCCCCTAACTCCCCCTCTTTCGCATACACTCACCATTAAACTGTCAACAGTGTGAATGCGCTGCTGCACACTGGAACTTAATTCAGAACTGTGACAGTCAGGCTTCCCCAGAACTGTGACAGTCAGGCTTCCCCAGAACTGACAGCGAAAATCAGTGAGCCACACACACACCCATCCACCCAAAGACAAGCTGATATATAGTTTGAATTCCAAAAGCGTTCTGTTCCAGTCACACACACACACACCGGGCAGACAACAACGTAGCCTGTCCCTGACTGCCTGCATCTCTCAGCTCCACTACTGTGAGAGGGGAGGAGGAGAGGGGAAGAGGAGACAGGAGGAAGGGAGGAGGAGAAGAGATTCATGTGTGATGGCAGGGTACAGTGTTTAATAGTCACATGCATAGGGTTACAGGTGTGATGGCAGGGTACAGTGTTTAATAGTCACATGTACAGGATTACAGGTGTGATGGCAGGGTACAGTGTTTAATAGTCACATGTACAGGGTTACAGGTGTGATGGCAGGGTACAGTGTTTAATAGTCACATGTACAGGGTTGCAGGTGTGATGGCAGGGTACAGTGTTTAATAGTCACATGTACAGGGTTACAGGTGTGATGGCAGGGTACAGTGTTTAATAGTCACATGCACAGGGTTGCAGGTGTGATGGCAGGGTACAGTGTTTAATAGTCACATGCACAGGGTTGCAGGTGTGATGGCAGGGTACAGTGAAAATCTTCAACTCCGAGCCCCAACATGCAGAACTAAGTGAAATAAAATAATGAAAATGCTAATGAAAGTCAACAAGGTAACTAGAAATAGCACTATATACATCGTCACAACTGTAGCAGTGATGCATAAATACATGTCCAATGCCATAGGGAGAGATTTGGGGGGGGCAGGAGAAAGAATCGTGGGAGACACAGGTCAGTTACCGTTGAAGGTGTGGGTAAGTTCAGTGTGCAGTGCAATGGCGATTGCATTGTCTGTGGTTCTGTCAGGGCGGTAGGCGAATTGGGGAGGGTTGAGTGTGGCGGGAGGGAGGAGGTGATATGTTTTTTTAAACTTTCAAAGCACTTCATGATGACGGGACATACAGGTCAGTAGTCATTCAGTTCAGTTTCTTTCCCTTTCTTGGACACGTGGATGATCGTGGACATCTTGAAGAAGGTGGGTATAAACGGCCTGAGGTAGGGAGAGATTGAAAATGTCAAAGAACACAACAGCCAGCTGGTCTTCACATGCACACAGCCTTGCAAAGGGCGTTTCAATGACTTCCACGTTGTCATCGGGGGCTCTCCTCAGTAGCTCATTGTGCTCGAATCGTGATTAAAAGGTGTTTAGCTCCTCCGGAAGGGTGGCGTTGCTGACCATGATGTGGCTGGCTTTCTTTTAGCAATCCGTGATTGTTAGGAGCCCCTGCCACATACGCCTTGTGTCCGACCCGCTGAATTGCTCCTCCACTTTGTCCCTATGTTATGGCATCTTGATCGATCTGCATAGGACGTATTTGTACTGTTTAACCAAACTATTGTCCCCTGTCACCTTGCCATGTTTATAAGCACCATCTCTCTCTCAGTTTTCCTACAAGGCTGCTATCAATCCACGGTTCTTGATTCGGGTACGTTTTGAAAGATACTATCAGTATCACGTCGTCTATGAATTTTTTTGATGAATCCGGTGTCTGAGTCTGCGTGTTCATCGATATTATCTTCATAAGTGACCCAGAACATATTCCAGTCCAAGTGTGTGAATTTTGATTGGTTGGACCAATGCTGTACAGACCACCGGAACTTCCCTCTTGAGTCTTTGTTTGTAGGTGGGGAGAAGCAAGATTGAGTCATGGGGAGGGGAGACAAGAGGCGACAAGAGAAGGGATAGGAGAGGAGACGAGGGATAGGAACAGTGAAGGGTAGAAATGGAGGGAGGCAGGGTAACAGACAGAGCCCAGATAGACCCATCATCTCCCTAACATCTCTCACCTAGGGCTGGGAGCATCCATGGGGGGCTGGCTGTGCGATAGCAGGGGACTGGGAGGGTGGAGAGTCTGGGAGAGTGTAGGGGGTTGGCTGGGGACGGGGCAGAGACTGCAGAGAGTGACTTGGGCTGGGAAGGTAGGACAGCTGGCTGAGTCTGTGGGTGTAAAGGCAGACGGATGACGGGGCTGGGTAGGTTTGTCTTCCATAGAGTAGTGAGTAACATCAGACCATTCACAGTCATGAGGGCACAGAGTTCTGTCTTCTGTTTTTGCAAAGCATGACTAATGTCTATATAGATTGTTATTCTGTATCCAGCCAGGCCAATCTGCTGTTGTTGATTAGACTCTGAAAGCACGCTGATGAGGATTTTGAATGCCTCCCCATCCTCACTAGCTAGTGGAAAATCCCATTCGTTTGATCTGGCTGAGCCAAAATATGGGCGGCGCGGCATAATACCATCTCTCCCTCTCTAACTCTCTTATGCCAGCTATTCTTCCTTACTGCGGTATTCCCATGGGAACCTTCTTTCGGCTGCATGAATCACAGGCACATCTGTACAGCTGCTTTCCTTTGTCTTATCTGGACTTGAGAGGGGGGAATGGTGGGTGGAGGTTGGGGGAGATGGAGAGGGGGTGGAGAGAGGGGGGTGGGGGGAGTCTTGATCCCTTGAGGGTGATAATGCTCTGGTACCTGACACCCAGCCAGACAGGCTCTTCAATCTAGCTCATCATTTCATGAGCAGCTATTGTAGTGTTGCATATCACTGTCTGATCAGCCATTAGAGCCAGTGTTTCCCCTCGGCCAACAGATTGTTTGGGCCAGATTGTGGGAGGAAGCCAGGAGGATGGCCATGATGGTGATCTGGAGCCTGTGTTTCAGAAGCCTTGTTTTTGTTTTGGCACACCCTCTATGGCTGCTATTTGCTCTTTTGACCAATCACATCAGATCTTTTCCAGAGTTGATCTGAGTGGTCAAAAGATCAATGGCTATGTAAACAGCCTATGTGGTTTCTATTGTTTCTGGCAGCATTGGCATGTGTATTTTCTATTGTTTCTGGCAGGTTTGGCATGTGTATTTTCTATTGTTTCTGGCAGGTTTGGCATGTGTATTTTCTATTGTTTCTGGCAGGTTTGGCATGTGTATTTTCTATTGTTTCTGGCAGGTTTGGCATGTGTATTTTCTATTGTTTCTGGCAGGTTTGGCATGTGTATTTTCTATTGTTTCTGGCAGGTTTGGCATGTGTATTTTCTATTGTTCCTGGCAGGTTTGGCATGTGTATTTTCTATTGTTTCTGGCAGCATTGGCATGTGTATTTTCTATTGTTTCTTTGGCATGCAGGTTTGGCATGTGTATTTTCTATTGTTCCTGGCAGGTTTGGCATGTGTATTTTCTATTGTTTCTGGCAGCATTGGCATGTGTATTTTCTATTGTTTCTGGCAGGTTTGGCATGTGTATTTTCTATTGTTCCTGGCAGGTTTGGCATGTGTATTTTCTATTGTTCCTGGCAGGTTTGGCATGTGTATTTTCTATTGTTTCTGGCAGGTTTGGCATGTGTATTTTCTATTGTTCCTGGCAGGTTTGGCATGTGTATTTTCTATTGTTTCTGGCAGCATTGGCATGTGAATTTTCTATTGTTTCTGGCAGCATTGGCATGTGTATTTTCTATTGTTCCTGGCAGGTTTGGCATGTGTATTTTCTATTGTTTCTGGCAGGTTTGGCATGTGTATTTTCTATTGTTCCTGGCAGGTTTGGCATGTGTATTTTCTATTGTTTCTGGCAGGTTTGGCATGTGTATTTTCTATTGTTTCTGGCAGGTTGGCATGTTTATTTTCTATTGTGTCTGGCAGGTTGGCATGTTTATTTTCTATTGTGTCTGGCAGGTTGGCATGTTTATTTTCTATTGTTTCTGGCAGGTTGGCATGTTTATTTTCTATTGTTTCTGGCAGGTTTGGCATGTATATTTTCTATTGTTTCTGACAGGTTTGGCATGTGTATATTTTATTGTTTCTGACAGGTTTGGCACGTGTATATTTTATTGTTTCTGACAGGTTTGGCATGTGTATATTTTATTGTTTCACCATATATATTATAAATGGGTTACTACATATGAGTTCACATGATATTCTATATTGTGTCAGTGCACATTAGTGTTATGCTACCGTGGGTCGAAATGATCTATAGTCCATAGGAGAGATTCATTTCTTGGACTTACTCAGCAAATCCATAGCATCTGTTTCACAAAAGGATAGCTGTAAAAACATAACGGCACCGAAGCACACACGTCACACTCGCCAGTGACTTGCTAAGCTGATTTAGCTAGCGTGTCTTGCCTGCTCAATGTCCCTGCTGGGCACTGATTAACAGCATGTAGCTGGTGCTTTATCTATCATAGTTTGACATCTTGCTGATGAATGTTGTCAGAAATCAGTCCTGACAGCAGCGTACATACTGTCTGCGGAGTACTACTAGTTTTCCTTCCCATTTTTTTATTTGAGAAATACTGCACCAAACATCTTAGATGTAAAATTGCGTGATTAAAACCTCAACAAAAACGTCAATTTATTACAGATTTACTGATTTATCTTAGATTAATTCTGACCATTTTGAAGAAGTGGTACTACTGGCTATGTTGTTGCTATGTTGTCTCAAAAGCGACAAACAACAGTAACTACCAGGGTACGATAACACAACCACATCAAACCACAGCCCCAAGACTGAAATCTCGTTTTTCATAATGAGCAACAGAAAAACACATGGGGAATCCTGAGTTCACTCACTCCTTGAGACCGCTATCTCTTTCTCCCAATGGAAACTCATTGTATTGCTGCTGGCCCCAGTGTCCTTCAGTATTGTGTCCTGAGGTGGCAGTGGATAAACTATCTGAACAAACACTCCTGCCACTCACATAGATCCCAGGGTCTCTCGCTCATCTTTCCGTCTTTCTATCTCTCGCTCTTCCCAGCTCAACACACCACCACCAGATTCCACATGCACTCAATTCATATGAAAGCCACCCCTCACCCCCTTCTCTCCCTCTAACCCTGCCAAAACATGATAAATGACCACCATTGCTCCAACCCCCCTTCTGCGTTGCATCGGTTGTCTCAGGGACTATTTTTTTTTTTTTTTTTTTTTTTTCTTATTTCCCTTCTTAGAAAAATCAAAAGTTAACCTCCACTTTTCCGTGCTTGTGTGCGTGCGCACGTGCATATTTATTCATTGCCCCAGGCCATCTTAATTTCCACACATTAACCTGTCGGTGACAACCACTCTATACACAGAAAACACTGTAGGATGAGTCTCTAAATGGGATACACAGTAGGATGAATCTATATACAGTTTACACTATGGGATTAATATCAATACAGGATACATGGTAGAGTGAATGAATCTATATACAGGATACTATATAAATTATCCTTTCCCCTTGATTGCTTAATCATAACTCAATATCCAACTGGAACGAATTTGAAATGAGTTGGCGCAGAGGATGAGGTTGGCCATAAAGAAGAAAAAGCAGATGCTCAAACCACATTTGGTCCCTTCATCAGATGTTGTGATCTTTAAGTGGATTCACTGATTCCTGTCTTACTGCTACTCTTTATCTCCCTGTCCTGTAACAGCCAATGTAACCTTTAATCTGTTCTGTTATTGAACTCGCTCAGAGCACTTACAAGGTTGCCTTTTTCCCAATGGCGAGTGGACCAATGTATTTTACATTGAGTCTTCATGTCTGATATAGTGAATGTACATGTCTATATGTAGCCGTAGAGGCCGACTGGGCAGGGGTGGCGATTTGTCTTATACCAGTAGGGGGGGTGGTGGTTGGTAAAGTTAAAGCTGTTCATTTATCTTTTTCTCCTGTAGTGTGTGGGAATAAAATGCCGTCTGCTTTTCCCAGAGCGTAGTAATCCATTTCACATGTTCCCGATCGCCTCAGATCCTCCGTAGCTGCAGTGAGGCGCGGCAGTATCGGAGATCCCACATTCGTAATGTGGAGAAGCTGGTTTTTCAGGCCATCTGAGTGGAGAAGACCCATACATATTTAACCTTCTTTCTCCCCCATGTTTTTATTCCTCTCAGCCTTAATCGGCTCTCCACATTCTGAGTGTATAATCATGCTATTATACTGTGCCTGCTGCAGTTAGCTTCAAGCTGGGGATCTCTGGGCCAGATACCATCAGATACAATCACATCAGTTGAGCTGATGTGGTTACATTATCGGGGCTAGAAATGGGGGCTTTGTCCACTCCTGAATATGCAGGTAGTCTACAGAAATGGCCTCATTCGGTCTCATTTCTTTCCTAGAACATACCTTTTCACTGTCTTCTTAGTCATAATTGCTCTTAGGGATGGTGTGTGCTCTGGGCTCTGAGAGTGAACTTCCAGATCAGCCCAAGCACTCTGTCCCATTACCTCATTGCTGAATAACAATGCAATCATTTCAGTAACCACAGAGCCAGGACTGGGGTCTGCAGAATTGGGGGCATAAAAAGTCATAAATGGAAGGACGGGCCATTTGAGGAAAAACGTTTTAGTTATTTTCCTTGGTGAAATTGCCTCAGTCTTGGGGAAAGAAATTGAGGCACTGCAACATTCTGTGATAATTCAGTGGAGGTTTGTAGGAGGAGGAGGTCGGTCTGAAAGTCACTTTCCCTGATAATTAGAACGATACAAAACTGCATTTTCTCTCCTTTCCGGCTTCGACTCCTCTGTCCTTCACAGTCGTGAAATGAATCGATGAGAGAAGTCAGTTTAAAGGTTTGCCGTGCCGCTAAATGAGACGGCGCCTGTTCTGTACATTCACATGGGCTGAGGGAGAAGAGGAGCAGGAGAGAGAGAAACCGTCACAGTAAATTCTTCACACTTTTTTCACGGCCTAAGCTTTTAATCGCTGGAGCCACAAGGATGCATGAAATGAAATTAGAATTTCAGATCTATTGATCCTGTATTGACGGATAGCAATGGGGGGGCTTAGGCCAGACGGAGGGAACTGTCGCTGGATCTGAAATACAACCTGTCTAAGAAAATGAGTTTCTGTTTGCATTTCCATGTGTGCATGTTGTTTTTAGCTTTAGGCATCGCACGGCAAAGGGGAATTTTCACTTTCTTTTGAAGTCCCTAATCTTCTACAGGATAGAAAGGACAGGATGAATGCACATTGTGAGATATAGTTTAGCTGTAAGAAGTTCCGCTACTTTCTGACAGGGACATCTGACTGCTGTAAAAAAAAAAGCTACCATCAGTGGTCAGAAGAACCGTAGCCTCCCTATATGTACATGCTACAGACTCTGTGAAGAGGTCTGTACTTGAATGGCGCAGGTGGTAATGTGCTCACCCCATAACTGCAGTCGCTGGTTCAAATCCTGCTCCAGTTGTAGGAATTATACCGCTCTGACCCTGGCACTGTCCAGTTTGGCACGGTGCTGCTGTGTGTGTGTTTATGTTTTTGGCAAAAAATGACTTGTGTGTATTGTATGAGCATTTCCTCTTCTAAGTGATCCCTTCTTCCTAATGCAGTAGTTTATACTATAAGAAACGACAACAAGCCCCCATTAGTCCCATTGGCATAACACACAGCCTCATTCCCTCCAGAACAGAGTTACCATGCTGTTGCCACTTTGTGTCGTTACCATGGAGAGTGTGCGGTTGCCAAGGAACTTGTAAAAGGAACACTGAGGGTCATCATTTATTTCTGTCAGTAAGGAGGGGGACGTAGGGGGCATTGAGGGGCTGAGAGGAGAGGGCCACCTTCCTCCCAAAACAATACCTTCCTCAAAAAGGGGCACCTCTGGGGAGGGAGAGAGAGAGAGATGCCAATAAAGCCCTTAAATTGATCATTTAATTGAGAGAGATGCCTGCCTGCATATGGCCAACCTTAGGGATGATTATCTGTGGAGTTGTTACAGCTGAGGCCCAGACCAGGCCCACACTCTGTTACCCCCCCATCTCTTCATTCATCTGGTGCCCAGTAGAATGGTAGTGCTGTGGGTTTGACTGACCACCCACCTAGAGGCTAAACACTACAGTACTCAGCCTTGTCTGTCATGTGCTATGTTTTTTTACCCACTGTATTTTCCGTTAATCCCAAGCTAATATTGGGGAAAATATGTTATGTTACTGCATCACATTTCTCTTGCTCTGGCTCTCTTGTTTCACTCAATCTTGTCTGACTCGCTCTTGTTTCACTCAATCTTGTCTGACTCTCTCTTGTCTCACTCAATCTTGTCTCACTCAATCTTGTCTCACTCAATCTTGTCTCACTCTCTCTTGTCTCATTCACTCTTGTCTCTGTCTCTCTTGTCTCACTCACTCTTGTCTCGGTCTCTCTTGTCTGACTCACTCTTGTCTCGGTCTCTCTTGTCTGACTCTCTCTTGTCTCACTCAATCTTGTCTGACTCTCTCTTGTCTCACTCTCTCGCTTGTCTCACTCTCTCGCTTGTCTCACTCTCTTGCTTTGTCTATTCACTCTTGTCTCTGTCTCTCTTGTCTCACTCTCTCTTGTCTCTGTCTCTCGTCTCACTCACTCTTGGCTCTGTCTCTCTTGTCTCACCCTCTCTTGCTTTGTCTCATTCACTCTTGTCTCTGTCTCTCTTGTCTCTGTCTCTCATCTTACTTTCTCTTGTCTCACTCTCTCTTGTCTCTGTCTCTCGTCTTACTCACTCTTGTCTTACTTTCTCTTGTCTCACTCTCTCTGCACCCCCCCCCGTCTGTGTATGTTCCCTCATATGGTACCTCCCTCCATCCACACAGCCAATTACAACCCTCATATTCACTTTGAGCTCTAGCTGTCAAAGAGCTTGAAAAGGTTAGCTATCAAATACGTGTTAGTCTCAGTCTGTCTACCTCTCTACCTGTCCTCTCTATGCATGATTAAGGAGAGGAAGGACTGATTCATCCTCTGTTCAGACTGGGATGATAGATGGATGGAGGGAGAGAGAGAGACTTTTTATTTGTATTTTTAAAATTGTATTAATATCACAGTGCAGTTAACACAAAACTATCACTAACAGGTCCCGAGATTATCATCTTAAAGGCCAAAAACTGTTTTGAACAAATACCTAATGCAACAATGCTGTGAGGAGGTAGGTCAGTAAGAGGAGATGTGCATATTTACAATGATTTGCCACGGATATAAAGCGCTCCGCACGTCATTGTCGTTAATAGTTGGGAAAATGACAGGGAAGCAATACCAGTGAAGTCCTCTAATGCAATACTTTGAGAAGTTAAATGAGAAGGTGATAAAATCCAAACTTTGCGAGGCAGAAATGAGCTACAGTGGCAGTACAGGTGCAATGCTGAAGGAGAGGCACCATGAGACCCAACCCATTGGGGATCGAGTGAGAAAATCACAGTGCTAATTACAGAAATGATTGCAGTTTATATGCAACCATTGTCAGTGGTAAAGGATGTCGGCTTCACTGCCCTGTTTGCATAGCTAGAACCAGGCTACAAGATACCATGTTGAAAAACCGGCACGGCCCTGATGGAGATATTGTAGAATGATTGCTCTGCAAATACAAATCACGAGCTCTCAAACAACATGCGTGGTGTTAACAACCATTTTTGAACATCTATGAACATGCTGTCATACATCACTGCAACGAACCATCACATTGATGACAAATGGGACATGAAGTCTCATGTACTGAGAACATAAAACGGCATTAATAGCATCGTTGCTGAGTGGTTGGGGGACAGCAGTAAGGTGAGCTGTCTAGTAACTAGCCAGGACTGTGGTAGATTGAACTGCACTGCCCCCTAGGGGTCATATGTGACCATATCGGAATTTGGAATCCACGTCGTTTGATTTGCTTTAAACGTTTAAATTTGAAAAAATAGCAGTTTAAAGATAAATGTTTTGTTTGACATTTGTCACATCCCTGCTCTCCACCTCTCCACTGCTCTCCACCTCTCCACTGCTCTCCACCTCTCCGCTGCTCTCCACCTCTCCACCTCTCCGCTGCTCTCCACCTCTCCACTGCTCTCCACCTCTCCACTGCTCTCCACCTCTCCACTGCTCTCCACCTCTCCGCTGCTCTCCACCTCTCCGCTGCTCTCCACCTCTCCGCTGCTCTCCACCTCTCCGCTGCTCTCCCACCTCTCCGCTGCTCTCCACCTCTCCGCTGCTCTCCCACCTCTCCGCTGCTCTCCCCACCTCTCCGCTGCTCTCCACCTCTCCGCTGCTCTCCACCTCCCGCTGCTCTCCACCTCTCCCCTGCTCTCCCACCTCTCCGCTGCTCTCCACCTCTCCGCTGCTCTCCACCTCTCAGCTGCTCTCCCACCTCTCCGCTGCTCTCCCACCTCTCCGCTGCTCTCCCACCTCCACCTCCGCTGCTCTCCCACCTCTCCGCTGCTCTCCCACCTCTCCGCTGCTCTCCACCTCTCCGCTGCTCTCCACCTCTCCGCTGCTCTCCACCTCTCCGCTGCTCTCCACCTCTCCGCTGCTCTCCACCTCTCCGCTGCTCTCCCACCTCTCCACTGCTCTCCACCTCTCCACTGCTCTCCACCTCTCCTCCGCTCTCCCCACCTCTCAGCTGCTCTCAGCTGCTCTCCGCTGCTCTCCACCTCTCCCCTGCTCTCCACCTCTCAGCTGCTCTCCACCTCTCAGCTGCTCTCCACCTCTCAGCTGCTCTCCACCTCTCTGCTGCTCTCCACCTCTCCGCTGCTCTCCACCTCTCCGCTGCTCTCCGCTGCTCTCCACCTCTCCGCTGCTCTCCACCTCTCAGCTGCTCTCCACCGCTCCGCTGCTGAAATGTACAACCTTGTTGATACGTTGGCCCTCATCCCATCAGGTTACTCAGGGCATAAAATATTCATGCTTCTTTCTTTTTGCCGTTGTTTTACATTTATTTTATAATTTTTTGGAATGGGGGGTTTGTAGGAGGCTGTCTCTGTTGATTGTGGAGAGAGGAGTAGGAAATGCTGTTAGGGGAGATAGAGAGGGTTACAACAGCCATCAGTCTTTGTTCTTCCACTCAGTGTAAATGCAGCTCTGGTGTACCTAGCTACATATCGCTTCCCACTAACCTACATTACAGTCTAATGCTTTCTTCTCCTCCCTCTCTCCCCCTCATACCCAAGGCCTCCAGCTTGTCTGTCTCTCTTTCTCTCTCTCTGTCTTTCCCCCTCTATATCCCTCTCTCTCTCTCTCTCTCTCTCTCTCCCCCCCATCCCTCTCTCTGATCTAATTGTAGTTCTTTGGCCCAGGCTGAAGGTCGACATTGGGGGGGCAGTCATCACTGCTGAGAGTTGGCCAAGACCTACTGTAGATAGATGGCCAAGACCTACTGTAGATAGATGGCCAAGACCTACTGTAGATAGATGGCCGAGACCTACTGTAGATAGATGGCCGAGACCTACTGTAGATAGATGAATAGATGGTCTTGTACTGCTTAACCTGCACCTGCTAACCTCTGTCACCACCATTGTTATCAGTGTCACGTCAGCCTTTGTATCCCCTCAGACCTTTGTCTTTAGATAACATTATATCATTAGTGGGATTTAATTAGCAAAACAATATTCTAAGAAGGGTAAGAATTGGCTTCTCAAAGCCACATCTGTGGCTGAGTAATATGTCGAACCTTCTATTAAAGCAGCAGAACCACCACCCACCTGAGAAAACCTTACTACTCTCTCGGAGCGACTCGTCCTCTGCTTTGCTTTTCAGCAGCCTCTGCGCTGTGCCGCAGCGGCTAATCTTGTTTTTATATGCCGTGGCACGGACCTTGCTCCTGACAGAAGGAACGGGAGTCTTCAGCATAGCAGGGCTGTGTGTTTTTCTGTCTGATCTCGAGCGTTACTTTCTCTCCACACCCACCTCTTTTTAACAGCCTCTTTTTACGTTTAAAAACTCTGGTCCTCTGAATGGAAATTTGGAAGCGGCTCAGTTGGAGGTGTGATATCCTCCACGGCAGCAGCACGACTCGGGAGGGAGATTTGGGCATCTTTGAAGATTGTGACTGAAGAAGGAATACCAGAGGGACTTTACAATAATGTATAGCCTAGTTCTCACAGTTGATTGTTTTGTATGGAGAGATTTGAGGAATTTCTCCATGGTATTCCACAGGGAATGCTATATGGAATGATGTTGAGCTTTCCTTCATGGAATTCCATGAGGAATTCTATGCAGAACCATGGAATGATATCAGATATCTACTCATGTGTTGTGAAGTGTTATGCTTTGTGGTGTCCTGTAATAAACCTTTGATAATTCTCTCCCTTTAACACCTTTTGGATTGCATTATGAATGATATCGGCAAAATGCATGCGATAAGTGATTGGTATGGTCAGCGTCGATTCATTTCCTGGTTTATCATCCCAGCTCTACCGAGTACTTTGAGTACATCAGTCAGTGGTAAATAATACACTTCTCTAGTAGTTTTTTTCTCTATGATAAATGAGAATGGTTTTATGTAGGTGATTATTTTGCTTTTCTCACCTTTTTCAAACTTTTGAAACTGGGACTGTATCCTCAGAGATCAGAGCACGGTCAATAACAGCCAATAAGACACTGGTGTAATTTGATTGGTTTAATTAGCTTGCACATCCAACGCAGATGCAGTGTGATAGCACGGTGTGCTATTTAGAGATATAAGTTCCCATTTGTTTCTGTCTGTCCCTGTCCGCTGGCTTCATTTCTTTTGGGTTACGGTTTGGCTGCTTGTTTCTCTCCCCTCCCCTCTGATCCTATGTGTGTTTGAGGGACAGGAGGTGAGTTTCCCCAAGGGCCATGGCTTCACTTTACATGCAGCCACAGAGCCCTCTCTGAACAGACTGGCTTAGCAGCTCGCCTCCAGTTTCTTTTCTCTCGCTCGCTCTCTTTCTCCCTCTCTCTTTCTCTCTCTCCATCTATCGATTGTGTGTGTGAGGGCCAAGGGTGGGGTGGTGTGTGTGTGTGTGTGTTGGGGGTTTTGGCAGCTCTAATAGCGTGCGTAGGTGAATGCAATGACTGCTTTTAAAATGAACTTTCAGAGGAGCACCGGCGCTGTATCCTACACCTCTCCCACACATGTAAACAAACAACAAATATGGCATGAGTGTGAGTTATGAAAAGGGAATGTGCTTTGCCCTCTTGTTTGATTTTTTTATATTTCTTTCTTGTTTCATTCTAGGTCATAACCACAAACCATCCAGGAGAATGTTGCTATTGGGATGACCTTTGTGACCTCACCATTGCCCGCCCCCGTAAAGATCAACCACCAATTAGGAACCCTGAGGGATGTGGTTGGCTGGTTCCAGTGATTGACAGGTGACCAGCCAGACCTCTAGCTGCACCCTCCTGCTCTGATTCCCCCTCCCCTCCCTCCCCTCCCTGGCGTGCAGTGCCAGCTCCCCCCACCAGGACGGAGACCCCCCACATCTCTGCCATGGTGACATAATCAGCAACACAGCATGTGGGAGAACCAATATGGTGAAACCGTCTCATTTCTATCCCCAGTAGCTGCTCAAGCTGCTGCTGCTGCTGTTACTTCTATAGCCTGTGGATTACTAACCAGAAGACTGGAAAAAACAACACTGACTTGGGACTGATTTATTTCTGCTAAGCCTACCCTAGGCTAGCCTACACTATCCTGTCCTACCCTACCAACAAGCCCGTTTCGGTCAGTAGTTCAGCCGGGTCAGGCGTTGTGCGTGACGATGCTGGGATGTGTGTCCCGCCTGCGTCGGCTGGTCCGTCTTGTCCGCCACCTCCCCCTCCAGACCTCCCTTCTCCTCCTCTTCCTCTTCTGCACCGTCAGCGTCTTCGTCTCCGCGTACTTCCTGTACGGCGCGAAACAGGAGCTCGAGCACTCAGGAGGGGGCGTGGCTGGTGGCGAGGTGGCGTCGGCCGTCTACGATGACCTCCGGGTGAGCCCGTCGCGCCTGCTCCCATTGCGGGCGGTGTCTAGGGGACCCGGGGGCGAAGGAGGGGTGAGGACAGACCCTGTGGTGCTGGTGTTTGTAGAGAGCCAGTACTCTCAGCTGGGCCAGGATATCGTGGCCATCCTGGAGTCGGGACGTTTCCGGTACCGGACGGAGATCTCTCCCGGTAAAGGGGACATGCCCACGTTAACTGATAAGGAGCACGGACGCTTCACGCTGGTCATCTATGAGAACATCCTGAAGTACGTTAACCTGGACGCCTGGAACAGAGAGCTGCTGGACAAGTACTGTGTGGAATACGGAGTGGGCATCATCGGCTTCTTTAAGGTCAGAGTCCGTAGTTGCTACATACATTTTTGGCCTTTTAGCTCTAGCCTATATTGTTATCAGATGATAACTCCACCGATAACCATTATTTAATAAATAGGATGAAAAAGGTAAATCTCATGATCTAAACACGTTCTCATAATGATCTGAACACGTTCTCATAATGATCTGAACACGTTCTCATAATGATCTGAACACGTTCTCATAATGATCTGAACACGTTCTCATAATGATCTGAACACGTTCTCATTCTGATCTGAACACGTTCTCATTCTGATCTGAACACGTTCTCATTCTGATCTGAACACGTTCTCATGCTGATCCGAACACGTTCTCATGCTGATCCGAACACGTTCTCATGCTGATCCGAACACGTTCTCATGCTGGTCCCAACACGTTCTCATGCTGGTCCCAACACGTTCTCATGCTGGTCCCAACACGTTCTCATGCTGGTCCCAACACGTTCTCATGCTGGTCCCAACACGTTCTCATGCTGGTCCCAACACGTTCTCATGCTGGTCCCAACACGTTCTCATGCTGGTCCCAACACAATCTCATGCTGATCCCAACACAATCGCATGATTTCATTCATTTCACAATATAAGAAATCAACATTTTAGATATTTCTTGGACAATTGACATTTTGGATGGAAATTTGAAAACTGTGTGGAAAAATATGTATTTTTCATTTCCCTAAACCATTATATCGGCAGATACTGTATATTGGTATCGGTAAGTGTTGTCCCCCAAATATCGGTATCGGACAAACAAAAAACAAATCAGTTAGCTCTATAAATGAATGATATATATCCACTGATTGGTGAAGAGTATACAGTTGAAGTCATAAGTTAACATACACCTTAGCCAAATACATTTAAACTCAGTTTTTCACAATTCCTGACATTTAACCTGTTGCTTCGAGCAATCCCGTATCCGGGAGCGTAATTGTAGCCTCAAGCTCATTACCATAACGCAACGTTAACTATTCATGAAAATCGCAAATGAAATGAAATAAATATATTGGCTCACAAGCTTAGCCTTTTGTTAACAACACTGTCATCTCAGATTTTCAAAATATGCTTTTCAACCATAGCTACACAAGCATTTGTGTAAGAGTATTGATAGCTAGCATAGCATTAAGCCTAGCATTCAGAAGGCAACATTTTCACAAAAACAAGAAAAGCATTCAAATAAAATCATTTACCTTTGAAGAACTTTGGATGTTTTCAATGAGGAGACTCTCAGTTAGATAGCAAATGTTCAGTTTTTCCAAAAAGATGATTTGTGTAGGAGAAATCGCTCCGTTTTGTTCATCACGTTTGGCTAAGAAAAAAAACGAAAATTCAGTCATTACATTCAGGCGAACTTTTTTCCAAATTAACTCCATAATATCGACAGAAACATGGCAAACGTTGTTTAGAATCAATCCTCAAGGTGTTTTTCACATATCTATTCGATGATAAGTCATTCGTGGCAGTTTGGTTTCTCCTCTGAAGCAAATGGTAAAATACACATAGCTGGAGATTCCGCAATAATTGCAACGGAGGACACCAACCGGAGCACCTGGTAAATGTAGTCTCTTATGGTCAATCTTCCAATGATATGCCTACAAATACGTCACAATGCTGCAGACACCTTGGGGAAACGACAGAAAGTGTAGGCTCATTCCTTGCGCATTCACAGCCATATAAGGAGACATTGGAACAAAGCGCATTCAAAATCTGAGGCATTTCCTGGCATTGCCTGTAGCATCAGTTCTGTGGCACTCACAGATAATATCTTTGTAGATTTGGAAACGTCAGAGTGTTTTCTTTCCAAAGCTGTCAATTATATGCATAGTCGAGCATCTTTTCGTGACAAAATATCTTGTTTAAAACGGGAACGTTTTTTTATCCATAAATTAAAAGAGCGCCCCCTATATCCAAGAAGTTAATCAGTTAAGATCACCACTTTATTTTAAGAATGTGAATTGTCAGAATAATAGTAGAGGGAATTATTTCTTTCAGCTTTTATTTCTTTCATCACATTCCCAATGGGTCAGACGAGTACATACACTCAATTAGTATTTGGTAGCATTGCCTTTAAATTGTTTAACTTGAGTCAAACATTTCAGGTAGCCTTCCACAAGCTTCCCACAATAAGTTTGGTGAATTTTGGCCCATTCCTCCTGACAGAGCTGGTGTAACTGAGTCAGGAGTATAGGCCTCCTTTCTCGCGTACGCTTTTTCAGTTCTTCCCACAAATTTTCTATAGGATTGAGGTCAGGGCTTTGTGATGGCCACTCAAATACCTAGACTTTGTTGTCCTTAAGCCCTTTTGCCACAATTTTGGAAGTATGCTTGGGGTCATTGTCCATTTGGAAGACCCATTTGCGACCAAGCCTCAACTTCCTGAATGATGTCTTGAGATGTTGCTTCAATATATCCACATAATTTTCCACCCTTATGATTCCATCAATTTTGTGAAGTGCACCAGTCCCTCCTGCAGCAAAGCACACCCACAACATGATGCTGCAACCCCCGTGCTTCACAGTTGGGATGGTGTTCTTCGGCTTGCAAGCATTCCCCTTTTTCCTCCAAACATAACGATGGTCATTATGGCCAAACAGTTCTTTTTTTTTTTCATCAGACCAGAGGACATTTCTCCAAAAAGTACGCTCTTTGTCCCCATGTGCAGTAGCAATCCATAGTCTGGCATTTTTATGGTGGTTTTGGAGCAGTGGCTTCTTCCTTGCTAAATGGCCTTTCAGGTTATGTCGATATAGGACTCGTTTTACTGTGAATATAGAGAATTTTGTACCTGTTTCCTCCATCTTCACAAGGTTCTTTGCTGTTGTTTTGGGATTGATTTGCACTTCTCATACCAAAGTGCGTTCCTCTCTAGGAGACAAGGCGTCTCCTTCCTGAGCGGTGTGACGGCTGCGTGGTCCCATGGTGTTTATACTTGCGTGCTATTGTTTGTACAGATGAACGTGGTACCTTCAGGCATTTGGAAATTTCTCCCAACGATGAACCAGACTTGTGGAGGTCTACAATTTTTTTTCTGGGTCTTGGCTGATTTCTTTTGATTTTCCCATGATGTCAAGCAGAGAGACACTGAGTCAAAGGTAGGCCTTGAAATACATCCACAGTTACACCTCCAATTGACTCAAATCATGTCAATTAGCCTATAAGAAGCTTCTAAAGCCTATATTTTCGGGAATTTGCCAAGCTGTTTAAAGGCACAGTCAACTTAGTGTATGTAAACTGCTGACCCACTGGAATTGTGATACAGTGAGTTATAAGTGAAATAATCTGTCTGTAAACAATTGTTGGAAAAATGACTTGTGTCATGCACAAAGTAGATGTCCTAACCGACTTGCCAAAACTATAGTTTGTTAACAAGAAATTTGTGGAGTGGTTGAAACACTTAGATGGGAGTCATTAAAACTTGTTTATGTCAACTTCTAACTTCAACTGTATACCCACTGATTGTTGACGAGTATAACTTATAAATTAATGATATATACCCATTGATTGTTGAAGAATATACACTAATTGTTGAAGAATATACACTAACCAGTCAAGTTTTAGAACACCTACTCATTCAAGGGTTTTCTTTATTATGAGTATTTTCTACCTTGTATAATAATAGTAAAGACATCACAACTATGAAATAACACATGGAATCATGTCGTAACCAAAAAAGTGCTAAACAAATCGAAATATATTTTATATTTGAGATTCTTCAAATAGCCACCCTTTGCCTTGATGACAGCTTTGCACACTCTTGGCATTCTCTCGACCAGCTTCATGAGGTAGTCACCTGGAATATATTTTAATTATCAGGTGTGCCTTGTTAAATGTAAATTTGTGGAATTTCTTTCCTTATTAATGCGTTTGAGCCAATCAGTTGTGTTGTGAAAAGGTGTGGGGGGGGGTTATACAGAAGATAGCCGTATTTAGTAAAAGTATTTTATGGCAAGAACAGCTCAAATAAGCAAAGAGAAATGACAGTCCATTATTACTTTACGACATGAAGGTCAGTCAATGTGGAACATTTCAAGAACTTTGAAAGTTTCTTCAGGTGCAGTCGCAAAAACCTTCAAGTGCTATTATTATACTGGCTCTCATGAGGACCGCCACAGGAAGGAAAGACCCAGAGTTACCTCTGCTGCAGAGGATAGGTTCATTAGGTACCAGCCTCAGAAATTACAGCCCAAATAAATGCTTCACAGAGTTCAAGTAACAGACACATCTCAACATCAACTGTTCAGAGGAGACTGTGTGAATCAGGCCTTCATGGTCGAATTGCTGCAAAGAAACAACTACTAAAGGACACCAATCATAAGAAGAGACTTGCTTGGGCCAAGAAACACCTGCAATGGACATTAGACAGTTGGAAATGTGTCCTTTAGTCTGGAGTCCAAATTGGAACTTTTTTGTTCCAACTGCCATGTCTTTGTGAGACGCGGTGTGGGTGAACGGATGATCTCCGCATATGTGTATTGCCAACCATAAAGCACGGAGGAGGAGGTGTTATGGTGTGGGGGTGCTTTGCTGGTGACACTGTCTGTGATTTACAGTGAGGGAAAAAAGTATTTGATCCCCTGCTGATTCTGTACGGTGTAACGGCTTTCTTCCGTCGAAGGAGAGTTGGACCAAAATGCAGCGTGGTTAGTTCGATACATGTTTAATAAATGAATAAACACGACAAAATACAGAAACAAGAAACGGAACGTGAAAACCTATACAACCTATCTGGTGAATACAAACACACTGAGACAGGAACAATCACCCACAAACACACAGTGAAACCCAGGCTACCTAAATATGGTTCCCAATCAGAGACAATGAGAATCACCTGACTCTGATTGAGAACCGCCTCAGGCAGCCATAGACTATGCTAGACACCCCTACTCAGCCACAATCCCAATACCTACGAAAAAAACCCTATACATAAACACAACACAAAATAAACCCATGTCACACCCTGGCCTGACCAAATAAATAAGAAAAATACAAAATACTAAGACCAGGGCGTGACATACGGTTTGCCGACTGACAAAGAAATGATCAGTCTATAATTTTAATGGTAGGTTTATTTGAACAGTGAGAGACAATAACAACAACAAAATCCAGAAAAACACATGTCAAAAATGTTAGAAATTGTTTTGCATTTTAATGAGGGAAATAAGTATTTGGACCCCTCTCAATCAGAAAGATTTCTGGCTCCCAGGTGTCTTTTATACAGGTAACGAGCTGAGATTAGGAGCACACTCTTAAAAGGAGTGCTCCTAATCTCAGTTTGTTACCTGTATAATAGACACCTTTCCACAGAAGCAATCAATCAGATTCCAAAATCTCCACCATTGGCTAAGACCAAAGAGCTCTCCAAGGATGTCAGGGACAAGATTGTAGACCTACATAAGGCTGGAATGGCCTACAAAACCATCGCCAAGCAGCTTGGTGAGAAGGTGACAACAGTTGATGCGATTATTCGCAAATGGAAGAAGCACAAAAGAACTCTCAATCTCCCTCGGCCTGGGGCTCCATGCAAGAGCTCACCTCATGGAGTTGCAATGATCATGAGAACGGTGAGGAAGCAGCCCAGAACTACACGGGAGGATCTTGTCAATGATCTCAAGGCAGCTGGGACCATAGTCACCAAGAAAACAATTGGTAACACACTACGCCGTGAAGGACTGAAATCCTGCAGCACCCGCAAGGTCCTCCTGCTCAAGAAAGCACATATACATGCCCGTCTGAAGTTTGCCAATGAACAACTGAATGATTCAGAGGACAACTGGGTGAAAGTGTTGTGGTCAGATGAGACCAAAATGGAGCTCTTCGGCATCAACTCAACTCGCCGTGTTTGGAGGGGGAGGAATGCTGCCTATGACCCCAAGAACACCATCCCCACCATCAAACATGGAGGTGGAAACATTATACTTTAGGTGTGTTTTTCTGCTAAGGGGACAGGACAACTTCACTGCATCAAAGGGACGATGGACGGGGCTATGTACCGTCAAATCTTGGGTGAGAACCTCCGTCCCTCAGCCAGGGCATTGAAAATGGGTCGTGGATGGGTATTCCAGCATGACAATGACCCAAAACACATGGCCAAGACAACAAAGGAGTGGCTCAAGAAGAAGCACATTAAGGTCCTGGAGTGCCTAGCCAGTCTCCAGACCTTAATCCCATAGAACATCTGTGGAGGGAGCTGAAGGTTCGAGTTGCCAAACGTCAGCATCGAAACCTTAATGACTTGGAGAATATCTGCAAAGAGGAGTGGGACAAAATCCCTCCTGAGATGTGTGCAAGCCTGGTGGCCAACTACAAGAAACGTATGACCTCTGATTGCCAACATGGGTTTTGCCACCAAGTACTAAGTCATGTTTTGCAGAGGGGTCAAATACTTATTTCCCTCATTAAAATGCAAATAAATTTATAACATTTTTGACATGTGTTTTTCTGGATTTTTGTTGTTGTTATTTTGTCTCTCACTGTTCAAATAAACCTACCATTAAAATTATAGACTGATAATTTCTTCGTCAGTGGGCAAACCGTACAAAATCAGCAGGAGATCAAATACTTTTTTCCCTCACTGTATTTAAAATTCAAGGCACACTTAACCAGCGTGGGTACCACAGCATTCTGCAGCGATACGCCGTCCCACCTGGTTTGGGTTTAGTGGGACTATCATTTGTTTTTCAACAGGTCAATGACCAAACACACCTTCAGGGTGTGTAAGGGCTATTTTACCAAGAAGGAGAGGGATGGAGTGCTGCATCAGATGACCTGGCCTCCACAATCCCCCGACCTCAACCCAATTGAGATGGTTTGGAATGAGTCGGACCACAGAGTGAAGGAAAAGCAGCCAGCTCAGTATATGTGTTCACTATTATTCTACAATTAAGAAAATAAAGAAAAACCTTTGCTTGAGTAGGTGTTCTAAATCTTTTGACCGGTATTGTAGCTTATAAATTAATGACATATACCCATTGATATTTAAAGAATATAACTTAAAATGCCTCGTGAGGTTAGATCGACTGTTGTACCCCATCAGAACCCAAAATATAACCTTGTAAGTGTAAACATGGTTACAACTTTAATTTTAATGATGTGGATGGTCCTTGCATCCATATCTCTTCTGGTCCATCCCACAGTTTTTGTTTTTGCCAAAACAGAGGTGGCGTGATGCTTGGTTATTGTTTCATTTAAGGGTTCTAGCTTTAAGGTTAGTACTATGTCTTCCAGGTCAGAGAGAAACTCGGTAGGGTGTTTCTATCTCCACCTCTCCATCTGTCTATCAGAACATCTCTCTTCATTCCTCTTTCCTCCCTAACGGAATAGATATTACTGACATCCTCAGAGTGAGAAAGACTTGTCTGTCTCTGTCTCTCTCTCTCGCTGTCTCATTCTCTTTCTTCTTCTCTCTCTCTCTCTCTCTCTGTCTCTCTCGTGCGCTGTCTCATTCTCTCTTTCTTCCTCTCTCTCTTCCTCTCTGTGTCTCTCTCTCTCGTGTGCTGCGTCTCTCCTTATTCCTCTCTCTCTTTCTCTCTCTGTCTCTCTCGCTCGCTGTCTCATTCTCTTTCTTCTTCTCTCTCTCTCTCTCTCTCTGTCTCTCTCGTGCGCTGTCTCATTCTCTCTTTCTTCCTCTCTCTCTTCCTCTCTGTGTCTCTCTCTCTCGTGTGCTGCGTCTCTCCTTATTCCTCTCTCTCTTTCTCTCTCTGTCTCTCTCGCTCGCTGTCTCATTCTCTTTCTTCTTCTCTCTCTCTCTCTCTCTCTGTCTCTCTCACGCGCTGTCTCATTCTCTTTCTTCTTCTCTCTCTCTCTCTCTCTCTGTCTCTCTCGTGCGCTGTCTCATTCTCTTTCTTCTTCTCTCTCTCTCTCTCTCTCTGTCTCTCTCACTCTGTCTCATTCTCTTTCTTCTTCTCTCTCTCTCTCTCTCTCTGTCTCTCTCGTGCGCTGTCTCATTCTCTCTTTCTTCTTTCTCTCTCTTCCTCTCTGTGTCTCTCTCTCTCGTGTGCTGCGTCTCTCCTTATTCCTCTCTCTCTTTCTCTCTCTGTCTCTCTCGCTCGCTGTCTCATTCTCTTTCTTCTTCTCTCTCTCTCTCTCTCTCTCTGTCTCTCTCGCTCGCTGTCTCATTCTCTTTCTTCTTCTCTCTCTCTCTCTCTCTCTGTCTCTCTCGTGCGCTGTCTCATTCTCTCTTTCTTCCTCTCTCTCTTCCTCTCTGTGTCTCTCTCTCTCGTGTGCTGCGTCTCTCCTTATTCCTCTCTCTCTTTCTCTCTCTGTCTCTCTCGTGCGCTGTCTCATTCTCTCTTTCTTCCTCTCTCTCTTCCTCTCTGTGTCTCTCTCTCTCGTGTGCTGCGTCTCTCCTTATTCCTCTCTCTCTCTCTCTCTCTGTCTCTCTCGTGCGCTGTCTCATTCTCTCTCTTTCTTCTTCTCTCTCTTCCTCTCTGTGTCTCTCTCTCTCTCGTGTGCTGCGTCTCTCCTTATTCCTCTCTCTCTTTCTCTCTCTGTCTCTCTCGCGCGCTGTCTCATTCTCTCTCTTTCTTCCTCTCTCTTTCTCTCTCTGTCTCTCTCGCTCGCTGTCTCATTCTCTCTCTTTCTTCTTCTCTCTTTCTCTCTCTGTCTCTCTCGCTCGCTGTCTCATTCTCTCTCTTTCTTCCTCTCTCTTTCTCTCTCTGTCTCTCTCGCTCGCTGTCTCATTCTCTCTCTTTCTTCCTCTCTCTTTCTCTCTCTGTCTCTCTCGCTCGCTGTCTCATTCTCTCTCTTTCTTCCTCTCTCTTTCTCTCTCTGTCTCTCTCGCTCGCTGTCTCATTCTCTCTCTTTCTTCTTCTCTCTTTCTCTCTCTGTCTCTCTCGCTCGCTGTCTCATGCTCTTTCTTTCTTCTTCTCTCTTTCTCTCTGTCTCTCTCGCGCTGTCTCATTCTCTCTCTTTTCTTCCTCTCTCTTTCTCTCTCTGTCTCTCTCGCTCGCTGTCTCATGCTCTTTCTTTCTTCTTCTCTCTTTCTCTCTGTCTCTCTCGCGCGCTGTCTCATTCTCTCTCTTTCTTCCTCTCTCTTTCTCTCTCTGTCTCTCTCGCTCGCTGTCTCATTCTCTCTCTTTCTTCCTCTCTCTTTCTCTCTCTGTCTCTCTCGCTCGCTGTCTCATTCTCTCTCTTTCTTCCTCTCTCTTTCTCTCTCTGTCTCTCTCGCGCGCTGTCTCATTCTCTCTCTTTCTTCCTCTCTCTTTCTCTCTCTGTCTCTCTCGCTCGCTGTCTCATTCTCTCTCTTTCTTCCTCTCTCTTTCTCTCTCTGTCTCTCTCGCTCGCTGTCTCATGCTCTTTCTTTCTTCTTCTCTCTTTCTCTCTGTCTCTCTCGCGCGCTGTCTCATTCTCTCTCTTTCTTCCTCTCTCTTTCTCTCTCTGTCTCTCTCGCTCGCTGTCTCATTCTCTCTCTTTCTTCCTCTCTCTTTCTCTCTCTGTCTCTCTCGCTCGCTGTCTCATGCTCTTTCTTTCTTCTTCTCTCTCTTTCTCTCTCTGTCTCTCTCGCTCGCTGTCTCATTCTCTCTCTTTCTTCCTCTCTCTTTCTCTCTCTGTCTCTCTCGCTCGCTGTCTCATGCTCTTTCTTTCTTCTTCTCTCTTTCTCTCTGTCTCTCTCGCGCGCTGTCTCATTCTCTCTTTCTTCTTCTCTCTTTCTCTCTCTGTCTCTCTCGCTCGCTGTCTCATTCTCTCTCTTTCTTCCTCTCTCTTTCTCTCTCTGTCTCTCTCGCTCGCTGTCTCATTCTCTCTCTTTCTCTCTCTGTCTCTCTCGCGCGCTGTCTCATTCTCTCTCTTTCTTCTTCTCTCTTTCTCTCTCTGTCTCTCTCGCTCGCTGTCTCATTCTCTCTCTTTCTTCCTCTCTCTCTTCCTCTCTGTGTCTCTCTCTCTCGTGTGCTGCGTCTCTCCTTATTCCTCTCTCTCTTTCTCTCTCTGCCTCTCTCGCGCGCTGTCTCATCCTCTCTCTTCCTCTCTGTGTCTCTCTCTCTAGTGTGCTGCGTCTCTCCTTATTCCTCTCTCTCTTGCTCTCTCTCTCTGTGTCTCTGTCTGTGTCTCTCTCTCTCTCTGTCTCTCTGTCTCTCTCGCTCTCTCTCTTCTCTCTGTCTCTCTCACTGGTCCTCTGTCTCTTGTGCTCTCAATTCAATTCAATTTGCTTTATTGGCATGCCGTAACAATGTACATATTGCCAAAGCTTACTTTGGATATTTACAATATGAAAATAATAAGAACCAAATTGTCAACGGGACAACTATAACAACAATAACAAAGGGTCAAAATAACCATACATTGAACAATAACAATAAGCATACAGTAGAGGACATGTGCAGGTTCATTGATCTGTCAGACTCTGTCCCTCATCTTATGGCAGGCTCTCTCTCTCTCTGTCTCATGTGCTCTCACTCTTGCTCTCTGTCTCTCTCATTCTCTCTCTTCCTTTCTCTCTCTCACTGTCTCTCTCTCTCTCTTCCTCTCTCTCTCTATTCCTCTCCCTCTATCTTAGTAATCCCAGTAGAGCCTGGTAACCAAAGGACAGTTTGGAGGTCTTGTGAAAGAGCAGAGGTAGAGGGAGGAGTGGTAGGTGGGTAAGCATGAATACCTGGTCAATCTAGTGGGGTTTGTGATCAGTCTATCAGGGAGAGAAAGTGAGGGTGAGAAATTAATCTCAATGACATCATCAATGTTGAACAGGAATATGTTTCATACTTCCGTGGGCATTGGGGGAAAGTTGCTTTTGTGTGTGTGGGAACATCCTCAGTGTGTGTGGGTGAGTGTTAACTTAATAACATTGTTTTCTTAGACGCCCACACAGCCATGTAAGATAGTTATTGACTAAGCCTCCAGTGAGTGAGTGGGTGGGTGGGAGGGAGGATTGGGAGAGGCAGTTTAGGAGAAAGAGATTGGACATCCATAGGATCTAATGAATTGAATTACCACCCCCTTCATCTCTATAGAATGTATTTCATAGTCAAGCTTATTCAATAGGGTGACACTTGGAAATGTATTCCACAGAGCTAAAAGGATTTTCTATTCCACAAGATTGGAAGTTTTGTCCATTCAATGCAATGCAACAGATTTCTATCGACAATGATCTGAATAGAATTTACTGGAATGAAATTGTAACTCTCTGTCCCTTCTTGATGATGTAATTGACCACCCTCCTCCCTCCTGTAGGCCAATGAGAATAGCCTGCTGAGTGCCCAGCTCAAAGGCTTCCCCCTCTTCCTCCACTCCAACCTGGGCCTGAAAGACTGCACGGTCAACTCCAAGTCCCCCCTCCTCTTCATCACCCGCTCCGGCCAACCCCTCCCAGGCCCCCTCCCCGGTGACGACTGGACCGTCTTTCAGTCCAACCACTCCACCTACGAGCCCGTCCTCCTGGCCAAGACCCAGTCCGCAGAGAGTGTCCCCTCACTGGGTACGACGGTCGCACTGCTTCCCTCCGTGGTGCAGGACCTGGGGCTCCATGATGGGATCCAGAGGGTTCTGTTTGGGAACAACCTCAACTTCTGGCTGCACAAGCTGGTGTTTGTGGACGCGGTGGGCTTCCTGACGGGAAAGAGGCTCTCTCTCTCCCTGGAGCGACACCTACTGGTCGATATAGATGACATCTTTGTTGGGAAGGAGGGCACGAGGATGAAGGTGGATGATGTTAAGGTGATGTATACTTAGAATAAAGAAATGTCCATTTCCAATGTTTCCATCTCTGACACCTTGTAATTATGCTGCATTATATGTTTGTAATGAAGCATTAGGCAGGTATAGTGTATTCGGAACGTATTCAGACCCACATTTTGTTACGTTACAGCCTTATTCTAAAATGTATTAAATGTATTTTTAACCTCAGCAATCTACGTACAATACCCCATAATTACTAAGAAAAAATTGTTTTTTAGAAATGTTATGTTTAAAACATTTAAAACTCTGCCACGCATCTTTGGCAGCGATTACAGCCTCGAGTCTTCTTGGGTATGACGCTGCAAGCTTAGCACACCTGTATTTGGGGAGTTTCTCCCATTCTTCTCTGCAGATCCTCTCAAGCTCTGTCAGGTTGTATGGGGAGCATTGCTGCATAGCAATTTTCAGGTCTCTCCAGAGATGTTCGATCGGGTTCAAGTCCAGGCTCTGGCTGGGCCACTCAAGGACATTCAGAGACTTGTCCCGAAGCCACTCCTGCATTGTCTTGACTGTGTGCTTAGGGTCATTGTCCTGTTGGAAGGTGAACCTTAGACCCAGTCGGATGTCCCGAGCACTCTGGAGCAGGTTTTCATCATGGATCTCAGTTAATCTTTCAATCCTGACTAGTTTTCCAGTCCCTGTCGCTGAAAAACATCTCCACAGCATGATGCTGTTACCACCATGCTTCACCGTAGGGATGGTGCCAGGTTTCCTCCAGACGTGATGCTTGGCATTCAGACCAAAGAGTTCAATCTTGGTTTCATCAGACCAGAGAATCTTGTTTCTCCTGGTCTGAGAGTCCTTTAGGTGCCCTTTGGCAAACTCCAAGCGGGCTGTCATGTGCCTTTTACTGAGAAGTGGCTTCTGTCTGGCCACTCTACCATAAAGGCCTGATTGGTGGAGTGCTGCAGATGATTGTCCTTCTGGAAGGTTATTTTATTTCCACAGAAGAACTCTGGAGCTCTGTCAGAGTTATTACTATTGGGTTCTTGGGCACCTCCCTGACCAGGTCCTTCTCCTCCGATTGCTCAGTTTGGCCGGGCGGCCAGCTCTAGGAAGAGTCTTGGTGGTTCCAAACTTCTATAATTTAAGAACGATGGGGGCCACTATGTTCTTGGGGACATTCAATGCTGCAGAAATGTTTTGGTGCCCTTCTCCAGATCTGTGCCTCGAGACAATCCTGTTTCGGAGCTCTACAGACAATTCCTTCTACATCATGGCTTGGTTTTAGCTGTGACCTTCACTGTCAACTGTGGTACCTTATATAGACAGGTGTGTGCCTTTCCAAATCATGTCCAATCAATTTAATTTATTACAGGTATTTTTTTTAATATATTTTTTTGCAAAATTGGCTAAAAACCTGTTTTCTCTTTGCTGTTATGGGGTATTGTGTGTAGATTGATGGATTGTTTATATATTTTTATTTATTTTTAGAACAAGGCTGTAAAGTCACAATGTGGAAAAAGGGGAAGGGGTCTGAACACTTTCCGAAGACACCGTAAGTGGGTTGGTACAGCACATGACAGGCATCTTGCCGCTCCTAGTATTATATTAAACCTATTCTCTCCCTCCACCCCATCTATCTCTGTATTCATCTCAGTAGGCTCCTCAGAGTTGACAGGTGTTCTGATAGGGCGACACACTCTCTCAAGAACCATATTCATTCATATTTCAACACAGAATATGACTTTTTTTGGTTGTCTGTGTTGTTCTGCATCCCTCATCAGAGTTGTACCTCCTCTCATGTGCTGGGGTAGAACATTAGAATACCAGGACTATATCAAGGCTTCCTTCATCTCTTGGCATCTGAACAGTGAGGTTATGGAAGGAACCTGACACGGCAGGAGAGGGATACTGGGAGAAAGAGAGAGAGATGAAGCGTGGATTCATATACAGAGAATAAATTAAACAAACTCAAATCAGAGGAGAGAGATCTCAAGTGGAATGGAGGAGAGAATAGAGGCCACCAGGGGTTGATGAGGATGTGAACGGGGAGAGTTACAGAACAACAAGATGAGGTGTGTGTGTGTATGTGTGTTGCCTTGCTCACCCCCCCACCCCTTCTCCCTGTGTCAGGCCCTGTTGGAGACCCAGCAAGAGCTGCGTAACCATGTACCCAACTTCACCTTCAACCTGGGCTATTCAGGGAAGTTCTTCCATGCAGGTAAGACAGACGGGAGCCTGCGGTATGAAACTCACACCAGCATTAATGTACACACTTCACAGGTTATTATGGGATTGCATTAACAAATCCAAGCAGTATACATATTGCTTTTATAACTTGAGGACATACACCACACTGTTCATCAAACAAATGTTTTTCTCCCCTTTCCGTCTCTTCATTCTTTCGCTGCTACTCTCCTGCTCCGTCCCTGTCCTCCCTCTGCACACCTCCCATCCTCTTACCTTTTCTGCTCCCATCCATCTCCCTTCATGTCCAGGGTCAGATGAGGAGGACCTGGGGGATGACCTGCTCCTCTCCTACGTCAAGGAGTTCTGGTGGTTCCCCCACATGTGGAGCCACATGCAGCCCCACCTCTTCCACAACCAGTCAGTGCTAGCTGAACAGATGCTGCTCAACAAGAGGTTCGCTATGGTGAGTCTCTGTCGGTCTGGGGGCTAGCAGTGGGATGCTAACAGTTAGCCCACATCACTGTGTTGTTCATCATTAGAAATGCTGACGTTAGCCTAATCTCGGTTAATCCAGAACTAAAGTCTTGCATAATTGGTCAGATGTTCAATTAAGTTCTGGGTCCATACTTGTTAAGAGAAGAGCTAGAACGTGGATCGGAACTGGAGTGTAGAGCTCCACCCTCTCTCTTTGTATGTTACGGGCTGAATGTCCCCTCCCCTTCTGAAATTCTAACGATGCTAACACCTCTGAAATGATGACTTGTCCAAAACACCAGAACTAATGCTGCTCTTTATCTCACACATCCTGTTGTATCATGACAGATCTACGGTTCCATTTATGTGCTGTGTTGGGCTAGCCTTATCATTGCTAATGAGGAGCAATACTGTGAGGGCTTGTGCTGAATGAGAGAAATCACTTGGACATGAGTTATGTGTGTCAGGTCATATCAGTCTGACTCCTGGCTGTGATTTTAATGATGATTCCTTCTTCCTCCCTATCTTCTATCTGTCTCTCTCCTCCCCCAATCTACCCCTCTTCTGCCTCCCCCCCTCTCTTTCCAGGAGCACGGTATCCCCACTAACATGGGCTATGCGGTGGCACCCCACCACTCTGGGGTGTACCCGGTCCACCTGCAGCTGTACGATGCCTGGAAGAAGGTGTGGGGCATCAGGGTGACCAGCACGGAGGAGTACCCCCACCTCAAACCTGCCCGCTTCAGACGGGGATTCATACACAGTGGTATCAGCGTGAGTCACAGGGACCCTACTGACGGTTACTCTATTCAATTTAAGTGCTTTATTGACATGGGAAACATATGTTAACATTGCCAAATCAAGTGAAGTAAATAATAAACAAAAGTGAAAAAAACAATACAAATTTACAGTAAAAATTACACGCACAGAGGTTCCACTCTCTCCGTCTCTGGGTTTGTTCTGTCTTCCTTTGCAGATCTGAAGTTACAGAATAGGTGTAAACAAGATGGTGCTGCCTTCTCTTTTCCACTCTCTTCACCACCTTCATAACTCTATTACCCCACCTATCTCACCACCTTCATAACTCTATTACCCCACCTATCTCACCACCTTCATAACTCTATTACCCCACCTATCTCACCACCTTCATAACTCTATTACCCCACCTATCTCACCACCTTCATAACTCTATTACCCCACCTATCTCACCACCTTCATAACTCTATTACCCCACCTATCTCACCACCTTCATAACTCTATTACCCCACCTATCTCACCACCTTCATAACTCTATTACCCCACCTATCTCACCACCTTCATAACTCTATTACCCCACCTATCTCACCACCTTCATAACTCTATTACCCCACCTATCTCACCACCTTCATAACTCTATTACCCCACCTATCTCACCACCTTCATAACTCTATTACCCCACCTATCTCACCACCTTCATAACTCTATTACCCCACCTATCTCACCACCTTCATAACTCTATTACCCCACCTATCTCCGCCTGACCCCCAGACACTACCAACCGCTCTGACTGGCCCCCAAACACTACCTCTTGGATACGCCTTTAACAATGCAACAACAACATCAACAACAGAGAGCCTTTTCCCTCCACAACATAAACCCTGACGGCACACCACCAATACACAAGTTAATCTTCTTAAAAACACTATCTGAAACCCCAGTAGTACACTATGTTGTGCTGCCAGTAGGTTTTCCTCTCGTGCTGTCTGTCGGCATCTCTCTCTTCCTGTAGACGATTGATATTCAGATCCCCAGACTCTCTCTAGTTGCGTGTGTATTTTTAATGAATTCCATATAGGCCTTTCCAAATGATAATAATAATATGAAGATTATTGAAAGCAAAAGTGTTGATATTGCCTGGGGTTTGGAATGTTTTGCATTGAATAGACCAGTGGCGCTGGTGTGTGCGCGTGCATGCTTGTGTGTGTCATTGACTTATAAGTGTTTGTTTGTTTGTTTGCAGGTCTTGCCCAGGCAGACATGTGGCCTGTTCACGCACACCATCTTCTATAAGGAGTACCCAGGCAGTCCCAACGAACTGGACAAACTCATTAACGGAGGAGAGCTGTTCCTCACTGTTCTACTCAACCCTGTGAGTTAACACACACACACGCACACACTATACATCCAATCACTGCTGGCCACTCCCACTATCAGAGTGAATTTAAGTTAACCTTTGTCTTTCCCTCTCTCTCTCTCCTCCTCCTCCTCCTCCTCCAGATCAGTATCTTCATGACCCACCTGTCTAACTACGGTAACGACCGGCTGGGCCTGTACACCTTTAAGAGCCTGGTGGCCTTCCTGCAAACCTGGACCAACCTGCGGCTGCAGACCCTGCCTCCCATCCAGCTGGCCCAGAGATACTTCAGCCTCTTCCCTAACGAGAGAGACCCACTCTGGCAGGTCAGTCTGTGGGACAGAGAGAGACTGGCTGGAACTGGATGTGTGCATTGACGAATACTGGGATGTGATAAACATCTTGGGAAATCGACTACAAGTGGAAAAATCATGTTAGGTTGTATTTTGAGCAGAACATCCTTTTAACCTGACTACACAGCTTAGTCTCATTTAGATAGGCCTTTAACATGACTCCTGGGTGTATCCTTGTCCTGTAGACCACAAACTGCTGCCAAGTATTGTATTTGTGTTCAAAGGGCATCTCCATTGACAGTTCCAATGTAGCCGCACGTCCTCAGGATGTTGTATGTATTTGTTCAGGGTTCATTAATCCTTAAGAGTCTATTGACGCACCCATGCGTCAATCTAACATCATTTTAAAAAGCCCCTTCAACATCCGTCAGTTTAAGCTAGAGATATCAGTTATTTTCACAGCATTTGCCAATGTTGGCCTTCTGCATCTGTGGGGGAAGGGGGCCGAGCTACAGCGGTTTGTCAGATCAAGAGACATCCCGATAATCTGTCTTCTCATGAAAGCGTCCAGTTGGACAAACTAATATGACCCCTCTATGGAAAGGGGAGACTCCCGAACACGATGGTGTTCTCCGTTTTGCTCTACAACCCCCACAAGTGTCAGGGGACTAATTTGAAGGTAACCCATACAAACGAATGGAAGAATGGATGTAGTTTTGTGTCCCAAAAAATAAGGGGTTAAATATGTTTTCAAAAAACAAAAATATTTCCTGAGCTTTCTTCTATCTCTTCAAAACCTTAATCCTTATGATTTATTTTTTGACTGTCTGTTTTGCCATTTATGAATGTGTTATTCAATGCGTTTCTATTGGCAGTAGTAAATAAAAACATTAATAGAAAAATGTTATACCTAAAGGGGTCCTAAAATTCTAAATCAGATAGCTAAATTATCCATGGTATGACCATCTTAAAACAATTTCATATGTTAGCTTAGTACCCAAGCCCCCCCAACAGCATAGACTTTTAGAGGTTAAACAACTGGATACATGTAAGAATGACTAAGGACTCATAAACCCTGGTCCTACAGGATCCCTGCGAGGACAAAAGGCACAAGGACATCTGGTCAAAGGAGAAGACATGCGACCGTTTCCCCAAGCTGCTTGTCATTGGGCCTCAGAAGACAGGTGAGAGATGGAACACCAGAACCACCTAGTGGACATCACTAGCCATGACTCTGTCCACAATCTCACTTCTGCTCGCTCCCCATCCCAAATGGCACCCTATTCCCTGTATAATGCACTACTCTTGACCAGAGCCATACCCTGGTCAAAGTAGTGCATTATATAGGGAATAGGGTACCATTTGGGACGGAGCCTTGATTTCACCTCACTTGTGATTCACTTCCCTTCCTCATATGTAATTATCGCAGTGATGAGTAGTTCGAGCTGACAGGTATTTGCTCTGGCCTGTGGGAGGTTTCTGAGACTTTGGTCTGCAGAGGAGGTGTTGTTCTCTCGGAGTTACACATTCTCAGTACAGAACAAAATTACGGGAACTGGCCTGTCACACATGACCGACTGACACTATCTTCTCCGCAGAGAAAGCAGAAGGCGGTTTATGAGAAACACTCACCAACACTAATGGGAACAGGACACTCACGAGACGATTTATTTGATCATTCATTGTCATGGCTGCTGCAAAGTCAATGTTTTAATGCTTCAAAATATACACTCTCTCTTCACTGTCTCTCTCTCCCCGCTTCATCCCCCTTCCCTCCCTCTCTCTGTCTCCCTCTCCATCCCAGGTTCTACAGCCCTCTATCTGTTCCTGGGCATGCACCCTGACCTGACCAGTAACTACCCCAACAAGGAGACCTTTGAGGAGATCCAGTTCTTCAACGGACACAACTACCACAGAGGCATCGACTGGTACGACTACCACAGAGAAAGAGCTCTGGGACGTATTCTTAAAGGGTCTCAGAGTAGGAGTGTTGATCTAGGATCAGCCCCCCCCATCCATCTAATCTTATTCCTTATGATCTAAAAATACTAAAGTGTACCCTTATAACCTTGTTTTTTTGTGGGGGGAACTAACTCAGTATTCAGTACTACTTTAAATGAGAGTCTGCTAAATTACTCAAATGTAAAACACTAAAATCAAATCGAAACTGTTTAGACATTATAACGGACCTACATTCTGGACCTTGTTGAAGACCGCATGTGGCCCCCAGGGCCAAATTAGTTTGACACCCTTGGTCTAGGGACTTTCCATTAAACAGGTTTTCTAGTCCAGGGGTTGGCTTCTGTCAGTTTTCTGTTAGTGTATAGTTTAGTTAGTGTATCTGTTTTGTCTTTTGGTGAACACACAGGTACATGGAGTACTTCCCCCTGCCCTCCAACACCAGCTCAGACTACTACTTTGAGAAAAGTGCCAACTATTTTGACTCTGAAGTGGCAGCGGAGCGGGCGGGTGCCCTCTTGCCTAAATCCAAGATCATCACCATCCTCATCAACCCAGCTGACCGCGCTTACTCCTGGTACCAGGTTGGTTTATAACTCCTTATAACTGTTGCATATAATACATAATTACTACTCCTGGTACCAGGTTGGTTTATAACTCCTTATAACTGTTGTATATAATACATAATTACTACTCCTGGTACCAGGTAGGTTTATAACTCCTTATAACTGTTGTATATAATACATAATTACTACTCCTGGTACCAGGTTGGTTTATAACTCCTTATAACTGTTGTATATAATACTGTTGTATATTACTACTCATGGTACCAGGTCTGTACGATACATAACTATTCCTCAGTATGACTGTCATGTTCTAATCCTACGTCAGGTTCTAATCCTACGTCAGGTTCTAATCCTACGTCAGGTTCTAATCCTACGTCAGGTTCTAATCCTACGTCATGATCTAATCCTACGTCAGGTTCTAATCCTACGTCAGGTTCTAATCCTACGTCAGGTTCTAATCCTACGTCATGATCTAATCCTACGTCATGATCTAATCCTACGTCATGATCTAATCCTACGTCATGTTCTAATCCTACAGCACCAGCGCGCTCATGACGACCCAGTGGCTCTGAAATACTCCTTCCATGATGTTATCGTGGCTACCCATGATGCCCCGGTGAGATTGCGTGTGCTCCAGAACCGTTGCTTGGTTCCGGGCTGGTACGCCATCCACCTGGAGAGATGGCTCAACCACTACCACTCCAGTCAGGTCCTGGTTCTGGATGGGCAGCAGCTGAAGACTGAGCCGGCCTCAGTCATGGACAGGATCCAGAGGTTTTTAGGCCTGGTCAACACGGTCAACTACCACAGGATCCTAGCGTGAGTCACTTCACAAACAGAGCAGATAACTTCCCTAGCCACTTACCTCCATATGGCAATACGGGCTTAGATGTATTGTAACCACAAGCATTTAAAAATGCTAATTGTCCTGTGCATTTAAAACTGAGGCTCCCAGATTAAGATGTAATGTGTTTTCTCCAGGTTTGACCCCAACAAAGGCTTCTGGTGTCAGCTGCTGGAGGGAGGGAAGACCAAGTGTCTGGGGAAGAGCAAGGGGCGGAGGTACCCTGACATGGACCCAGAGGTAAGAGTTGTCCTTTGCCAATGCAAGTTGTTCACTGATATTTGTTCATTAAGATTCATGTTTGTTAATTACCTCTAGGATTATTTTGTTTGTAACTGGTAAGGGGGGGTTTTATGTGTGTGAGCGCCAGATAACGTTGATTGAATCCTGGCTGTGTCTGTAATGATAATTCTATCTCTCTCTCTCTCCCTACCACACTCCTATCCTTTTTTCTCTCTCTATCCCTCATCTATCTCTCTCTCTCTCCATCCCTCTCTCTCTCCCTACCTCACTCCAATCCATGTTTTTCCCTCTCTCTCTCTCCATCCTCCAGTCCCAGTTGTTCCTCAGGGAGCACTACAGGGATCAAAACATAGCATTATCTAAGCTGCTGTACAGGATGGGCCAGCCCCTGCCCAGCTGGCTCCGAGAGGAACTGGTCCATACCAGGTAGCAGGGGGAGGGGGACAGCTCAGCGGACTGTACCACAGCTTAACCACCCCCCATATGGAGGAGTATGATATGAATCCCCTGGAGGATCCATAGGAGGGTAAGAAAGGGGTGTGTTCTGATGAAGGCCTCTCCTTCTGTATGTGCTCTTCATAAGAGGGAAGAACAGGGAGGAAGGGAGAGCAGGGATGGTGACCTGTGGTCGATGAGTCTACAATGTCTCATAACCTAGGCCCTAAGTGCACTCCTCTCTCTCCCTAAATTGTACCTCCCCATGAAATACCACCACCCTTACTTGGTACATTCTATGAAGAGACTACCCACAAGACTGTGCCACCTCTTACAGAGGTGGAGGGGTGTGAAGGTACCGGTACAGATAGGATGGGATGGAGAGGAGGGTGTGGTCAACCCTCATCCCCTCTTTCTTTGACTATCCCTTGCGTTCCTCACATGGACTTGGACCTTACTCTTGAGAGGAACTGGAGGATGAAGAGGAAGAGTGAGACTTGCCTAGCCTGCACAGTACCAGTCATTTAAGCCTGGGTGAGGTGAAATAAGGGCAGATATTACACTAGAGCAGAGATCATTTAGTACTTGAATCAATTAAAGAACGAATGACATTAGTTGAAAATGCCTGTGGTTTCTATCTAAAAACCATAGGGGGGTGGTATTATGTATATTGACTCAGGCTACAGGTGTGATGTGGTCTTATTCACTAGGCCTTTAGACACTAGACATGAACACATTTACCAGTGCCCTGACAGAGTCTTCACCACTACATTACCTGGCCTATTGACAGTTCTTATTTTTTAAGATTGGGATTTGGAGACATGTTATTGTAAAAGGTGACCAGAAACACATTTTGCTTCGTTTCTGTTTCAGATGGGTTTGCATACACAGCACAGGAAGTGTCAGGCAGACAGCCAGGCTGCACACATTGAAAGCACAATATGCAAAGTATTGGTACATCTCATAAATAGACTTTACAGATACACACATATTCTAATTTATCAGGTTGTCTGAAAGCACAGTCATTCTAATTAACAGCTTGTCTGAAAGCACAGTCATTCTAATTAACAGCTTGTCTAAAAGCACCGTCATTCTAATTAACAGCTTGTCTGAAAGCACAGTCATTCTAGTTTAATAGGTTGTCTGAAAGCACAGTCATTCTAGTTTAATAGGTTGTCTGAAAGCACAGTCATTCTAATTAACAGCTTGTCTGAAAGCACAGTCATTCTAGTTTAATAGGTTGTCTGAAAGCACAGTCATTCTAGTTTAACAGCTTGTCTGAAAGCTCAGTCATAACACAGATATTACAGTATGTGAAGTCGGTCCCAAGTTAAACAAAGTACAACTTATGAAGGCTTCATATAGTATACATAAAGGCTTCATAGGCACTACAAAAATGCTTCACAAATCATCTATAATCATATTTCATACTCTAAATGGTGTATAAAAGGTGACTACACTTCCCACTGTAGGATGAATTGCCAAATGTGACAAACACACTGTATGCTTATACACCATTCATAGTGTCATACGCTAATTGTGAAGCGTTTATGTAGTGCTTATAAAGCCTTAATGTATGCTCTTTCAAGCGTTTATAAGTTGTACTTTGTTTACAGTGGTAACGTGAAGTCTGACATAAGCTAAGTTTAAATGCACTCAAGTCCATCAGTCATCTGCAGTGTGAGGATTATTTTTTACAAATTCTTATTTTGAATGTTCCATTTCATTTGTTTTAGCAGTTGTTCATAGTATTTCTGAGTTGCATCAGGGAGAATCTAAATCATGAACATCTGACATAGTCAGTATGGCCCAAGTTATAGTAGTAGTTGTAACTCAGACATTAGTCACATGGTACTACCACTGCAAGCATACATAACAAAAAGCTGCTCTTACCGCAATACTTTTGTACAACGTTGTTCAGACTTAATAACAACGCACATGCTGTTTGTTTCTTTCTTTCCTGACTCTGTAATCTAATGTTGTAGACATCAATTATTGAATGCGATTGAGGTGAAACTCTTTCAGCCCCCTCTCATAATGCAACGAAAGAGGTATTCAGTGGGACAGAATCATCCAGGTAGTATTGAATTGTCACTGCTATGGATCTTAATATAGTGCCATCTGCTGAAGTCCCGACAGATTTCTTTCATCCTCTGTTCATACGAATGTTCCTCCCCTCAACTACCCCCACACTGCCAATTGTTGTACAGAGCTCCTTGATTTCTTTATTTAAAGTATTATTGACATGATAATAACACAATAACAGCAATGATGGTACTAATCTCCCCGGACTGTACGATAAAGACTTGTAATTGTTGTCAATCATTTTTACAGTGTAACTAATATTGTCAGTGCTTTTTAATTAGCAAATAAAACCACTTGATTTTTTATATTTTTCAGAAATGTTCTTGTCTTTCCCCACTGAGACCCCTGTGTGTGTTTCTGAATGTTTGATACACAAGTGTTTTCAGAGAAGTACGATATCATTTGGCAAGGAGAAGCAGATTACACCTCAAACCTGAGATGAAGATCACAGTCTCTCATGGGGGCATGAGAGAATGTCTCACTCGGGACGGAGAGGTTTTACTATATTTTTACAGGGGTATAATGGTTTCAGTTGAATAGTACCGGTATTATGTTTTCAGTTTGAAGCTAGGTATGAGATCAGATCAGTACAGACTATATATCAGTACAGACTATACTATTTCCCCTCGGGTCCGAGTCAGATCCTGTTTGTCATCTGGTCTCAGTTCTATGTAACTACAGCTGATAGGCCCAAATGGACCCGACCACGGCTCTGCATAGCCGATAGCATATAGATTTTACGCTAATAAGGTGAATGTATGACTTATAGAAGGCTTAGCCAACATATAAAGAGATATTCATTAACAAGAAGAGCAACTTTGCTGATAAACATCAATATTTTATCACTTTGGTCCAATCGGGTCTGGTCTAGAGTCTAGCCCATTTGGTTTTGGGTCTGATTGTTCTCTGGTCCAATCGGGTCTGGTCTAGAGTCTAGCCCATTTGGTTTTGGGTCTGATTGTTCTCTGGTCCAATCGGGTCTGGTCTAGAGTCTAGCCCATTTGGTTTTGGGTCTGATTGTTCTCTGGTCCAATCGGGTCTGGTCTAGAGTCTAGCCCATTTGGTTTTGGGTCTGATTGTTCTCTGGTCCAATCGGGTCTGGTCTAGAGTCTAGCCCATTTGGTTTTGGGTCTGATTGTTCTCTGGTCCAATCGGGTCTGGTCTAGAGTCTAGCCCATTTGGTTTTGGGTCTGATTGTTCTCTGGTCCAATCGGGTCTGGCCTAGAGTCTAGCCCATTTGGGTTCAGGTCTGATTGTTCTCTGGTCCAATTGGGTCTGGCCTAGAGTCTAGCCCATTTGGGTTCAGGTCTGATTGTTCTCTGGTCCAATTGGGTCTGGCCTAGAGTCTAGCCCATTTGGTTTTGGGTCTGATTGTTCTCTGGTCCAATCGGGTCTGGTCTAGAGTCTAGCCCATTTGGGTTCAGGTCTGATTGTTCTCTGATCCAATTGGGTCTGGCCTAGAGTCTAGCCCATTTGGTTTTGGGTCTGATTGTTCTCTGGTCCAATCGGGTCTGGTCTAGAGTCTAGCCCATTTGGGTTCAGGTCTAATTGTTCTCTGGTCCAATTGGGTCTGGCCTAGAGTCTAGCCCATTTGGGTTCAGGTCTGATTGTTCTCTGGTCCAATTGGGTCTGACCTAGAGTCTAGCCCATTTGGGTTCAGGTCTAATTGTTCTCTGGTCCAATCGGGTCTGGCCTAGAGTCTAGCCCATTTGGGTTCAGGTCTAATTGTTCTCTGGTCCAATTGGGTCTGGCCTAGAGTCTAGCCCATTTGGTTTCAGGTCTGATTGTTCTCTGGTCGAATCAAATCAAATCAAATTTATTTATATAGCCCTTCGTACATCAGCTGATATCTCAGTGCTGTACAGAAACCCAGCCTAAAACCCCAAACAGCAAGCAATGCAGGTGTAGAAGCACGGTGGCTAGGAAAAACTCCCTAGAAAGGCCAAAACCTAGGAAGAAACCTAGAGAGGAACCAGGCTATGTGGGGTGGCCAGTCCTCTTCTAGCTGTGCCGGGTGGAGATTATCACAGAACATGGCCAAGATGTTCAAATGTTCATAAATGACCAGCATGGTCTAATAATAATAAGGCAGAACAGTTGAAACTGGAGCAGCAGCACAGTCAGGTGGAAGTTGAAACTGGAGCAGCAGCATGGCCAGGTGGACTGGGGACAGCAAGGAGTCATCATGTCAGGTAGTCCTGGAGCTCAGGTCCTAGGGCTCAGGTCCTCCGAGAGAGAGAAAGAAAGAGAGAAGGAGAGAATTAGAGAACGCACACTTAGATTCACATAGGACACCGAATAGGACAGGAGAAGTACTCCAGATATAACAAACTGACCCCAGCCCCCGACACATAAACTACTGCAGCATAAATACTGGAGGCTGAGACAGGAGGGGTCAGGAGACACTGTGGCCCCATCCGAGGTCACCCCGGACAGGGCCAAACAGGAAGGATATAACCCCACCCACTTTGCCAAAGCACAGCCCCCACACCACTAGAGGGATATCTTCAACCACCAACTTACCATCCTGAGACAAGGCTGAGTATAGCCCACAAAGATCTCCGCCACGGCACAACACAAGGGGGGGGCGCCAACCCAGACAGGATGACCACAACAGTGAATCAACCCACTCAGGTGACGCACCCCCTCCAGGGACGGCATGAGAGAGCCCCAGTAAGCCAGTGACCCAGCCCCTGTAATAGGGTTAGAGGCAGAGAATCCCAGTGGAAAGAGGGGAACCGGCCAGGCAGTGACAGCAAGGGCGGTTCGTTGCTCCAGAGCCTTTCCGTTCACCAGAATCGGGTCTGGCCTAGAGTAGCCCATTTGGGTTCGGGTCTGATTGTTCTCTGGTCCAATTGGGTCTGGCCTAGAGTCTAGCCCATTTGGGTTCAGGTCTAATTGTTCTCTGGTCCAATTGGGTCTGGCCTAGAGTCTAGCCCATTTGGGTTCAGGTCTGATTGTTCTCTGGTCGAATCGGGTCTGGCCTAGAGTCTAGCCCATTTGGGTTCGGGTCTGATTGTTCTCTGGTCCAATTGTGTCTGGCCTAGAGTCTAGCCCATTTGGGTTCGGGTCTAATTGTTCTCTGGTCCAATCGGGTCTGGCCTAGAGTCTAGCCCATTTGGGTTCGGGTCTGATTGTTCTCTGGTCCGTTCAGGTCTGGGTCCCCCAACTTTTTGGACCCGTGAAGACCTCTAGTACGAACATCAACCTCCAGGGTTCAAACTGTCCATAAGAGTCCAAACTGGGTTCAAACGGTCTTTGAGAGTAAATGAGTACTATGTTGATTACTTTCTGACGTTACGGCATGATCTGATTCCTTTTAATTGCATCTTCTGTGGATTTTATCTTTCTGCACTTTTCTCATCACCGCTACCACAATGGAAAATCCCCAACATTCACTGTAGATAGAATAAGTGGAATTCTGATCCACACTTCTATGGAATGACTGATTTGGTTTACAGACTTAAATGAAAGCCTTCAAGGCATCCAATGAGTATAGAGCTTTGGCAGTGTTGTCTCTAGGGAGAAAGGTTTCCAACATCTTGCATCATTATCAACTGTAAGATCATAAATGTCCACTAACTTTTCTTATTACCATACTGTAGCTTCAAAAGTATTTCTATCCTATTCACACTATTTCAATATAGAATAAAGGACAAAAAACATCATCTTGATTTTCTTTTGTATGTATTTTTATTACTGCTTGAAAACAAGAAAAGCTAAATATTGCACTGGTGCAAACCTCTGTCCATAAGTATTCTGTCTATTATTTGATAAAAAATGAATGCATATTATGGTTACTGGCCCAGCATAGGTATAGTGCTAGATAATAGCTGGATTGTTGTTTAACCTTAGGACTCCATTTTTGAATGAATTAAGATCTTAAGAATGAATGCATTTCCTTAAAAACAATCAAATGGGATGTCGATTTTCAAATGTAAAATCTGAGGGATTTTCTATTTACTTTCTATCTACTATTTTTCATTCGTGAGAAGTTTAACTACTTTCTTTTCATCGCTTCAGATTTGTCTGCCTCTATCAACAAGTGATGCAGTGCAGGTTGACCAATGACAGCTTAGTTCAAACTCTACAGTCTAGTTGAACCTGCCCATCACTTTATAGACTCGGGGCTTTCCAATCCTGGCTCGACTGCCTGTCATTTCAGACAGACGCTTTCTCCGAATAGATCTCTTCCCTTTTTACTGATTGCAGAATTTGAGAGAACATAGATTTGAAGAGAATGGAGGAGCAACAGCAGCAGAGACACGATGATGCGCTCCTGGAGCGCGCAGGGAGCCAGGACGTTATCCTCCCAATAACAACCAACAACACAAGGTGACATTTCTAGCAGTAATTTACGAAACACATTTTATAGATGTTGCAGTTACTTCGTTACATGCATCTGCGTATTGTCTATAGTATGTTTCTTCATTCCCCAAAGTAAGGTTCAAGTATGTGTAAACTCAAAATATTATGTAAAACACAAAGAAAATCCATCAACAAGTGCAATATTTTATATAACTTATTTACAACGTGTATGCTATTGTGAATTCACGTCATTATTGAAAGTATGCATAAATGATATTGGGAGTATTATCATTGGTTTGAGTTGTCTGCTGATGCTGACTACATTCCCTATGCTTTCAATCGTTCCTTTACACTCAGATGAAGCCTCTGCCTAGTAACTACTGATGTCTCCCAAACCTGTATTTATCATGGGCTCAGGAATGAGGAACAGAAAACAGTGTTGAACATTTTCATTCTTACTGGTTTAGGATCAGCTTTTGTCTCTGCACCGGGTCTCTGATTCGTTTTTGGAGGTGCAGGGATGTCACAAGGACAACCCCATACATGTCAGAAATGCAATTCTGATTCCCATAATCTTTTAAAAAAAGTAAATAATGTTTGGTCTCCATAAATCAAGGAATAATTTCAATTTGTTTCTCTCCTTATATTACTCCCTCTCTTTTTACTTTCCATCTCGTCTAATCTATCACCCCCTTTATCTACCGATCTTGCTCTCATTCCCTCCTGTAGGGCCTCTAACAGCCATGCTTTTAAGGTAGCAGGGCTCACAGTGCTGGCGTGTCTTCTCCTAGCCGGCCAGGCCCTCACAGCCTACCTGGTCTTCAACCAGAGGGACCAGATCCATGGCATGCAGAAGAGCAACGACAACATGCGCAAGCAGCTGAGAAACAGACCACCGGGTAGGGGATTGGAGGAGAGGGAAGGAGGGGTGTTGATGTGTAGAGTTGGTGGCCAAAGGAGAGGGAAGTGAGATCTACTTATGTGGAAAGAGAGACTGGGGGGACTGGATAGAAAAGAGGAATGGAATGGGTAGGGGTTTTATTCCACAGAAGGGACCACCCATACAGTCATGAGTCCATATTTTTTATGTAAGTTGCTTTGGATAAGGTGTCTGCTAAAAGGCATATATTATTATTGTAAGAGTTGGGTAAATTACATTTATTGTAATCTGTAACGTCACTTTCGGATTACCCATACTCAGTAATGTAATCCGATTACTTTGTTACTTTTAGATGACTTTCCCTAAGAGGCACAGGTTAGTAGCTGGCAGAGACCGTCTTAAAATTGGAATTGGAATTAAAATTGGAAATTTGAAATCTAACCTTAACGACACTGCTAACCCTAATGCCTAACCATAACTTTAAATAAAGACCAAAAAGCAATTTTTTGGTTTATATATATTTACAATATAGCCAATTTTGACTTTGAAGCTGGCCCATTCTACCTTAAGGACGACTCGTCCCAATAAATGTCAACCTGCTTAATAGGCATTAGAAGAAGTCAAAAATGTATGTTACCAATTGAACATCTATTGCAGGATAAATCAATGTTAGAGTTCACATAGCTGGCCATCAATGGATGTTACATTTTCCTTTATGGGTTGGTTATGTAGGCTTCTTCTAACCCATTGCTTTCTACTACAGATAATAATACGATTAGATTATATCTTTAACCAAAGTGTCAGATTTCTAGTCGTTCCAATGATTTAATACCCCTTGATCCTCAAGAATAGGACTTGGAAATCTAGATAACTTGTTTTACATGAGCATGACTCCAAAAAACAAATGACTATTTAGCCTAATCTTTTCTTTTTGTGTTGTCATGGAGGACTGATTGGGCTCATTGCTTCGAGTTGAAAAATAAATGCTGCTCTCAGAAATGGCATGCTTTGAGCACTACAGGAAAGTGCTATTTGCATGTGAAAAACTAGATGGTAGTTTTCCATTAAGAAAATAAAAGCTTGTTGACAGTATGGAGCACAATACCACAGGGGAGTTTAGAAGGCAGGAACTCAAACTTTTATTCCATAGGCTGAGATCAGCACTATGCATCTGTTGTTAAGAGCACATTTTTCACTGGCTGCCCACTGGGGGGGGGGGTGTTCATGACTCTGGCTCTGTTGCAAAATGTTTCTTAAACAGAAGCAAGTGAAACGTGGAGGGACCTACCTGAATTTGTCCAATACAGACTCTCGTTTGCTCCCGTTTGGTTCTTAAACGGTTTCCGTAATGAATACACCCCTGGACGCAAAAACAATGATTTGATAGGCAGCTTAAACAAAATATACAGTACATTAGTGAACAGCCAACCACAACAACCACAATCCGTAAGGCGCAAATAAATGGGAGAGCAGCATTGTGATTCTCATCAATGCGCTATATAGTGTAGATATCAATAATAAGTGATATCAGTATCGCCTGTAGACTACACCACTGCTATCATCCTTACCACCAAGCGTGTATTCAAGTTGGATAATCTTTGGGTGCCGACAGCAGTCGCACCATTGGAAGACATAGCTTGGACTGTAGCCTACAAAAGCCTATTCCTGCTCTTTTCCCGCGACCCATCAAGCATTTGGTGTGTCATCATAGTGGTCTGATTTGTGGTTAGACTCGCTCAGGCGAAACAAACCTTTTTTCAACGCTGATTTGAATGTCATTGAGAAAACAGAAAGGTGTAAAATAATTTTCCGCAAACATCCTTTCGGAATTTAAAAGTCATGATAAAAGTTAGCATCTAGTTTTTCACAAGTTTCTGCGATCTCATTACAATAGTTTAGCTGGTAATGTAACGATTACAATTTTTTTTGTCATTACTCCCCAACCATGTTTAATGTAGAAATTTGGGAGGGGCCACCTTCAATCCCAATTGGAAGGGTTTTATCTTATTCACACTGACCTGTCGTCGTCTTCCCCTCCTTGCTCCAGCTGTGGCCCCTGTCAAGATGCAGACACCCATGCTCAACATGGCCCGGCTGATCGACTTCACCGATGAGGACGTCAAGACTCCCATGACGGTATGACTCCTCTTTCCCTTCTTAGAGCAGGTGTTGTTTAACTTTTTCAGCCTGGGACCCAAATGATATATTCTGTGTTTTCCTGGGATCCAAGCTTATGAAAACATGCAACTATATTGTACGTATCGGTACATTTCATTGCACTTATGCATAAAACAAATGCAATATAGACAAAAACAAATAACAATTAAATTAAATGAAATATCCATATAAATAGCAATTCATATGTATTTTTCCCCATTTAAAAACACTTGCATATCTGTCTAGGTTGGAACTGTTGCTGTTAAAATACAAGAAATCATTTTCATTCTGAACTGGAATAAACTGATTGATCACATCACACAGATGTATAACAGAACACAAACACAGTCCTAATGAGAGGTGTGTGGTTGGTTGAAGTTTTGAACAGCCTTGTCTATTCTCGGCTCAGTTTTTGGCAGTGCAACCCTGAGGTCATGCTCAGCATGGAGTCTGTTTCTGTACTTGTTTTTTAAGTATGCCAGAGTTGAGAACCTTGACTCGCACAGGTATGTGGTGCCAAACTGGATCAGAACATCTACGCGCTCCTCGTTATTTCTCAAAGGTTGTATGGAAAAAAAGAGCGAAACTCATTGCTGTGTTTGGGTTTCTTGACGATTGAGTTCAGTCAGAACATGTGGCTAGCTTGAGTCCATTTGATGACAGCTGTGAGTGATGGCAAGTGGGAATGATAAGTCAATGGCTGAGAGGGCATCATTTTGCTGCTGAACGACAGCGCTGCAGCGTGTGGGTCGCGGAGGGATCTTCAATAAAACTGCAGAGAAAAAAATGATGTAAACCGCAAAGCACACAGGCGTCTCCCTCCCGCTCGTGCAGCTGCCAAACTGAGCAGAGACACCACTGATAAGCATGGAGCGCACTTACAGAGAGAGCAGTTGCACATGGCCAAATCAATTCTAGTAATGAATGAAATAACTACACTTTCGCGACCCACTATTAATGGACATTTTTGTAGGGGTTGATATATTATTCATGTGAAAATCAAGTCTGAAATTTGTAAGTGGAAATTACAAACTTTACAAGTCTTTTTAAACCTCAAATACACTACAAGTGTTTAATTTCCTGCAACAGGGTGATCAAATGATGAACCAACATCTGTAAACACAATCATTAAAAAGATAACATTTTCTCTAGATACAGCATGCACACTACTAGACCAATACATTAGACCGATACACACACTAAAACAATATACACTCACAAGACCAGGCATAGTAACCATAACACATGCCACTTCACACAGTTCAGGAGTTCATGGCCTTTGAGTTTAAAAAAATAAAGACAATTAGTCTGTTGATACATTATTAATAGGTCCGTGACCCATACTTTAAGAAAGGCTGTCTTAAAGGCTTTTATGAACTGAGGGGAAACAGCCACTAGATGGCAGCAACAAGCTCACTTGCAAATGTCAACTTGTGTCCCCTAGGACTAAGCTCCCTCTTCCTGCTCCTTTGAAATTAAAATAAAAAGATGAGTATTGTGTATTTTTGTCTGTCTGACTGTCTGCTCTCCCATCAGAACCTGGAGGCCACTGCAGTTGCAATTGTGAGCCTGGAGGAGCAAGTGAAGAATCTGCTGCAGGTAAATTAATTAATAAATCCACCCTTTGCATTGAAGTCCCCTCTACAAAGACAGGAACAGTTTAAATATCAGACATTGATTGATTATTGTATTGTTCAGAACCCCCAGCTGCCCCAGTTCAACGAGACGTTCCTTGCCAACCTGCAGAGCCTGAAGAAACAGGTGGAGGAGACTGAGTGGGAGGTGAGACTTAGATGCGTCCCAAATGGCACCCTATTCCTCTTTAGTACACTACTTTTGACCAGGGTCATAAGGCTGTGATCAAAAGTAGTGCACTGTATAGGGACCCTGATAAAACCCTAAGACACATGTATGAATATCCAGTGTTTTACTATATATCGGTAATGATGCAAGGACCGGTTTGAGTTTTTAAATGACCTTCTAAACCAAATGTGATAGATACTCCGGCGCGAATAATGTCTGTTTTTATAGTTTACTCTGTTTGCTACTTAAGTAATCGCTCTCTCTCTCTCCTGCCGCTACGTGCTCCTAACTACACTAAGCCCTGCCCCTGTCACTCAAGGAGAGAGCAGTTGCTCGACCACTGAGTCATGAGCACGTTCTTGCCGTTCACTCCGCATGGTCAGATGGATGCAACATTCGCTTTCCACTAGCACTCTATAATTACACTTAGTGTGTGTATCTTGCTGTCTGCAAACTACGGTCTGCTAGTTTCTATTCTTGGCAAGGTGTTGTAAAAAATAATTACTGTTAGCCTCTAATCGCTAGTTAGCTGGCTAAATGTACTAACAGTCAGAGTGAACGTAGCTCGTTAGGTAATACTGTCTGGTACCAGTGCTGGTGTAGACTTAGATTAGCATTTTTGTGCAACGGTATCTTATCAGAGAGGAAAAAGCCGAAGCAGGAATATGTTGGTTAGCTAGCTATACGAAGTAAGAAAACAACATGTAATTTAACATCTAATGAGGGTCACTTGGAAACACAGACCAACACTTTGGTTCCTACCCTGTCTATAATTCCTCAATGGCTTATTCAGTCAGTGTCTTGTCAAACAACAATGTTTTCAAGGTTCTGCCCACTATATTCCAACTATAGAATCAGAACAATTGTTATATTTCCATGATTCTAAAAGTTCACCAATGTTTGCCCATATCATGCTGTGTGGCACAGTGTGGAAATTATAAATAAAGTGCAGGAAATCCAGAAATGGTTGAAAATGCTGAAAATGATTTTAGTTTGGAGTTCGATTGAACAGTATAAGTGAAGAAAGCCCCATTGAAATCACTTACAATGTATGTGTTGCCACCCTAGGCTCATAAGATACTCACTAAGCATATTTAGAACATTTATTATTCAAAACGTAAAATACCATATCGCCCAACCCTATCTTACCCTGAACCCTGACTGTGTCCCTCAGGGCTTTGAGACCTGGGCGCGTTATTGGCTGCTCTTCCAGATGGCCCAGGAGAAGCCCCCTGTTCTCCCCACACCTCAGCCAGGTGAGCTTATCCCCCCCCATCAACACCTCCAAACCCCCACACCACCTCACCCCCACCACCTCATCCTCACCCCCCCACCTCATCCTCACCCCCACCACCTCATCCTCACCCCCTCATTCTCACCCCCACCCCCACCTCCTCACCCCCACTATCACTTCCTCACCACCTCATCCTCACCACCTCCTCCTCACCCCCACCACCTCATAACCTCATGTCTCTTTTCTCTCCCTCTCTTATTTCTTCCACCCCACCCCTAAACCAAGTATTTAATATAAATTCACCATTGCTCTCTTCTTTCCCTCTCCTCTCTTCTTTCCTTCCTCTCTTCTTTCCCTCTCCTCTCTTCTTTCCTTCCTCTTCTTTCCCTCTCCTCTCTCTTCTTTCCCTCTCCTCTCTCTTCTTTCCCTCTCCTCTCTCTTCTTTCCCTCTCCTCTCTCTTCTTTCCCTCTCCTCTCTCTTCTTCTTTCCCTCTCCTCTCTCTTCTTTCCCTCTCCTCTCTCTTCTTTCCCTCTCCTCTTTCCCTCCTCTCTCTTCTTTCCCTCTCCTCTTTCCCTCTCCTCTCCTCTTTCCCTCTCCTCTCTCTTCTTTCCCTCTCCTCTTTCCCTCTCCTCTCTTCTTTCCCTCTCCTCTTTCCCTCTCCTCTCTTCTTTCCCTCTCCTCTTTCCCTCTCCTCTCTTCTTTCCCTCTCCTCTTTCCCTCTCCTCTCTCTTCTTTCCCTCTCCTCTTTCCCTCTCCTCTCTTCTTTCCCTCTCCCCTCCTTTCCCTCTCTCTTCTTTCCCTCTCCTCTCTTCTTTCCCTCCTCTCTTCTTTCCCTTGCCTCTCTTATTTCCCTCCTCTCTCCTCTTTCCCTCCTCTTCTTTCCGTCTCCTCTCTCCTTTCCCTCTCCCCCTTCTTTCCCTCCTCTCTCTTCTTTCCCTCTTCCTTACCTCTTCTTTCCCTCTTCTCTCTCTTCTTTCCCTCTCCTCTCTTCTTTCCCTCTCTCCTCTTATTTTCCTCTCTTCTCAAGAACATTATGTCTGGTAGGTACATAGTGGTGGTGATGGGACAGTTGTCTCATGTTACTGTTTGTTTCCCACAGTACCCCATCAGAGGAGGGCATCTTACCCCAGGATGATGCAGATGAAGGAGTACAAGAGTGAGTGTTAGATAGAAACTCAATAACAAACAGACAGAGATGTACAATGCTTTGGATCACATGTCTGTCTACTGTGTCTCTAGACTGTTCATCTGAATGCATTGCATGATAGTTTGGCACATATGGTTGACTCTTTTCTCTATATTTTGCAGATGAGTAAACCACAGCTCAACCACAGCACCTGATGGCCTTCTTCACCAAGTGTCCTCTCCTATATCTCACCCCTCCCCTCAAAAAAAAAAAAAATACACACCATTTTCCTTCTGTCTCTCACTCTTCCTTTATCATCATATAGCTAAGTTACCTGGAAGGCAAACCGATCAATGTTCTCTTTTGATTTCTGGATGATTTGCCTTTGGACAGCATATAAGGCTTAAACTATTCAAATGTTATCTTGTGAGCTCAGCTATGTTAAGCATTGCTAGAGATATACATATGAAGTGTATGTTACATTTTACTCCATGCGCACAACACCCAAACTTTCCCATCCCCAAACCCTGACCCTACTCCTGTCAATATTTACCCCTAGTCCCTTACCTTGGTCCTCCAAACATACCCCTCTAATGGGGGCTAGCCCCACCTATTTTTTTTCATCTGCCTCTCCCCATAGATTGCCATAGGGCTTTGTTTGAAAGGCTTACTGTCTATATAATATAACATAGATTAACATCTATTTGTCCATCTCTTTAATGCATGCTTTTACTATTATGAATGAGGATCTGGGGAAGTGATTCTACCAAGAGATGTGAACCAGACAGAATTAATAAAGTATGTTGTTTCCTACTGGAACACTGTTTCAAGACTCTTAGAGTCTATCCTCCACAAAATAACAAAAACTGTAAATAACAATGGCATGTAGAAGTAATCAACATTTTAAAATGAATAGATTATTTTGACCTGCCCACATTTCATTGGAAGATGCAGTGTAAACTCTTAACATAGTCTATTAGTTAGAAAGGGACACTAGATACAAATGTATGTGGACATCCCTTGGTGTCCAGAATCCAAATTGGTGGATTCTGCTATTTCAGCCACATCTGTTGCAGACAGTTGTATACAATTGAGCACAGAGCCATGCAATCTCCATAGCCTAACATTGGCAGTAGAATGCCCTTACTGAAGATCAGATCAACGTGGCACAGTCACAGGGTGGAACAGTCACAGGATGCCACCTTTCCAACATGTCAGTTCATCAAATTTCTGCCCTGCTAGAGCTGCCCCAGTCAACTGTAAGTGCTGTTTTGTGAAGTGGGAACGACTAGGAGCAACAACGACTCAGCTGCTAAGTAGTAGGCCACACAACCTCACAGAATGGGACTGCCGGGTGCAGAAGCGCATAAAAATAGTCTGTCCTCGGTTGCAACACTCACTACCAAGTTCCAAACTTCCTCTGGAAGCAACGTCAGCACAAGAACTGTTTGTCGGGAGCTTCATGAAATGGGTTTCCATGGCCAAGCAGCTGCACACAAGCCTATCGCCATACGCAATGCCAAGCATCAGCTGGAATGTTGTAAGGATCATAGCCATTGGGTTCTGGAGCAGTGGATATGCGTTCTCTGGAGTGATGAATAATGCTTCACCATCCGGCAGTCTGACGGCCGAATCGGGGTTTGGCGATGCCAGGAGAATGCTACCTGTCTGAATGCATAGTGGCAACTGTAAAGTTTGATGGAGGAGGAATAATGGTCTGGGGTTGTTTTTCATGGTTCGGGCTAGGCCCCTTAGTTCCAGTGAAGGGAAATCTTAACACTACAGCATAAAATGACATTCTAGAAAAATCTGTGCTTCCAACTTTATGGCAACAGTTTAGGGAAGGCCCTTTCTTGTTTTAGCATGACAATGCCCCTGTGCACAAAGCGGGGTCCATAGAGAAATGGTTTGTTGAGATCGGTGTGGAAGAAAGTGACTGGCCTGCACAGAGCCCTGACCTCAACTCCATCGAACACCTTTGGGATTAATTTGAACACCGACTTCGAGCCAGGCCTTATCACCCAACGTCAGTGCCCGACCTCACTAATGCTCTTGCGGCTGTATGGAAGTAAGTCCCTGCAGCAATGTTCCAACATCTAGTGGAAAGGCTGCCATAACATCCTCTTCTTTCATGACATGTTCAACTTTTGGTCATGTAGTGTATCTCTAGCTTAGACAGATTGATGGGCATTTTATTATTAGGTCAATTAGATTGTCGGGGCGCAGAAATTTTAGGCTAAGAGTTAAACACAGAGATTGATTTAGTGAAGATATTGCCAACGTCTTATGACAATCAAACCGTCAAATGTCCTGCTTCCATAACTCTCCCCTTGTGGTCAGGCTGAGGGCCACCAGAGGGAGCTGCTGGTCCTGGGTAGAGAGACAGGTCCTGTAGGCCGAGGGACCTGGAGACCCAGCAGCACGGGAGGAGGAGAGTCTGCAGGTAGGGCTGGCTGGCAGCCATACAGGATGCAGTCTGTCTGTCCTCAGAACCAACAGCTACAGGCAGACAACAAACGGCACCGCAAAGGTGACTTACTCACCTGTATGACGTATAACATATGGTGCCTTCAGAAAGTATTCACATTCCACATTTTGTTGTGTTACAGCCTGAAATTAAAATGGATTCAATTTAATTGTTTTGCCACTGGCCTACACACAATACCCCATAATGTCAACGTGGAATTATGTTTAGACATTTTTACTAATTGATAAATGAAAAGCTGAAATGTCTTGAGTCAATAAGTATTCATGAGTAAACATTTGCTTGAGAAGTTGCATGGACTCACTGAGTGCAATAATAGTCTTTAACATTATTTTTTTTATGACTACCTCATCTCTGTACCACACACATTAAATTCATTATCTGTAAGGTCCTTCAGATGAGCAGTGAATTTCAAACACAGAGTCAACCACAAAGACCAGGGAGGTTTTCCAATGCCTCGCAAAGAACCGCACCTATTGGTAGATGGGTAAAAATTAAGAAAGCAGACATTGAATATCCCTTTGAGCATGGTGAAGTTATTAATTAACCTTTGGATGATTTGTCAATCCACCCAGTCACTACAAAGATACAGGTGTCCTTGCTAACTCAGTTACCGGAGAGGAAGGAAACACTCAGGGTGACTTTAAAACAGGTACAGAGCTGAATGGCTGTGATAGGAGAAAACTGAGGATGGATCAACAACATAGTACTTACTCCACAATATTAAGCTAAATGACAGAGTGAAAAGGAAACCTGTACAGACTAAAAAAATATTCCAAAACATGCATCCTGTTTGCAAAAAGGCAAGTAAAACTGCTAGAAATGGCACAAAGAACTGAACCTTTACGTCCTGAATAAAAAGTTATGTTTGGGGCAAATACAACACATCACCAACACAACATATTTTAAAGATGTCACAACATTTGTCATCGGCAAGGACTAGGGAGTATTTCAATATATAGGAAGGAAAATCAGAGGAAAACTTGGTTCAGTCTGCTTTCCAACAGACACTGGAGACAAATTCACCTTTCAACGGGAAAGTAACCTGATAAAATAATTCCACTCTGAAACCTTAACTGTATGAAATTGATCATAATCTGATGTGTGTAGTTTTAGTCGGAATTAGGTTAAACAATATCTGTATAGTGGAAAAACAGACTGACTGAGCAAGGCGTAGTTTAGGATTTGAACTTGTGTGTGTGTGTGCCTAGTAAAATATCAAAGAACAATTCAATCTGTGTTTGGACCGACCTGGCTAGGCCTCAGAGACTTGGGAGAGGACAGTGAGTACTTCAAGGTTTCCCTAATCTCGGGGTAATGGAACTGTCGGCTGGGTAGTGATACAGTGGTGAGAACTGTGGAGAAGGATAATAATCACCTACTGTTTGTGTGTATGTATGTGCGTAGGATACCTACTGTTTGTGTGTATGTATGTGCGTAGGATACCTACTGTTTGTGTGTATGTATGTGCGTAGGATACCTACTGTTTGTATGTATGTGCGTAGGATACCTACTGTTTGTGTGTAGGTATGTGCGTAGGATACCTACTGTTTGTGTGGAAGCATGTGCGCAGCTATAAAATGGATGTCTTTGTATTCTTGACTTTAGTACCGTTTATTCAGAGAACTTTATCTTTTTGCATAAGCTGAGTCTTTGACTAATTATTATTAAACTCGTGGTCTTACAGATCTCGGGGATTGATCAAGAGCTATTGATTATCATTGGAATTAAATTCTCTTGATATAACCTAAAACAGAAATATGTTGCCTACCAAGACCACATTGAATGTTCCCGGGTGGCCTAGTTACAGTTTTGACTTAAATCGACTTAAAAATCTATTGCAAACTTGATCATTGCTGGACAGCCATACTCAACCAACTTGACAGAGCTTGCAAAATAGACTGTTTGAGGATGGGCATTGGCTAATTGAGTGACTGACATTACAAGAGAGAAACTGCTGATGCACACAGCGAAATGTCTTAATTGCACCTTGTGAAATCTACTATTCAAACTCAACAGTAAGTTTAGACACCAACTGGGGGAATTCATCCGAGGGCCTAGAAAAGGCCCCATCCCTGTCCTAGATCCTAATTTAAGAAAATGTATTTTAAATCACTGAAATAATGATGCATTTCATTGCTATTGCATACATTAAGTTAACTAAACCTAGTTAATCCAAAAATCTGTATCTGCAAATGTCCTCTCCCTCTTTCCTCTGTAGCATTGGCTGAGCTAAAGGACATCCTGTGTGCGGGATGACCTCATGGGACAGGGTATCCAAGCAACAGTGACAAAAAGGGAAAATATTTGTGAATTCATGGCATTTTATTTTAAATAGAAAACACTAAAGAAATAAAATGAAATATTTCATTAACACTTTCTGCACCATATTGTATCTTTGACATTTTACTTGGCAGAGGAAATGATAAATGCTAGGTAAATACCCATACTGACAATCATAGCACCACTCAAGTATTGTGTAATGTAGAAATAATGTAGATGTATTACCCAAACCCAACTATTTATATGAGTGCACCAATGATATATTGAAGAAAAGACAAGTATGAATACGGCAGAATTCGATTAAACTGGAAAACAAAGGCTAGTTGAAAAATAGGCATTGTGCATTATGGGTAGCAAATAAACCAGTAACAATGTGATGGAAGGGTCTGCAAGACTCACCTAAAGTACAGCTTCTATTGCATAATTGTAATATTCAAATAAACTAAATAAACTATTTGGGACATTAAATGAAAAATACTGAGTCACTAAAGTAAAATTATATATATATATATATATAAATGCAGCGTAAAAAAAACATTCCAACCTGAATGTCAAGCAATGTCAATGCATCATCTGGTAAATAATGCTGCCAGAGATTGTGGTGGAGCAGTGGAATGGGAGTTCAGCAGAGGTCCACTGTCCATAACACAGGTATGTTCAGGCAGAGTCCTGCTACCTGTAGTACAGCTAGGCTTCCAGGCTGATCATAGATGTGGGTAACAGAAAGAAGGGGGTGAACTGCAGGCCCAGTAGAACCCAGGATAGGAGGGTGTTGACCAGCATAGACCAGAAGATGACAAATAGCCTGGGGATGCCACTACCATCGTTCAGCAGTACTGACATCAGCAACCCGTTAGCTGCCTGCCCTGCCACAATGGCCCACACCACCCCTGAGTAATCCTCCAGGAAACCCTGTTCCCCCCCCCCCCATGCTGGAGAGGTGGGAAACCCAGTTGATGGCCACTCCAAACACATGCAGGTACAGGGGTAGTCGCTGGCTCTTCAGCAACCGCTCTGTGTAGACAGCTACTAGCCCTGAGATGAAATAGTAGACCAGCACAAGGCCTCAGGCTGTGATGTGAAGGCTGGGACTCACCTGGTCCTCAGCCTAGGGACAGGGAGATGTGCAGGGCAGACATGTACCCAGTCAGGAGCAGAGTGGCCAGGAAGACTCCCCTTCATCCACCACCTGCTGCAACAGGAACCCAGACCCCACGTTCTGGATCACACTCATTCTCAGTACTGCATGTCACTAACACTCCTGAGTAACTAGTATATGTCTGAATATACAAATATCCTGACCTTAAGTCTTAACATCTAAATTAGCAACAAATCCCATAATTTTGGCCAAATCTATTCAAGGTATGTTTGTATTTTAAGATGGTAAAAAAGGTATTTCTGCTCAGAAAACAAAAAAAGGACACCGTCTTGTTGTTCACATCAATGATTCAAAATCAATTAGGCCTAGATGGCTGCACCAGGCAATGTTACTAAGGCAAGCAGTCAAACACCCCTGCAATGTAAGCTTACACTCAAGGCACATAACCTTACCCCCTTTTACACACTTTATAATCTGATCAGCAGAGAATAAAATATATTGTACCCTTTAACATTTGCGTAAACCCACTCTTTCACACCAAAATCCAGTTAAAACCAAATATTATTTTTTACAGTATACAAAGGAGAGGTTTGAGCCTCTGACAAAGAGACATGGTGATTGTGCCACACACCTCAGGCAGTTAGAAGATGAAGCCTAGGCCTGGTTATTCCCATTACTTGGGTCCTTTTCTAAACAAACTCATATAGTCTTTCAGGGTGCTTTCGATGTTGGGAACCTGATAGTTCTGTGCAGCGTAGATGCCTGTGAATGTTCCCAGTAGCACTCCTATGAGAGCTGAGGAGCGGAGCTTGGCCACCATATAGCCAGCCAGGAAGCCCTTCAGGAAGGGAGATGCCAGCACAGAGCCCCCCTGAGGAAGAACAGGAAACAGTCAGGACAAAGGATGCACACAAAATACAAAAATATGCCTTGACATTACAACTCTTTAATGATAGATAATTAATAGTTGATCCTTTATGATTTTTCAGGACTGAGTATGTCTGCTGTTCTGTTTCATAAGGTGACATTTCACCTACTTTTTAACTTTGGATAATAACAACATACCTGCGGGATTCCTTCTGCAAATTCACTCTCCACACGTTTCTGGATCTCTTCCAGCTGATTCTTGAGCTGGTTGAGATCCTTCATCTGTTTGAAAGGATCCTAGAACACATACAAATAAGTTATACATTCAATTAATACAATGAGCATAGGTAACACTGACTGAGGCTTTGGCACCACACTGCCTTTTACACCAGCATCAACAAAACACCAAATTATGGAATTTTTCGTGGAAGAATTGTGTCGCATTGCTCCAGTTAAAGACACTTGTAGAATCTATGCCAAGGCGCAGTCAAGCTGTTCTGGCGACTCAACGCCCTATAGACACTTTATGTTTGTGTACCTGTATTGTATTTATTTTTCTACACGCCCGAATACCAACAAACCGGCCTGTCCGGTTTTGAGTTAAAGCATGTTGCTGTAGGAAGAGCTCGATCATGCTGTTCTAATATATATATATATATATATATATATATAGAAAATAATACGATTGAAGCAAAAATCACTTCTCACCTTGTCATCCGCCATTTTTTGCTCGATTGAATGTTCTGTGATCTACTCGTATGCCTGGAGTGGAAACCAACATCAGAGCAATTTATCTTGCCTGGAACATTATTTGCTTTTGCGTAAAGTTGTACTGATTGCAAGTCAGTTGAGCTATTTTACCTCTTGCTCATCAAGGTGGATATGGACAGGGTACACTGATCCTAGATCTGTGCTTTATGGAAACGTCTACCTCTTCCAGTTCACGCATTGCTTTCACGTGTCTAAAACGTATTTTCTGATTGGCCTTTTTTTGTTCATTCCTTCACTGGATTGGTTGACAACCATAACAACACAGCGCCATGTTTGCTGCAAGACTAGGACAAATCGAGCGCTTTGAGGCCCTTAGATTAAAAACGAATTAGCCCAGTTTAAGGCAAAATATAGAGAAATATACTTATTCTAGGCAATGTGAGCGTTGCAGTTCAGTTTCAGCGTCGCTTGAAGCCATCTCAGATCTAGTTTGAGAGTTCTTCGGGGCAACAGAGGTAAGGGTTCAACAAGGAGGCTTCTCATTGGATAATTTGCCGAGTCTGCAGTCAGTATTAGGATACACGAATTATCAGAGAATGTCATGGGAGGGAGAATAATTAGAAAGTTGTATCCGCTGTGTTGTTGTTTTCCGTACTTTATTTGCAACTTTTGTATGTTTGCATTTAACTCTACTTCACGGTCGTTTCCCGGGAATGTCCATAGTCACATTTTTCCCCACGTGCACTGCAGTGGCGGTCAGTGCCTTAAATTGAGGGAGGACGATTCTTATTTTTTTTTTATGAACATGGCTTTATTTATATTACAGCATATTGGATGACTGCCAATCATATTCCATTCACCCAGTTCAATGTGACATCAGTTTAGGCTACTACATGATACAAATCATGACGTTGCTACAACCAAGCCTATCAATGGAAGTTCACAACATAAGTGCACACAGGTCGAGAGAAATGTACTAATTGAGGGTGTAATTCACAGGAGGCTGGTGGAACCGTAATTTGGGAGGACAGGCACATAGTAATGGCTGGAATTGAATTAAATGGTTCCATGTGTTTGATACCATTCCATTTACTCCATTCGAGACATTATGAGCTGACCTGCCCTCAGCAGCCTCCTGTGGTGTAATCATTAGTCCAACAGTTGTAAACGAGAGTTTCTACTGGACAAATTCAGGTATGTTTAGTTCCGTTTTCAACAGTATCGGCAGAATGAAGACCCCATGAGCACACGTAAACACTGTTCACTTTCATAGCAGCCATGTTGTATTCATTCTCGCATCTACGCACCGTCCTCATGTTTTCCCTTTGCTTGTGGACTTCTATGCACAACACATCATCTGTATGTGACCAGGCGAAAAAACCTTTCCTAACCAAACCATATCATAATGGCTACACAGTCTACATCGTTGTCACCATATTAAAGTAATATCATAATCAACATGGCTAATAGAACTAAAGTGTTAGTAAACCCGCAACAATCATGCAGTAACGTTTGTGTACAGTCAGTAAGAAGTTTAGCAGTTACACGGGCCGGCCCCAATGGCAATAAATTAGTCAAACCAAAAGCTTACCTTGACTTGGAAGAGTTCCCGTTTTGTGTTGGATAGTCATAGCCAGCTAGCTAACATAGGATTGAGCCGGTGTTTGAGTAGGCTAAACTAGCTAGCTAAGAAAGTGAAAAGAATGATGAAATATCTCTCTCTCTCTCTCTCTCTCTTGCTTCTCCTTCATTTTTGAAGAAATAGGTTCAAAGTTGTTCAACTATTGTCTTTCTCTTTGAGTGAACTACTCACCACATTTTATGCACTGCAGTGCTAGCTAGCTGTAGCTTATGCTTTCAGTTGTAGATTCCTTCTCTGATCCTTTGATTGGGTGGACAATGTGTCAGTTCATGCTGCAAGAGCTCTGATAGGTTGGAAGATGTCCTACAGAAGTTGTTATAATTACTGTGTAACTTTATAGAAGGTGGTGAGAACCATGACCCTCCTAGGTTTTGTATTGTCAAGGAGGATGGACGCTATCTGTCCTCCAGTTACACCATGGTGCTACCCTACAGAGTACTGTTGAGGCTACTATAGACCTTCATTGCGAAAGTGTGTTTTAATCAATTATTTGGTGACGTGAATATATTTAGTATAGTTTTATTTAAAAAGGATAACTTTTTTAAATGTTTTACTATTTTAATGAAATTCACTGAGGAGGATGTTCCTCCCCTTCCTCGTCTGAGGAGCCTCCACTGGTGCACTCTCAGGCAGGTAGTCTGCTGTTGTCTTCTGTCAGCTCTTCCATGTTTCAATGTTGCCAATGGTTGCGATTGAGTTTGCACAACTGCTAGGGCCTTTTATCTCTTGTTTTGAAGGCCATACATTTATCTACATTGCCATAACATAATTGTGATATTTTTTTTTATTTAACTAGGCAAGTCAGTTAAGAACAAATTCCTATTTACAATGACGGCCTAGGAACAGTGGGTTAACTGCCTTGTTCAGGGGCAGAACAACAGATTTTTTTGTCAGCTCGGGGATTCGATCTCGCAACCTTTACGGTTACTGGCCCAACGCTCCAACCACTAGGCCACCTGCCTAATGGTGGCCTACATGTTATACTTTCCTTATCATGATGGTGCTCAATGTATTAATAAACAATGTACATAGCTCCTGTAGCCCTAATACCTATCCCCTTGTCATTATTTGTTCTGTTTCACATGGACACAAAATAAATGAATCAATGTTACTGAACCTCCCCAGGCTCTCCTCGGTTCCCTTTAGCCATGGAGACCATGGAGGTGTATGAGGAGACTGATCGGAGGATGACGGAGGAGGTGGAGAGCTGCTACACCCTGATGGAGGTCACCTCTCCCAAGAAGAGGAAGAAGAACAAGGCTCAGCAGGGGGAGATCATGGAGAAACCCAAGAAACCCAGGTAGTCTACCTACTGCTCCCAGACAATCAAACACCAACGCCTCCTATCAATGCAGATGGGTCGTATTTAATATCCACCCCGAAAACACTTTTCCACTGGCGACAATGCTCAAGGTCCTTGAATATCTTTGGAATTAGTGATGACATAAAACTGAGGGACACACATTGTACTAGTAAAAAATAGCCGCCTTTGTTTTTATTGATCTATACAATATATTAAATATATTTTTTTCACTGTCTAACATTCAAAATAATTGATGCACTACATGGCCAAAAGTATCTAAGTGGAAGCCTGCTCGTCAAACATCTCATTCCAAAATCATGGGCATTAATATGGAGTTGGTCCCTCCCTTTGCTGCTATAACAGCCTTCACTCTTCTGGGAAAACTTTGCACTAGATGTTGGAACATTGCTGCAGGGATTTGCTTTCATTCAACAGAATCATCTAGAATGTCATTGTATGCTGTAGCGTTAAGATTTCCCTTCACTGGAACTAAGGGGCCTAGCCCAAACAATGAAAAACAGCCCCAGACCATTCTTTTTCCTCTACCAAACTCTACAGTTGGCACTATGCATTGGGGCAGGTAGCGTTCTCCTGACATCCGCCAAAACTATGCACTCAGCGGTCCCATTCTGTGTGCTTGTGAGGCCTCACACTTTGCGTCTGAGCCGTTGTTGCTCATAGGTGTTTCCACTTTACAATACCAGCACTTACAGTTGACCGGAGCAGCTCTAGCAGGGCCCGAAATTTGACCAACTGACTAGTTGGAAGGGTGGCATCCTATGACGGTGCCACGTTGAAAGCCACTGAGCTCTTCAGTACGGGGCATTCTACTTCCAATGTTTGTCTATGGAGATTGCATGGATGTGTGCTCAATTTATACACATGTCAGCAATGGGTGTGGCTGAATCCATAGCCAAATCCACTCATTTGAAGGGATTCCACATACTTTTGGCCATGTAGTGTATCTCTAAATCCCCAAGACATGTTACTACACCTCTACACCAATGGGACAAGCCAATTTGCCCCCAGTATTTTCTACAATGCATACAAAGATATGTGTTGCAGTACAAAGGACTTCTTATTAAATAACAGTTAAATAAAACAGGACATGTATTATTTGTCATGTGTTTGTCATTGTAAAGGTTTTTAACGTGGTGCCAAAGTTGAGTGAAGGCATTTACCACCGCAATTCAAGAATTACCCAGATGACATACTATTTTCACACTGACTTGAGTGCTCTTCATTTGGATTGCCTGGATAGGCGGAGAAAGCTAAACCAAGTGACCCAATCTTTGTGTTGAGTTGACTGCTGTATGGGTCAAGATGACATATATTCCTCACGTTTTGATCTCTCAACTCCAGATCAGCCTACCTGCTGTACTACTTTGATGTGCACCAGACCATGCAGCAAGAGTTCCCCAGCCTGCCCCAGTCTGAGATCAACAAGAGGATCAGTGTGAGCTGGAAGAGGCTCAATGTGGCAGACAAGGGCTACTACCTGGAGAAGGCCAAGCTGGAGAAGGAAGGGACGGACACTGTACGGTTACCTCATATTTCCACCAGTGTGTCTGTTATCTAAGATCATGTGGTCAGGAGAAACTCCTAGCCCTAGTCATAATGATTACACTATTCCATCTCTCTGTATCCTCTGTAGTCATCTATGGGCCCTTCCCAGGAGCTCCCAGGCTTCCGTAGGATCCTCCCCAGGGCAAACTACGTCCTCCTGCCCAAAGGGGCCATGTCAGACGACAGGACAGGCTCCCAGCTGGAGGTGTGTATGGAGGGGCTGGACTCTCCCGTGGGGGAAGGGGTGATGCCCTCCCTGTCCCTTGGTTCCCCCCAGTACCCTCCCTTGGTGCTGGGCTGCGAGGTGGAGCTGTCGCAGCAGTGCATCGCCATCGAGGGCCTGACAGACGAAAAGGCTGTGACCCTGACACACTCCGGGGCCCTGCAGGGGGTCCTCTCCTCATCGTATCACTCCTCTTCCTCAGTCTCTGCCGCCCACGAATCCCACAATGCACCTCACCTGGCGTCAGCCGGTCTGCTGCTCAAGGAGGAGGAGCCCAGGATGGTAGGCGGGGGCTATAGTGTCATTGGAATGGCGACTGACGGGAGACGTGTGGGCGGGACGTCAGTGCAGCACGTGAAAACAGAGCTGGTCACCATCATACCCAATCAGGTTAGTTAGCAACGACACAGGGAGTTGGCTTACCTTACTGCTGATCATTCAGCAGTCTAGGGTTACTATTCATTTGCCTTTTCTGTTTGTTCAATGCAGTAATGGTAGATAAAACGCTTGTTTCCCCAGGATCTGATGGAGCACAGGACGTTGCCAGGAGCCAGCTCTGTAGCCTCTGTTGTCATGGTACCTGTAGGAGCTAGGGTGATACGGGACACTAATCCCTCATACAAACTGGTAAAACTACTCAGACTGATTTTCTTCCACTGCATCAATTCACCGTTATCCAATTTTCTTTGATTAGATCATCAAGCAATATATTACAATAGTGTATTATATACTCACATGTCATTTGACCAGTCAGACATTCTCTGTAACTAGCAGATTCTTACTAAAGCATCTTTGTCGCTAGTCGAATAAATACACCAGAAGAGGCCGGGGCAGCTGTCAGACAGCGGGCTGCTCCTTTGTCTACGTGACCCGTCACAAACCACCCTTCTGCCCTGATTGTGGCAACCACCTGGGGGGCAAGTGGGTGCCTGCTGTAAGTCTACACATTCCCTGGCTTAAACATCTCTTCCATCATAATATGAATGTTGAAGTAAATATGACATTTTATTGGTTGGAAAATAATGAGTCGTACACTTAACAGTTCCGAGGTATGACAAACTTTCCACGTTTTACGTCTCAGGCGGTGAAGACTCCAGGTGCTGCTGCTTCATTCAAGACTTATGCCCAGAAACCACCCAAAACCCCTGGGTACCCCCCTAAGACTGGTGTGCCTCCCTCTGATGATCAGAACAGTAAGGTGTCTGGGTGGAGGAAGGGAGGGAGAGGACTGCGGGAGCCCAGAGGACAAGTGCAGCAGCGTGCAGTTACACCAGGACCACCACTAGAGGGAGGCAGAGCCAACAGCCAGGGAGTCATACAGCCTGCTCCAGCAGTGTCAGGGACACAGACAACTACTATGATGTGAGCATCTAGTTCTTTAATTTAGCCCTTCTTTTATGGTTTATAATTTAATGGTCACATTAAGAAACCATTTTTCAAACAAGCCCTGTGAGAGTATTTCTCTTAGTGGGCTTCATGTTTTGATTGGTTAAAGAGAATGTTTTATTTTTAAGTTTCAGTTGTTCTGTCTTTGAGCAGAGCTTTGGTTGGAACACCTGTGACTGGTGCCAGGGTCAAAGTACAGGAAAGGAGCAGTGTGGTTGGTCAAAAGCGACCTGTGAGAGCCATCCTCCCAGCCCCATTCAACACAGGTGGGCACTGCTGTGGACAGATACAAAAACCTTATTTCAGGTCAGTCTGTTAAGACGAATGCTGTCTGGGGTGTAAACACACATTTGTCTGTCTGAAACTAGGCCGGGCCTTAGTCCAGTGGGTTACTGTCCCTTCTCATAAAGGCAAAGTTGGGGAGACCAACTGCAGCAAATCAACCACAGGTATGATATACACACATGTACCTATATAATATGTTTTAATGATAAAATGGTTACCCAAGCCAAGCTAAAGGTACTCGTTTTCAAAGTGGTTACTTTGATCTAAGGGAAGTGACACTAGTTGTTTCTGAGGTAACCAAACGTGTTTGATGTGGTGATTGTGTTTGGACCACAGAGCTCAGTGAGATGATCGTAGGTTTGAAGCCTAACACTCTGAAACAGCTCGGCCAGATCGTGACAACACCACCTCTGGAACAGGTACACACAAACTCACAGTGACACACACACACACTGCTGAACCATGCTGATTAAGTGTTTGTCTCCAGGTTTCTCAGTGTTGTTTTGTCCTATAGACTCTCCCTACTCCTGTGGACAGAAGCCAGTATATTGTAACTGATAAAGTAGGGAAGATCCTCTCAGTGGTTCCTCTCAAACAGAACTCTACCTCCACACTGGTTAGTGACACCTTTTTAACTACATTTTGGGGAGCATACGCCATCCACACACATCCTCTAGCAGGCTCAGTGTAGTCTGTATAACTATGTCCTCTGTTTGACGTGTGTGTGTGTGTGTGTGTCAGGACCTGGGTCTGTCTACGGCGCGGGGCAGGGGTCGCTGTAAGAACCCGTCATGTGGCTATGTTTATAAGAACAGACACAAGCCTGCGGAGTGCCCCTGCTGTGGCTTGGAGCTGTCCAGGAAGAACGCCAAGGGCTCCAAGGCACAGGTCAGTCTGGAGAGAATCCCACTATGAGTGTGTCTGAAATGGCACCCTGTCGGGCTCTGGTCAAAAATAGTGCACTTTATAGGGAATTGGGAGCCATCTAGGATGTGGTCTATGTTTTGGTGTTGTTGTCTTTCTCTTTGTGTCTGTCTGAATTCTTCCTCATCTCTCTGTTCTCATCCTCCAACCCTCTCTGTTTTTTTCCCTCATCCTATCACCCTCCTCTCTCTCACTCACTCAGGGTGGTTCAGTAGCTCTGTTAGACCCGTACCGGACCCTGTCCCCAGCCCAGAGGGAGCTTCAGCGCCAGTCCACCCTGCAGCTGCTGCGTCAGGCCCTGCAGATCTCTGAGAGTGAGGCTGAGCTCCAAGACACCCTGGCCCTCATCCAGGAACTCAACTCTACCCAGGTGGTCCTCACCACGACCACCACCCAGGCCGGGGACCAGGTGTTAGCGGAAGGGGAGGGCCTGGGGGAGGTGCAGGTCCAGTCAGGCTGGCCGCGGTTCTATGAGTCTGCAGCCACACACTGTGCTCTGTGTCACTACCCGCTATTCAAGGGAGGACAGAGGTGAGAAGAAGATTTGTTTGTGTAGTTTTGGGTTTATTATGGCTCAGTGGTTGGATGTTTCTGGTGCTCAGTGGTTGGATGTTTCTGGTGCTCAGTGGTTGGATGTTTCTGGTGCTCAGTGGTTGGATGTTTCTGGTGCTCAGTGGTTGGATGTTTCTGGTGCTCAGGGGTTGGATGTTTCTGGTGCTCAGGGGTTGGATGTTTCTGGTGCACAGGGGTTGGACATTTCTGGACATTTTTCATATTCCATAGTGTGGTTTCAGGAAAGGTCTCTCTATCATGTCTCTCTGGTGTTTTGTACCATAGTTCTTTAGCAGGGCAGGAGGACTGCTGGCTGTTGACTGACTCTCTGATCCAGACCGCCTCTCTCCAGCTGAAGGTGTGTCTCAACCCCCAGTGTCTGGCCCTGCACAGCTTCACCGACCTCCACCCAGGTCTGTTCAATGTTGGCAACAGGTTGCTGGTGAGTCTGGACCTGTTCTTTAAGATCCGGAGTCAGGTCAGACTGGGCCGGCATCCTAACCAGATAGTCAGGACCATCCTGGACCACATCCACAACCACGCTGGTAAGACCTTCTTGGAGCAACATACGGTTCAGAGTGTTTTCAACAGAGTTCTGTTCATGTCTCTAATATCTCTGTTTTCTTTCTTCTCTCCCCCCCATATCAATCAGTCCACACTCTGAGTCCTGAGGAGTTGGTCCATGTCCAGGAGCTGCTGGTTAGTGGCTACTGGGCCTTTGAGTGTCTGACCGTGAGGGACTACAACGACATGATCTGTGGTGTGTGTGGCATCGCCCCCAAGATGGAGATCGCCCAGCGGTACACACACAACGTGCTGGAGCTTAGGAATGTGGAGGTGAGAGAGACTGAGGAGACGGGAGGTCAGGGGGAGACTGAGGAGACGGGAGGTCGGGGGGAGACTGAGGAGACGGGAGGTCGGGGGGAGACTGAGGAGACGGGAGGTCGGGGGAGACTGAGGAGACGGGAGGTCGGGGGAGACTGAGGAGACGGGAGGTCGGGGGAGACTGAGGAGACGGGAGGTCGGGGGAGACTGAGGAGACGGGGGGAGACTGAGAAGACGGGAGGTCGGGGGGAGACTGAGGAGACGGGAGGTCGGGGGGAGACTGAGGAGACGGGAGGTCGGGGGGAGACTGATAAGATCCAAACCGTCAAAATAGAGAATTAAAGATGATTTTCTTTACTTAATTTGTTTTAGCCTGCCTGATTCCAGGACAGTCAAGCTGTCTGGTGTGCATAGTGTTGTAGTCATGTTGATACCTGTGTCTCGCTCTCCCTCCTGTAGTTTACGTGGCCAGACTTCGGGGCTCCAGACAAGGTGCATGTGGATGACTTCTGGCTGACCATGGAGAGTGAGGCCATCGAGCAGGCAGCGTTCCCCTGCAGCGTCCCCATCACCCGGGTCGACGCCTCCATCATCGCCCCCTTCATCCCACCACTAATGAGGAGCTCCACTGTCATCAACACAGAGAAGGACAAGGCCCTGCTCCTCACACAGCACACAGGTAGGAAGTCACTCTCTCAGGGATGGGGAATAAGCCAATCACTGGAAGGATAAACATCATTCTCAAGTCTTTCAGAGATTTCATTGATCATTACTTGTTCATGCCCTGTTTATCAATAATAAATAAAAATGTAAGTGTGTAAAATTCTATTGCGTGTGTGTGTGTGTGTTTTCCAGGTGACCCATCAGTTCTGGTGCGTCTGATCCACGAGGGCCAACTCAGACCGGACCGAATGGATGAGCACAGTGCAGAGGAGCTCAAAGCCATACTGGAATGCTGTGGCGAGATCACTGCACCAGAGAGCAACAAGGTGTAGATCAACGCTGTGTGTCTGTGATATCTCTATGTATGTATATTTCTGGTTTGCTTGTGTGTGTTTAGGAGATTGACACATGTCTCTTCTCTCTCTCTGTCAGGATGAGTTGCTGGTCTCTCTGATCTCCCTGTGTACGTGTGTTCAGAACGGCCTCTCCACGGCCCCCCAGCCCCTCCACACCTCACAGCAGGCAAGCTGTCCAAGATCTGCCCCCATCAGGTAACTGCACACATCTCACCCATCAATGTCAATCAATCAGTCGTCCACCAGAATCCATTCAACTATTACTCTGTCAATCAAGCATTTAATCTGGCTAACCTATCATTTTTCATAGACTGACAATCAGGCCTCACACAATAACAAAATCTATTGACCAATAAAAACATAATGAGAACCAGACAGATGATAGAAGACTACTTTTCCCATACTCCTCCAGGTGGTGTGTGGTTCCAAGTACCTGGTGAAGGGTGAGACGGCACGCGACCACGTGGACCTGCTGGTGTCCTCCCGGTATTGGCCTCCCGTCTACGTTACCGACTCTGCCCGCCAGGTGGCGCTGTGTACAGACGTGCAGTACCCTGAGCTGGCCTCCACCATGTGGGGCAGGAACCAGGGCTGCTTCTCTGATCCCATGGACAAACCAGAGGTAGGCCCTCACAATGGGCATGGAAAGGACTTAGTTATTGACGTCTGATTATTGTACTAGGAGGGAAACCGAGGTCAAATCAGGATGGTGTCGGAAGGTTTTTTAACCTGTAATATGCTGATTTGACAATACAATTTGAAGAATGAATTGGTCTCTATTTACATAATAGATAAACTAGGTACTGTGGATGTTATTATTGTTTATCTCACCTCTCTCTCTCTCCATCAGTTTGTGTCGTGTGCTGAGCTACAGGACCAGCCTTACTGTGCTGACCTGTCCTCCGTGGTGGAGAACCCCCAGGTCCACCCTGTCACCAAGTCCTCTTCCCGCTGGATAGTGCACCCTGCTGGGCCTACAGATGGCCAGGAGCCCCCCTGTCTGGACCACCACTCAATGGGGCTCTGCAATGAGCTGGAACCTTACTGCAGCCTGGTACAAGACCTGGAGAGAGACAACGAGAAAGAAGAGGACGAAGGGAAGGAGGAGAGGAAGGATGGGTTCAAGGTTGAAGCCGAGGTAACAGAAGGGTCAGACATCACTGAGGAGGAATGTTCTGAGGGTTTGGTGACATCATTGCGGCGGCGACCTTTGGCCTTTGACAACACGGCCTACTACTACCTGTACAACCGCCTGCAGGACTTCCTGTCCAGCCGGGAGGTGGTGGACCAGCAGATCAGCACAGTGCTGAAGGCCTGCCAGCCTGGGGAGGTGGTGATCAGGGATGCCCTCTACAGGCTGGGGGTGGCACAGATCAACACAGAGGAAGGGGAGGAGGGGGAAGGAGACGGGGGGGTGGAGGGAGACACTGGGTATGAGGAGGTAGTGGTTCTCTGAGAGTGACAGACCGTGACTTTTTGGAGACTTATTTTGTGCTGTGACCCAACAAGTAAACAAACCAATATAACTTCCTGACATTGGGGGATAATGTTTAATATTATGGACATATGGGCCACATTATGAGGTAGTCCTTTTTTAGAAAGAAGGCAATATATATATATATATATGGAGATATCTGGTTCAAAAAAGCTAGCGTGTAGTGTGGAGGCTGGTAGTCCTTGAATGTACTGTGCAAAAATATGCTTGAGTGTTTCCAAAGAACAGAGGTGTTGCTGCTAACCAGACAGATAGTCTGTAACTTATCAGTCCAGCAGAGACTTTGTTGCTGGTTTGAAATGAAAGAATGGCACTTCGTTTTCTTTGTGAGAGGAGCAGAACCAGTGAAGAGTGTAAAAACGTGAATGTTACTAACTGCTCTGCTTTACTTTGAAGGAAGGTTCACAGTTTTAGAATAGATAACAACGTTTAAAAACATTGTTTATGTTGACTAACTTCATTGTTGGAGTGCATAATGTTCTTTCTAGAAGTATAATAATAATTATTATTATTTAATAACTGTATTTAATGAGTCCTCGTGCTTTCTCATCCTTAGTAAGACCTTTCACACTGTTCTATGCTATCTTCTTGTACCTCAGTTGTTGCCCTTTGGGCTGAAATGTATTCAAGGTAAACAACCTTTCACATCTGCCTCATGGGCTGATGGAATCTGTAGTTCTTGTGGCCTTTGATTGTGTTTTTGACCACAGTAGACTCTTGCCTGAGCTCCTATTGGAGGGGTGGCTCTGAATGTCAGGACTGTTCTATCATCTACTCTCAGCTGCTTGAATGGAATCTAAAGAAGACAATGATTGACTTGATGATGTAACTGTGATGGACATAGTTATTACAATTTGCGGATGGAACTTGATACCCACTCAAGGGGGTATAAGAAAATATATGGTGAATGTAGCCATTTCTGAATAATTTTGCTTAAGGAATTATAAATAAAGCAAATAAAGTATTTCCTAATGTTGAATCAAGTTTCTGTGGGATTGTTACTTCCTATTTAGGTGGTCTGGTATTGCTCAACCTCCCATGTGAACAGGGAATGAAACTTCAGAAGATTGCAGAGAAGGCATTTTCATTTGAAACGGGAACTGAGGTAAAAAGATTTTTGTTCACTGTCATATGACGTACTATGGAGTCGGCTGAAATGTTGTTGAAACAAGTCCACAGGGAAATATAATGTATATCCAAGGGAAGCGAGACATCTTTATTTCAGTTTCTTTTTTTTTTTTTTTGCATATTGTCTGAATATAATTACACTCCTTCCTTCCAAGACAGTACAGTGATTTGGTTAGCAAACAACTAAAAGGATTTAATGACAAAGAATCTGTTTTTGGCTTTCAAGCAGTAAAGTGAAAATAAACATTTATTCATTTACATTACACCATACATACACTACCTAGAAATCTCTTACTTTTCTCTCATTTCCACTGCAACAGTATTCAGAAGAGCTGCTTTTATCTGACATCGTGGTAATTACAGTAGGCAGTATTAGCTGAATGCTACATTCAAAACAATGAAGCAATATTTTTGTGCCATAATTCACACCTTTTATCATACTGATGATGAACATCAAAATATTGAGCGGTATAGATATCACAGGGGGTCTGTGGCACCTTAATTGGTAAGGACAGGCTTGTGGTAATGGCTGGAGCAGAATAAGTGGAATGGTATCAAATAAATCAATCACATTTATTTATGAAGCCCTTCTTACATCAGCCGATGTCACAAAGTGCTAGACAGAAACCCAGCCTAAAACCCCAAACAGCAAGCAATGCAGATGTAGAAGCACGGTGGCTAGGAAAAACTCCCTAGAAGGCAGGAACCTGGGAAGAAACCTAGAGAGGAACCAGGCTCTGAGCCAGTCCTCTTCTGGCTGTGCCGGGTGGCGATTATAACAGTACATGGCCATCAAACACATGTTTGTATTGTCCATACTTGGATCCACATTTTTACCTTCCTTTCATCCTGATCGTTCCCTACCATAGCATATAATGTTACATAATGTCTCTCTCTCTATCCCAACTCTCCCCGAGACACCCACAGAGAGTGGGGTCACAGCCTTGATCAGCCATTATTAATGACGTCCCTGAAGCAATTGGGGTACAGCAACCGATTTTTCACCTTGAGGGATTTGAACCAGTGACTTTTCAATTACTGGCCCAACATATATAGGCAAACATTCAAAAATCTGCTATGTTTGCTACTGTCTTGTTGCTGCCTCTGAAAACTGCATATAGCATGTTAAAAAAAGCTTGTTCAACAATGTGGAAGTGAACCCGCTGACAAACGTGAATTAAAACACCACAGCAGCACTCTTTTCTACAACTAAGAAATCAACAATCTCACCATAGTGGCAACAAAACAATATGTACGAACAGAGGACATAGCTAGAAGGCTGTGGACAGAACAGTCTGTTCAATCTCACCATAGTGCCAACAGCACAGTATGTACGAACAGAGGAAATAACTAGAAGCCTGTGGACAGAACAGTATGTCCATCGTTGGTGCATAGACTTAAAAGAGAAAATCTCAAACCATAGAAGAAGAAAAAGTAATTAATGAACATACAATGAGGCATTACATATATTAAGTACATAACTAAGGCACTATCTGTGATTAGATCAATTATCTCCTGCGTAAGACATGGTATCTCAAGTCACAGTATATAGTAAGTCACATTACTTTTTCAGCTGCCTGTCTATCTACAAGCCAAAAGAGAACTTAAAAATTGCTTTTCAGGCATTCATTGCTTTACGAAAATATCCCAATTCCATTTCTATGGATATACGCTCCTAGAATGATTCTACAGTGAGCAGAAGATAGAATGAATGAAGAATTTCAAATCAGAATGTGGATAGTTCGATGATGCCAGGGAGCTTTTAGCAGAACTGATAGTTATTGGTCTTCATCAGAGGTTGCTCCTCCTCTTCATGCTCACAGGACTGGTCACAGGAGCCATCACAAAACGTTGTCTTGTCATCATCATCACACGGCTCCAACTCCTCAATCACCATGTCCTGTTGCTGGATGTTCTGGTACTGCTGGGAGAGGAGAACACCTAGAAGTTAGCAGTACCCTATCTTCAGATAATGCTTTTGTATGGTCAATCCAGTTTGACAATGGAAGATGTTTTATGTTCTCCTTAGCGTCGATGCTGTTTTATTCTGATAAGAGAGATATCTACCATGTTAAACATCCATCTCCCTCTCTGTGTTACCTGGTCTAGATGTTCGGGCTGCTCCCCAAGGACTCTCTCAATCAGCTGGCTGATTTTACTGAAGGTGGGTCGCTCTGTTGGCTCCAGATTCCAGCACATTTTCATGATCGTATACCTGGTGGGGCATCAAGATCATATTGTTATTGGTCACAATACAGTATTAAAAATACTACATTTTACTAGATCATGCAAGGCCCTCAAGAATCAGGGAGAAGATTGTCTCAATATGAGGCTCTATGGTCTTTCAAACCACTCCATGTCCGTATCAAAATGTAAAGTGTTGGTTTCATGAGCTGAAAGAAAAGATCCCAGAAATGTTCCATACCCACAAAAAGCTTATTTGTCAAAAATGTTGTGCACACATTTGTTAACAACCCTGTTAGTGAGCATGTCTCCTTTGCCAAGAGGATCCATCCACCTGACAGGTTTGGTATATCAAGAAGCTGATTAAACAGCATGATCATTACACAGGTGCAACTTGTCCTGGGGACAGTAAAAGGCCACTAAAACGTGCTGTTTTGTCACACAACACAATGCCACATAGCGTGCAATTGGCATGCTGACTGCAGGAATGCCCACCAGAGCTGTTGCCAGAGAATTTTATGATCATTTCTCAACCATAAGCGGCCTTCAACGTCGTTTTAGAGAATTTTGCATTTTGTCCAACCGGCCTCACAACTACAGACCACGAGTAACCACATCAATATATTTTGATTTGTTTAACACTTTTTTGGTTACTACATGATTCCATATGTGTTATTTCACAGTTATGATGTCTTCACTATTATTCTACAGTGTAGAAAATAGTATAAATAAAGAACAACCCTTGAATGAGTAGGTGTGTCCAAACTTTTGACTGGTACTGTATATATATATATTTGACTGACATGTATCATTTGGGGCCCAGGCAGGAAGGCTGTCATTTTAATTGGCTCTTAACCAACTGTGCTATTTATTATTATTTTTGTAACTTATTTTGTACATATTATGTTGCTGCTACCTTCTCTTATGACCGAAAAGAGCTTCTGGACATCAGAACAGCGATTTCTCACCTCAAATTGGATGAACAATTTTTCTTCAATGAGTCGGACGGGAACAATATATTCCAACCACCTGAACAGGCCGTTATCCCCGTCATTCGTTGGAGAAATAAACAGAGATTTCGCGGAAAGAGATCGGGGTGCCTTATGAGGTTCACGCGACGAGTGGCTAATCTGCCTTTGTCCTCCGAACTGTTAGCTAACGTTCAATCGCTGGAAAATAAATGGGACGAACTGAAAGCATGTTTAACCTACCGACGGGACATTAAAAACTGTAATATCTTATGTTTCACCGAGTCGTGGCATTAATAACATACCGATGGCAGGTTATACACTCTATTGGCAGGATAGAACAGCAGCCTCTGGTAAGACACGGGGCAGGGACCTATGTATATTTGTAAACAACAGCTGGTGCACGGTATCTAAGGTTTTGCTCGCCTGAGGTAGAGTATCTCATGATAAGCTGTAGACCACATTATCTACCTAGAGAGTTTATCTGTATTTGTCGTAGCTGTCTACATACCACCACAGACCGATGCTGGCACTAAAACCCCACTCAATGAGCTGTATATCACTAAAAGCAAACAGGAAAACACTCATCCAGAGGCGGTACTCCTAGTGGCCGAGGACTTTAATGCAGAGAAACTTAAATCAGTTTTACCTAATTTTTATCAGCAAGTTACATGTGCAACCAGAGGGGAAAAAAACTCTAGACCACCTTAACTCCACACACAGAGATGAATGCAAAGCTCTCCCTCACCCTCCATTTGGCAAATCTGACCATAATTCTATCCTCCTGATTCCTGCTTACAAGCAAAAATGTAAGCAGGAATCACCAATGACTCAGTCTATAAAAAAGTGGTCAGATGACGCAGATGCTAAGCTACAGGACTGTTTTGCTAGCTCAGACTAGAATATGTTCCGGGATTCTTCCGATGACATTGAGAAGTATACCAGATCAGTCACTGGCTTCATTGATAAGTGCATTGATGACGTCGTCCCCACAGTGACAGTGCGTACATAACCCAACCAGAAGCCATACTCCGAGCATGCGCTGACCAACTGTCTTCACTGACATTTTTAACCTCGCCCTGTCTGAGTCTGTAATACCTACATGTTTCAAGCAGACCACCATAGTCCCTGTGATATTGAACACTAAGGTAACCTGCCTAAATGACTGTCACATCTGTAGCTATGAAATTCTTTAAAAGTCTGGCCATGGCTCACATCAACACCATTATCCAAGAAACCCTTGACCCACTCCAATTTGCATACCGCCCCAACAGATCCACAGATTATATAATCTCTATTGTACTCCACACTGCCCTTTCACACCTGGACAAAAAGAAACACCTATGTGAGAATGCTATTCATTGACTACAGCTCAGCGTTCAACACCATAGTGTCCTCAAAGCTCATCACTAAGCTAAGGACCCTGGGACTAAGCACATCCATCTTCAACTGGACCCTGGACTTCCTGACGGGCCACCCACAGGTGGTAAGGGTAGGTAACAACACATCCGCCACGCTGATCTTCAACACGGGGGCCCCTCAGGGGTGCGTGCTCAGTTCCATCCTGTACTCCCCGTTCACTCATGACTGCACGGCCAGGCATGACTCCAACACCATCATTCAGTTTGCTGATGACACAACAGTGGTAGGCCTGATCACTGACAATAATGAGACAGCCTATAGGGAGGAGGTCATAGACCTGACCGTGTGGTGCAAGGACAAAAACCTCTCCCTCAACTTGATCAAGACAAAGGAGATGATTGTGGACTTCAGGAAAAGGAGGACCGAGCACGCCCCCATTATCATCGACAGGGCTGCAGTGGAACAGGTTGAGAGTTTCAAGTTTCTTGTTGTCCACATCACCAGCAAACTAAGATGGTCCAAGCACACCATGACAGTTGTGAAGAGGGCACGACAAACCTATTCCCCCCCAGGAGACTGAAAAGTTTTGGCATGGGTCCTCATATCCTCAAAAGGTTTAACAGCTGCACCATCGAGAGCATCCTGACAGGTTGCATCACTGCCTGGTATGGCATCTGCTCGGCCTCTGACCGCAAGGCATTATACAAAGGGTAGTGTGTACTGCCCAGTACATCACCGGGGCCAAGCTTCCTGCCATCCAGGATCTCTATACCAGGTGGTGTCAGAGGAAGGCCCTAAAAATTGTCAAAGACTCCAGCCACCCTAGTCATAGACTGTTCCCTCTGCTACCACACGGCAAGCGGTACCAGATCTCCAAGTCTAGGTCCAAGAGGCTTCTAAACAGCTTCTACCCCCAAGCCATAAGACTCCTGAACATCTAATCAAATGGCTACCCAGACTATTTGCATTTACCCCCCCTCTTCTCCGCTGCTGCTACTCTCTGTTATTATCTATGCATAGTCACTTTAATAACTCTACCTACATATACACATTACCTCATTACCCCGGCACCGTTGCCCCCGCACATTTATTTAGGTATTTTCTTAAAACTGCATTGTTGGTTAAGGGCTTGTAAGTAAGCATTTCACTGTAAGGTCTACTACACCTGTTGTATTCGGCGCATGTTACAAATACAATTTGATTTGATTTGAATGCTGGTCCGCTATAGACGGCTGGAGAGGCTCTGTCCAGCCAGCTGGTGGTGCTGAAATGGCGGCACACACTCTTGTTCTCTTGGCGACGGCTGTGGTAACTGTCCTCCTGAATCAATAGTGTGACCATCCAACTGTTTGTTTTATACTGTAAATCTATGTTTTGTGGACTTTACCAGATAGATATTGCTCTCCTGTTTTAACTGTGATGATTATGAAACATAAACATGTAAAGGTTCTGCTTTAATGTGTTGCATTGCAGCCCTATTTCAATTGTTTATTTAGAGAAGACACACACGCCTATTATCCCGTGCCTTTAAATTATCCCGTGCCTTTAAACATTCTAAAGGTTTGAAGTATCTTCATCCATTGTCCAACTGTTTCATTTCCTATAATTGTTTTTAAAACCTTTTAACAATTTGGATGACTGTTGCTACTGTAAGGTGTACTTTTCACCTGCCATACTTCTGCTTTGTACTACTTACAATCCCAAAGTTTGGTCAAAAAGTGTTCTATGTCTCTAGACACTACAATGATAAGCATGGTTGATTGTGACGCACAGAGAGGCACCCCCCATAAACGCCACCACAGTCCCACCAGTCTTCTCCCTGCCTGGGCTGTGAAATGACACTGTTCCGGACTCCAGCCTGCTGATCATGTGGCTAACACGCAGAACCATGCCTGACAGAGGACTAACTCACCCCCACACAGAACCATGGTTGATCAAGGACTACCTCACCACCACACAGTACCATGCCTGATCGAGGACTAACTTACCCCCACACAAAGGGTCCCTGATGACTAGGTTATAACTCAGTCTCTGTAGCCTCTGTCTATCTGTCTCTGGCCTCACAACACAAATATTCTGGGTACAACCATGGACAACCACGGAAAATTGACACTCACAGATGTGCAGAGCCTCGGGGGAAAAATACACTATTTATTTCTTGTTTCTGTGGTGTGTTTGATGTTTGAGGGGAGCTTTGTAACTTGGGTCTCAGAGGAAGTAATCTGGAATCGGCCATGCTTAATGCATTAATAAAAGGCACAATAAATATATTTATTTTTATCATAAATGCTGAAAAAGGAGTATGATTGGAATATAGGGGGTCTTTGTTAAGTATTCCAGAAAAATATAAAAGGATATTGTAATATGCATGAATCTGTATCTCAATGAAGCTAGGCTTACTCAGTGGGGAAAAATATGGTGCTTTAAATCTTAAAAACTTCCGCCTCATTTTAGCATGGGGACAAGGTTATTGAAACCTAAAAGACCTTAATGTGTAACTTACATCTCTGGAGGGGCAAAGTCTGGCCGGGACATTTGATAACCAGACTCTATCATCTTGTAGAATTTGGTGTCCACCAGGATACTGGGGTAGGGGCTCTTTCCTACAGAAATTAAACAAAACACAATCAATTTAAGAAGAACGACTGAATGACTTTGACATTGAGATGTCAATTTCCACTGTGTTAAGATATGCATGTTTATGCCAGCTCACCTAGAGAGAAGATCTCCCATAGCAGGATCCCATAGGACCAGACGTCACTCTGGACAGTGTAGAGACAATCAAAAATACTCTCTGGAGCCATCCACTTCACTGGCAGACGCGCCTACAGACACATAGTGTGAGGAAATACATATTAAAATGTGTATATTTAACAGTTTATATTTAATACGCAACACAACCTCAAAAGCAAACTACAATTGCCATGACTACAGGCAACAGAGATATGGACTGTCTTGACCTTTTCCCCCTAGAGTCGAAGTCAGCGCGACGTGTACTTCAATTAGCTTAATACAAAAGTCCCCATTAAAATATGTCTGTTTAAGCTTGATATATCTGTATATCTGTTTTGCATAGACTCAGTCCACCACATCCGCCCATGTCGGCCTTCCGCATCTGCGGTGGAAGGTGGCAGAGCTACAGTGGTGTTTGTCAGACCAGGAGAATGGTTCAGTTTGGTTTAGAAAGTTGAGACTCTCACAAACACGATGGTGTTCTCCGTTTTGACCCCCACAAGCGCCATGGGACTCGTCTGAAGTCGGTACCGCTGATCTACCAACTTCTGTCTGTAGTGTCTGAACAGTTTGGGCTCAACACTCACCATCGAAAGGCGAGACTCTCACAAACGCTCTAGGACACCCACAAGCATCACAAGGCTCGTCTGAAGGTCCCCCGGAAGTTTATAAAATGAATGGAAGTATTTTATTTATTTAACCTTGAGTTTAACCAGGAAACAAAGGTATACAGTATACTCTATATTAAAGTAGTTTAGTGCCTAATAAAGGGGCTAAATATGGTTAAACAAAACTATAATAGTTTCCTGATCTTTCTTATATTTCTCAGATATGGGACACTTCCAAACAAACTTCCTTTGATTTATTTTTTACAATCTGTTTTTCCATGTACAATGTACATGTTCCATGTACAATTATTCAATGTGTTTCTATGGGATAATAGCAGTCAGGCCAAATTCAATGTTTCATCATTTTGGTAAATATTTTGTATATACTGACAAGGGGCCTAAAATTCTAAATTCAAATATCTAAATGATTCTTGGTATGACCATCTTAAAACAATTCCATATAGTGTAGTAGAAACCCAGGCCCGGGCCCTTACTAAACACATGAAATAGTTGTTACTGACACAGAAAATGTTGTTATTGAGGTGGTTGTTCATTTGAGGTTGTTGTTGTTCGCTCACATTGCCCTTCACCACATAGTTGGAGTCATTCATGATGTCACGTGCCAGGCCGAAGTCACAGATCTTAGCCACACGGCGGTCTGTCAGGAGGACGTTCCTGGCTGCAACATCCCGGTGAATACACTGAGAGAAAGAGACAGACAGAGAGAGGATCACTTATAGTGGCTTACCACAACCTCACAAAGAGCTCTCATCTCTATCCACTGGGCACACCACATCATGACAACATGGGGAATTGTGTAATACTTGCTAGATATGTTGATCAATGAGATTCCAACATATTTTCACCCACTCAAACAGACAGCCAACAGTTAGATGAATTCCCAATGTGTTATCACTACACTTTCCACAATTTAAAACAGGGGTATTGGACCAGGGGTCCATGGCTAAAGCAAAGGTACTGCAAAAATATTTGTTTAAATTAAAAAGTTGAAAAAATATTTTTTATTTTCAATGTTTTGATAAATAGCGCGAGCAACAACAGACAAAACACATTTTGAATTACATACCTACAGTAGAAAAGAGGAGAATATATTATCTATAATGATGTCGACTTTGTTTCTCAACTCCTAATATTGAGCAATTTACACTCACTGGAGCTGATCACACTCACTGGAGTATCTCACATAAGCCTTGAAAAAGCACCTGCTAATAAGCTACCAGTCAATAGGCTACCAGTCAATAGGTTACCAGTCAATAGGCTACCAGTCAATAGGCTACCAGACAATAGGCTACCAGTCAATAGGTTACCAGTCAATAGGCTACCAGTCAATAGGCTACCAGTCAATAGGCTACCAGTCAATAGGCTACCAGTCAATAGGCTACCCGTCAATAGGCTACCAGTGAGGCAAGTACCGCTGGCTGCTGGTAAGCTTTCTTGACTTGGACATTCATTTTTGCCAACACTATTGCTAACCTTTGTTTAACCAGCTAAATAACTGTTCTTAGTGAAAATGTGTTTGGCGTTACCTTTCTAGCTAATAGGCTGTTAGAATCTTCTTGTTATAATGTGGGGAGGTCAACATAATGAAAAACTATCTACCAAATCTTTTCATTTTAAAATGTTGATCACATCTCCTTGCCATTATAATTCACCTGACATGTGAATTATATGTTTTTTGCTAACATATGACCCCTAAATAATAAATAAATAAAAAATACAAAAAATTGACGGGGGTCACATTTGCCTGGTAACGTATAATGGGAGTCCCTGGGTCGCTGGGTTGCCTGGGAGGGGGTCCCTGGGCAAGAAAGGGTTGAAGACCCCTGATCTAAAAGGACAACCCAATTCCAATGGAAAATCTATTTCAGATTTTTGGTTTAGTTTTGACATAAATGTATTATCACTGCGCTTTCAACCATTTAAACCACACTAACGTTCAATTGGGAATACAGTCAGATACACAGAGAGATGCATACAAAGCTCTCTCCCGCCCTCCACTTGGCAAATCTGACCACAATTCTATCCTCCTGATTCCTGCTTACAAGCAAAAACTAAAGCAGGAAGTACCAGTGACTCGCTCAATACGGAAGTGGTCAGATGATGCGGATGCTACACTATAGGACTGTTTTGCTAGCACAGACTGGAATATGTTCCGGGATTCATCTAATGGCATTGAGGAATACACCACATCAGCCATCGGCTTCATCAATAAGTGCATAGATGATGTCATCCCACAGTGACTGTACGAACATATCCCAACCAGAAGCCATACAGGCAACATCCGCATCGAGCTAAAGGCTAGAGCTGCCGCTTTCAAGGAGTGGGAGACTAATCCGGATGCTTAGAATAAATCCCGCTATGCCCTCAGACGAACCATCAAACAAGCAAAGTGTCAATACAGGATTAAGATTGAATCCTACTACACCGGCTCTTCGGATGTGGCAAGGCTGGAAAACTATTACAGACTACAAAGACAAACCCAGAGGCGAGTTGCCTAGTGACGCGAGCCTACCAGACGAGCTAAATGCCTTTTATGCTCGCATCGAGGCAAGCAACATTGAAGCTTGCACGAGAGCACCAGCTGTTCTGGATGACTGTGTGATAACGCTCTCGGAAACCGATGTGAACAAAACCTTGAAACAGGTCAACATTCACAAAGCCAGTGGGTCAGACGGATTACCAGGACGTGTACTTAAGGTTCTACAGCTACACCATTGAGAGCATCCTGACCGGTTGCATCACTGCCTGGTATGGCAACTGCTCGGCATCTGACCGTAAGGCGCTACAGAGGGTAGTGCGAACGGCCCTGTACATCACTGGGGCCAAGCTTCCTGCCATCTAGGTCGTAAATAATAGGTGATGTCAGATGAAAGCCCATACAATTGTCAGAGACTCATGTCACCCAAGTTATAGACTCTCTGCTTCCGCACGGCAAGCTGACCAAAAAGCTCCTCAACAGCTTCTACCCCCAAGCCATTAGACTGCTGAACGATTCATAAAAATCAGATTACCTCAACTACCCTGTACCCCTGCACACTCTCTCAGTACCGGTGCCCCCTGTATATAGCCTCGTTATTGTTATTCTTATTGTGTTACTTTTTATAATTACTTTTTACTTTAGCCTACTTGGTAAATATTTTCTTCGTCTTGAACTGCACTGTTGGTTATGGGCTTGTAAGTAAGCATTTCATGGTAAAGTCTACACTTGGTGTATTCGGCGCATGTGGCAAATCAAGTTTGATTTGATATTTTGTGTATTTATACAACAACTTAATGGGTTATTTATTTTAATTTAATTTTACCTTTATTTAACCAGGCAAGTCAGTTAAGAACAAATTCTAATTTTCAATGACGGCCTAGGAACAGTGGGTTAACTGCCTGTTCAGGGGCAGAACGACAGATTTGTACCTTGTCAGCTCGGGGGTCTGAACTTGCAACCTTCCAGTTACTAGTCCAACGATTATCACTGTGCTTCATCTAATAGCACAACAAAATAACCTGGATTGCAGTTGATATTACATTAAAGTACATGGTACAAGTGAGTAATGCCAAGATTTCCACTGATCTGAGACCATGAACATGTACAGTTTCAATGATTACATAAGTAGACATCTATTGTTGCAGTAAACCAGGGGCGTCATGCACCCCAAAAATCTGAGGGGGCACAAAGTACATCAGGATGGACTATTTGATTTGGCCCTTTTTGAACTAACTCTTTTGACTCATCACATACTCTGCTGCTACTGTTTATTTTCTATCCTGTTGCCTAATCCCTTTACCCCTACCTGTATGTACAGTGGGGCAAAAAAGTATTTAGTCAGCCACCAATTGTGCAAGTTCTCCCACTTAAAAAGATGAGAGAGGCCTGTAATTTTCATCATAGGTACACTTCAACTATGACAGACAAAACAAGGGGGAAAAAATCCAGAAAATCACATTGTAGGATTTTTAATGAATTTATTTGCAAATTATGGTGGAAAATAAGTATTTGGTCACCTACAAACAAGCAAGATTTCTGGCTCTCACAGACCTGTAACTTCTTCTTTAAGAGGCGCCTCTGTCCTCCACTCGTTACCTGTATTAATGGCACCTGTTTGAACTTGTTATCAGTATAAAAGACACCTGTCCACAACCTCAAACTGTCACACTCCAAACTTCACTATGGCCAAAACCAAAGAGCTGTCAAAGGACACCAGAAACAAAATTGTAGACCTGCACCAGGCTGGGAAGACTGAATCTGCAATAGGTAAGCAGATTGGTTTGAAGAAATCAACTGTGGGAGCAATTATTAGGAAATGGAAGACATACAAGACTACTGATAATCTCTCTCGATCTGGGGCTCCACGCAAGATCTCACCCCGTGGGGTCAAAATGATCACAAGAACGGTGAGCAAAAATCCCAGAACCACACGGGGGGACCTAGTGAATGACCTGCAGAGAGCTGGGACCAAAGTAACAAAGCCTACCATCAGTAACACACTACGCCGCCAGGGACTCAAATCCTGCAGTGTCAGACGTGTCCCCCTGCTTAAGCCAGTACATGTCCAGGTCCATCTGAAGTTTGCTAGAGAGCATTTGGATGATCCAGAAGAAGATTGGGAGAATGTCATATGGTCAGATGAAACCAAAATAGAACTTTTTGGTAAAAACTCAACTCGTCGTGTTTGGAGGACAAAGAATGCTGAGTTGCATCCAAAGAACACCATACCTACTTTGAAGCATGGGGGTGGAAACATCATGCTTTGGGGCTGTTTTTCTGCAAAGGGACCAGGACGACTGATCCGTGTAAAGGAAAGAATGAATGGGGCCATGTATCGTGAGATTTTGAGTGAAAACCTCCTTCCATCAGCAAGGGCATTGAAGATGAAACGTGGCTGGGTCTTTCAGCATGACAATGATCCCAAACACACCACCCGGGCAACGAAGGAGTGGCTTCGTAAGAAGCGTTTCATGGTCCTGGAGTGGCCTAGTTAGTCTCCAGATCTCAACCCCATAGAAAATCTTTGGAGGGAGTTGAAAGTCCGTGTTGCTCAGCAACAGCCCCAAAACATCACTGCTCTAGAGGAGATCTACATGGAGGAATGGGCCAAAATACCAGCAACAGTGTGTGAAAACCTTGTGAAGACTTACAGAAGTGTCCTTGTTCCTGTTTTTGTTAGTTTACACAAGTATAGGCTGTTTCAGTTTTCGTTTCGTTCGTTACGTTTATTGTTTGTAGTGTTTGTATTTAGATTCGTGTTACGTTTGTTAAACATGGATCGCAATCTACACGCTGCATTTTGGTCCAACTCTCCTTCACACCTAGAAAACCGTTACAGAATCACCCACCACAACCGGACCAAGCAGCGTGTCAACAGGCAGGAGCCGCAGGAGAGGCAACAGAGGCAGCAGCAGCAGCAGCAGGAGCAGCAGCAACTACAGTGGGAGAGGCTGCACTACTTGGAGAAATGGACTTGGGAGGAGATTCTAGACGGGAAAGGACCCTGGGAACAGCCTGGAGATTATTGTCGCCCCAAAGCCGAGCTGGAGGCAGCAAAAGCAGAGAGGCGGCATTATGAGGAGCTAGCACGGCAGAGCGGATGGAAGCCCGAGAGTCAGCCCCAAAAAAATGTTTTGGGGGGGCTCACAGGGAGTATGGCTATGCCAGGTAGGAGATCAGCGCAAACTCCCTGTGCTTACCGGGGGGCTAGAGAGACCGGGCAGGCACCGTGTTATGCAGTGGTGCGCACGGTGTCCCCAGTGCGGGTGCATCGCCCGGTGCGGTATATTCCAGCTCCTCGTATCGGCCGGGCTAGAGTGGGCATCGAGCCAGGTAAGGTTGGGCAGGCTCGGTGCTCAAGAGCTCCAGTGCGCCTGCACGGTCCGGTCTATCCAGTACCACCTCCACACCCCAGCCCTCCGGTAGCAGCTCCCCGCACCAGGCTTCCTGTGCGTGTCCTCGGTCCAGTACCACCAGTACCAGCACCACGCATCAGGCCTACAGTGCGCCTCGCCTCTCCTGCGCTGTCGGAGTCTCCCACTTCTCCAGCGCTGTCGGAGCCTTTCTCCTCTCCTGCGCTGCCAGAGTCTCCCGCCTGTTCAGCGCAGCTAGAGCCTTCTTCCTCTACAGCGCTGCTGGAGTCTCCTGCCTGTTCAGCGCAGGCAGAGCTGCCAGCCTGCATGGAGCAGCCAGAGCTGTCGGTCTGCATGGAGCAGCCAGAGCTGTCAGTCTGCATGAAGCAGCCAGAGCTGTCAGTCTGCATGGAGCAGCCAGAGCTGTCGGTCTGCATGGAGCAGCCAGAGTTGTCAGTCTGCATGAAGCAGCCAGAGATGTCAGTCTGCATGAAGCAGCCAGAGATGTCAGTCTGCATGAAGCAGCCAGAGCTGTCAGTGTGCATGGAGCAGCCAGAGCAGCCAGTCTGCAAGGAGCTGCCAGTCTGCAAGGAACTGCCAGTCTGCAAGGAGCTGTCAGTCTGCAAGGAGCTGTCAGTCTGCAAGGAGCTGTCAGTCTGTAAGGAGCTGCCAGTCTGCAAGGAGCTGCCAGTCTGCACGGAGCTGCCAGTCTGCAAGGAACTGCCAGTCTGCAAGGAGCTGCCAGTCTGCAAGGAGCTGTCAGTCTGCAAGGAGCTGTCAGTCTGTAAGGAGCTGTCAGTCTGCAAGGAGCTGCCAGTCTGCAAGGAGCCGCCAGAGATGTCAGTGTGTAAGAAGCCGCCAGAGCTGTCAGCCTACATGGAGCAGCCAGAGCCGCCAGTCAGCGTGGAGCAGCCAGAGCCGCCAGTCAGCATGGAGCAGCCAGATCTTTCAGTCTGCCAGGTTCCGCCAGTCAGCCAGACTCTTCCAGATCTGCCAGTCAGCCAGACTCTTCCAGATTCGCCAGTCAGCCAGACTCTCCCAGATCCACCAGTCAGCCAGACTCTTCCAGATCTGCTAGTCAACCAGACTCTTCCAGATCTGCCAGTCAACCAGACTCTTCCAGATCCGCCAGTCAACCAGACTCTTCCAGATTCGCCAGTCAACCAGACTCTTCCAGATCTGTCAGTCAGCCAGACTCTTCCAGATCTGCCAGTCAGCCAGACTCTTCCAGATCTGCCAGTCAGCCAGACTCTTCCAGATCTGCCAGTCAGCCAGACTCTTCTTCTTCGTAAGAAGCGTTTCATGGTCCTGGAGTGGCCTAGCTAGTCTCCAGATCTCAACCCCATAGAAAATCTTTGGAGGGAGTTGAAAGTCCGTGTTGCTCAGCAACAGCCCCAAAACATCACTGCTCTAGAGGAGATCTACATGGAGGAATGGGCCAAAATACCAGCAACAGTGTGTGAAAACCTTGTGAAGACTTACAGAAGTGTCCTTGTTCCTGTTTTTGTTAGTTTACACAAGTATAGGCTGTTTCAGTTTTCGTTTCGTTTCGTTCGTTACGTTTATTGTTTGTAGTGTTTGTATTTAGATTCGTGTTACGTTTGTTCATTAAACATGGATCGCAATCTACACACTGCATTTTGGTCCGACTCTCCTTCACACCTAGAAAACCGTTACAGAAACACCTACCACAACCGGACCAAGCAGCGTGTCAACAGGCAGGAGCCGCAGGAGAGGCAACAGAGGCAGCAGCAGCAGCAGCAGCAGCAGCAGGAGCAGCAGCAACTACAGTGGGAGAGGCTGCACTACTTGGAGAAATGGACTTGGGAGGAGATTCTAGACGGGAAAGGACCCTGGGAACAGCCTGGAGATTATTGTCGCCCCAAAGCCGAGCTGGAGGCAGCAAAAGCAGAGAGGCGGCATTATGAGGAGCTAGCACGGCAGAGCAGATGGAAGCCCGAGAGTCAGCCCCAAAAAATGTTTTGGGGGGCTCACAGGGAGTATGGCTATGCCAGGTAGGAGATCAGCGCAAACTCCCTGTGCTTACCGGGGGGCTAGAGAGACCGGGCAGGCACCGTGTTATGCAGTGGTGCGCACGGTGTCCCCAGTGCGGGTGCATCGCCCGGTGCGGTATATTCCAGCTCCTCGTATCGGCCGGGCTAGAGTGGGCATCGAGCCAGGTAAGGTTGGGCAGGCTCGGTGCTCAAGAGCTCCAGTGCGCCTGCACGGTCCGGTCTATCCAGTACCACCTCCACACCCCAGCCCTCCGGTAGCAGCTCCCGCACCAGGCTTCCTGTGCGTGTCCTCGGTCCAGTACCACCAGTACCAGCACCACGCATCAGGCCTACAGTGCGCCTCGCCTCTCCTGCGCTGTCGGAGTCTCCCACTTCTCCAGCGCTGTCGGAGCCTTTCTCCTCTCCTGCGCTGCTGGAGTCTCCTGCCTGTTCAGCGCAGGCAGAGCTGCCAGCCTGCATGGAGCAGCCAGAGCTGTCGGTCTGCATGAAGCAGCCAGAGATGTCAGTCTGCATGAAGCAGCCAGAGCTGTCAGTCTGCATGGAGCAGCCAGAGCTGTCAGTCTGCATGAAGCAGCCAGAGCTGTCAGTGTGCATGGAGCAGCCAGAGCTGCCAGTCTGCAAGGAGCTGCCAGTCTGCAAGGAGCTGCCAGTCTGCAAGGAGCTGCCAGTCTGCAAGGAACTGCCAGTCTGCAAGGAGCTGTCAGTCTGCAAGGAGCTGTCAGCCAGACTCTTCTAGATCTGCCAGACTCTTCCAGATCTGCCAGTCAACCAGACTCTTCCAGATCTGCTAGTCAACCAGACTCTTCCAGATCCGCCAGTCAACCAGACTCTTCCAGATCCGCCAGTCAGCCAGACTCTTCCAGATCCGCCAGTCAACCAGACTCTTCCAGATCCGCCAGTCAGCCAGACTCTTCCAGATCTGCCAGTCAGCCAGACTCTTATAGATCTGCCAGTCAACCAGACTCTTCCAGATCCGCCAGTCAGCCAGACTCTTCCAGATCTGCTAGTCAACCAGACTCTTCCAGATCCGCCAGTCAACCAGACTCTTCCAGATCCGCCAGTCAGCCAGACTCTTCCAGATCTGCCAGTCAACCAGACTCTTCCAGATCTGCCAGTCAACCAGACTCTTCCAGATCTGCCAGTCAACCAGACTCTTCCAGATCCGCCAGTCAGCCGGGATCTGCCAGAACTGCCAGTCTGCAAGGAGCTGCCAGTCTGCAAGGAGCTGCCAGTCTGCAAGGAGCTGCCAGTCTGCAAGGAACTGCCAGTCTGCAAGGAGCTGTTAGTCTGCAAGGAGCTGTCAGTCTGCAATGAGCTGTCAGTTATCAAGGAGCTGTCAGTCTGTAAGGAGCTGCCAGTCTGCATGGAGCTGCCAGTCTGCAAGGAGCTGCCAGTCTGCAAGGAACTGCCAGTCTGCAAGGAACTGCCAGTCTGCAAGGAGCTGCCAGTCTGCAAGGAGCTGTCAGTCTGTAAGGAGCTGTCAGTCTGCAAGGAGCTGCCAGTCTGCAAGGAGCCGCCAGAGCTGTCAGTCTGTAAGAAGCCACCAGAGCTGTCAGCCTACATGGAGCAGCCAGAGCGGCCAGTCAGCGTGGAGCAACCAGAGCCGCCAGTCAGCATGGAGCAGCCAGATCTTTCAGTCTGCCAGGTTCCGCCAGTCAGCCAGACTCTTGCAGATCTGCCAGTCAGCCAGACTCTTCCAGATTCGCCAGTCAGCCAGACTCTTCCAGATCCACCAGTCAGCCAGACTCTTCCAGATCTGCTAGTCAACCAGACTCTTCCAGATCTGCCAATCAACCAGACTCTTCCAGATCCGCCAGTCAACCAGACTCTTCCAGATCCGCCAGTCAGCCAGACTCTTCCAGATCCGCCAGTCAACCAGACTCTTCCAGATCTGCCAGTCAGCCAGACTCTTCCAGATCTGTCAGTCAACCAGACTCTTCCAGATCCGCCAGTCAGCCAGACTCTTCCAGATCTGCTAGTCAACCAGACTCTTCCAGATCTGCCAGTCAGCCAGACTCTTCCAGATCCGCCAGTCAGCCAGACTCTTCCAGATCCGCCAGTCAACCAGACTCTTCCAGATCTGCCAGTCTGCCAGACTCTTCCAGATCTGCCAGTCAGCCAGACTTTTCCAGATCTGCCAGTCAACCAGACTCTTCCAGATCTGCCAGTCAACCAGACTCTTCCAGATCTACCAGTCAACCAGACTCTTCCAGATCCGCCAGTCAACCAGACTCTTCCAGATCCGCCAGTCAGCCAGACTCTTCCAGATCCGCCAGTCAACCAGACTCTTCCAGATCTGCCAGTCAGCCAGACTCTTCCAGATCTGTCAGTCAACCAGACTCTTCCAGATCCGCCAGTCAGCCAGACTCTTCCAGATCTGCTAGTCAACCAGACTCTTCCAGATCTGCCAGTCAGCCAGACTCTTCCAGATCCGCCAGTCAGCCAGACTCTTCCAGATCCGCCAGTCAACCAGACTCTTCCAGATCTGCCAGTCTGCCAGACTCTTCCAGATCTGCCAGTCAGCCAGACTTTTCCAGATCTGCCAGTCAACCAGACTCTTCCAGATCTGCCAGTCAACCAGACTCTTCCAGATCTACCAGTCAACCAGACTCTTCCAGATCCGCCAGTCAGCCGGGATCTGCCAGAACTGCCAGTCTGCAAGGAGCTGCCAGTCTGCAAGGAGTTGCCAGTCTGCAAGGAGCTGCCAGTCTGCAAGGAACTGCCAGTCTGCAAGGAGCTGTTAGTCTGCAAGGAGCTGTCAGTCTGCAATGAGCTGTCAGTCTGCAAGGAGCTGTCAGTCTGCAAGGAGCTGTCAGTCTGTAAGGAGCTGCCAGTCTGCAAGGAGCTGCCAGTCTGCAAGGAGCTGCCAGTCTGCAAGGAGTTGTCAGTCTGCAAGGAGCTGTCAGTCTGTAAGGAGCTGCCAGTCTGCAAGGAACTGCCAGTCTGCAAGGAGCTGCCAGTCTGCAAGGAGTTGTCAGTCTGCAAGGAGCTGTCAGTCTGTAAGGAGCTGTCAGTCTGCAAGGAGCTGCCAGTCTGCAAGGAGCCGCCAGAGCTGTCAGTCTGTAAGAAGCCACCAGAGCTGTCAGCCTACATGGAGCAGCCAGAGCGGCCAGTCAGCGTGGAGCAACCAGAGCCGCCAGTCAGCATGGAGCAGCCAGATCTTTCAGTCTGCCAGGTTCCGCCAGTCAGCCAGACTCTTGCAGATCTGCCAGTCAGCCAGACTCTTCCAGATTCGCCAGTCAGCCAGACTCTTCCAGATCCACCAGTCAGCCAGACTCTTCCAGATCTGCTAGTCAACCAGACTCTTCCAGATCTGCCAGTCAACCAGACTCTTCCAGATCCGCCAGTCAACCAGACTCTTCCAGATCCGCCAGTCAACCAGACTCTTCCAGATCCGTCAGTCAGCCAGACTCTTCCAGATCTGCCAGTCAGCCAGACTCTTCCAGATCTGCCAGTCAGCCAGACTCTTCCAGATCTGCCAGTCAGCCAGACTCTTCTAGATCTGCCAGACTCTTCCAGATCTGCCAGTCAACCAGACCCTTCCAGATCTGCTAGTCAACCAGACTCTTCCAGATCCGCCAGTCAACCAGACTCTTCCAGATCCGCCAGTCAGCCAGACTCTTCCAGATCCGCCAGTCAACCAGACTCTTCCAGATCTGCCAGTCAGCCAGACTCTTCCAGATCTGCCAGTCAACCAGACTCCTCCAGATCCGGCAGTCAGCCAGACTCTTCCAGATCTGCTAGTCAACCAGACTCTTCCAGGTCCGCCAGTCAACCAGACTCTTCCAGATCCGCCAGTCAGCCAGACTCTTCCAGATCTGCCAGTCAGCCAGACTCTTCCAGATCTGCCAGTCAACCAGACTCTTCCAGATCTGCCAGTCAACCAGACTCTTCCAGATCTGCCAGTCAGCCGGGATCTGCCAGAACTGCCAGTCAGCCAGGATCTGCCAGTCGGTCAGGATCCGCCAGTCAGCCAGGATCCGCCAGTCAGCCAGGATCTCCCAGATCCACCAGTCAGCCAGACTCTTCCAGATCTGCTAGTCAACCAGACTCTTCCAGATCTGCCAATCAACCAGACTCTTCCAGATCCGCCAGTCAACCAGACTCTTCCAGATCCACCAGTCAGCCAGACTCTTCCAGATCTGCTAGTCAACCAGACTCTTCCAGATCTGCCAATCAACCAGACTCTTCCAGATCCGCCAGTCAACCAGACTCTTCCAGATCCGCCAGTCAGCCAGACTCTTCCAGATCCGCCAGTCAACCAGACTCTTCCAGATCTGCCAGTCAGCCAGACTCTTCCAGATCTGTCAGTCAACCAGACTCTTCCAGATCCGCCAGTCAGCCAGACTCTTCCAGATCTGCTAGTCAACCAGACTCTTCCAGATCTGCCAGTCAGCCAGACTCTTCCAGATCCGCCAGTCAGCCAGACTCTTCCAGATCCGCCAGTCAACCAGACTCTTCCAGATCTGCCAGTCTGCCAGACTCTTCCAGATCTGCCAGTCAGCCAGACTTTTCCAGATCTGCCAGTCAACCAGACTCTTCCAGATCTGCCAGTCAACCAGACTCTTCCAGATCTACCAGTCAACCAGACTCTTCCAGATCCGCCAGTCAACCAGACTCTTCCAGATCCGCCAGTCAGCCAGACTCTTCCAGATCCGCCAGTCAACCAGACTCTTCCAGATCTGCCAGTCAGCCAGACTCTTCCAGATCTGTCAGTCAACCAGACTCTTCCAGATCCGCCAGTCAGCCAGACTCTTCCAGATCTGCTAGTCAACCAGACTCTTCCAGATCTGCCAGTCAGCCAGACTCTTCCAGATCCGCCAGTCAGCCAGACTCTTCCAGATCCGCCAGTCAACCAGACTCTTCCAGATCTGCCAGTCTGCCAGACTCTTCCAGATCTGCCAGTCAGCCAGACTTTTCCAGATCTGCCAGTCAACCAGACTCTTCCAGATCTGCCAGTCAACCAGACTCTTCCAGATCTACCAGTCAACCAGACTCTTCCAGATCCGCCAGTCAGCCGGGATCTGCCAGAACTGCCAGTCTGCAAGGAGCTGCCAGTCTGCAAGGAGTTGCCAGTCTGCAAGGAGCTGCCAGTCTGCAAGGAACTGCCAGTCTGCAAGGAGCTGTTAGTCTGCAAGGAGCTGTCAGTCTGCAATGAGCTGTCAGTCTGCAAGGAGCTGTCAGTCTGCAAGGAGCTGTCAGTCTGTAAGGAGCTGCCAGTCTGCAAGGAGCTGCCAGTCTGCAAGGAGCTGCCAGTCTGCAAGGAGTTGTCAGTCTGCAAGGAGCTGTCAGTCTGTAAGGAGCTGCCAGTCTGCAAGGAACTGCCAGTCTGCAAGGAGCTGCCAGTCTGCAAGGAGTTGTCAGTCTGCAAGGAGCTGTCAGTCTGTAAGGAGCTGTCAGTCTGCAAGGAGCTGCCAGTCTGCAAGGAGCCGCCAGAGCTGTCAGTCTGTAAGAAGCCACCAGAGCTGTCAGCCTACATGGAGCAGCCAGAGCGGCCAGTCAGCGTGGAGCAACCAGAGCCGCCAGTCAGCATGGAGCAGCCAGATCTTTCAGTCTGCCAGGTTCCGCCAGTCAGCCAGACTCTTGCAGATCTGCCAGTCAGCCAGACTCTTCCAGATTCGCCAGTCAGCCAGACTCTTCCAGATCCACCAGTCAGCCAGACTCTTCCAGATCTGCTAGTCAACCAGACTCTTCCAGATCTGCCAGTCAGCCAGACTCTTCCAGATCCGCCAGTCAACCAGACTCTTCCAGATCTGCCAGTCAACCAGACTCTTCCAGATCCGTCAGTCAGCCAGACTCTTCCAGATCTGCCAGTCAGCCAGACTCTTCCAGATCTGCCAGTCAGCCAGACTCTTCCAGATCTGCCAGTCAGCCAGACTCTTCTAGATCTGCCAGACTCTTCCAGATCTGCCAGTCAACCAGACCCTTCCAGATCTGCTAGTCAACCAGACTCTTCCAGATCCGCCAGTCAACCAGACTCTTCCAGATCCGCCAGTCAGCCAGACTCTTCCAGATCCGCCAGTCAACCAGACTCTTCCAGATCTGCCAGTCAGCCAGACTCTTCCAGATCTGCCAGTCAACCAGACTCCTCCAGATCCGCCAGTCAGCCAGACTCTTCCAGATCTGCTAGTCAACCAGACTCTTCCAGGTCCGCCAGTCAACCAGACTCTTCCAGATCCGCCAGTCAGCCAGACTCTTCCAGATCTGCCAGTCAGCCAGACTCTTCCAGATCTGCCAGTCAACCAGACTCTTCCAGATCTGCCAGTCAACCAGACTCTTCCAGATCTGCCAGTCAACCAGACTCTTCCAGATCCGCCAGTCAGCCGGGATCTGCCAGAACTGCCAGTCAGCCAGGATCTGCCAGTCGGTCAGGATCCGCCAGTCAGCCAGGATCCGCCAGTCAGCCAGGATCTCCCAGATTCACCAGTCAGCCAGGATCTGCCAGTCAGCCAGGATCTGCCAGTCAGCCAGGATCGGCCAGTCAGCCAGGATCTGCCGAAACCACCAGCCAGCCAGGATCTGGTAGATCCATCAACCTGCCTGAGCTTCCACTCACTCCTGAGCTTCCTCTCACTCCCGAGCTTCCTCTCACTCCCGAGCTTCCTCTCACTCCCGAGCTTCCTCTCACTCCCGAGCTTCCTCTCACTCCCGAACTTCCCCTCAATCCCGAGCTTCCCCTCAGTCACAAGCTGCCCCTCAGTCCCGATCTGCTCCTCAGTCCAGTGGGGTTCTGGGTGAACCTACTAGGCCATGGTCGGCGGCGAGGGTGGACTATCCAAGGACGCGAGGAGAGGGGACTAAGACATTGATTGAGTGGGGTCCACGTCCCGCGCCGGAGCCGCCACCATGGACAGACGCCCACCCGGACCCTCCCTATTGTTTTGAGGTGCGTTCGGGAGTCCGCACCTTAGGGGGGGGTTCTGTCACGCCCTGGTCGAAGTATTTTGTGTTTATCTTTATTTATTTGGTCAGGCCAGGGTGTGGCATGGGTTTTTGTATGTGGTGTGTATGTATTGGGATTGTAGCTAGTGGGGTGTTCTAGTTAAGTCTATGGCTGTCTGAAGTGGTTCTCAATCAGAGGCAGGTGTTTATCGTTGTCTCTGATTGGGAACCATATTTAGGCAGCCATATTCTTTGAGTTTGTCGTGGGTGATTGTCCTTAGTGTCCTTGTTCCTGTTTTTGTTAGTTTACACAAGTGTAGGCTGTTTCGGTTTTCGTTTCGTTTCGTTCGTTACGTTTATTGTTTGTAGTGTTTGTATTTAGATTCGTGTTACGTTTGTTCATTAAACATGGATCGCAATCTACACGCTGCATTTTGTTCCGACTCTCCTTCACACCTAGAAAACCGTTACAGTTGATTTAACCAGTTTGTGCCCCGTGGGTAATCTCTACCTGTCAGATGATATTTAAAAAATATATAGTGTGACCAATTATCACCAAACATAATCTCAAACTGTGAAAAATGCCTAGTTACACAAGCCTTGTTTCGAAAGCTTTGTTTTGAAACTGTGTGTTGATGTGACTCACGTTCTTGGCTGCCAGGAAGTCCAGACCTTGAGCCACCTGATAGGAGAACCTCAGCAGGTCATCCATGTCCAATGGCCATGAGTCTGGCCCTCCCTCCTCACACAGAGAGTCTGATAGAATAGAATAGAATAAAATAAAATAGAATAGAATATATCGATGTCCACCCAAATGTCTAACTTAGTCAAAGAACAATACAATGGAAAACTTGTGCAGTGACTGGTGCTTGATAAATGAGAAGGTAGAGCGACAGATTGTTTACCCAGAGAGGAGTTGACGGGCTGGGGACCAGGCCTCATCTCCAGGTAGCTATCAGAAGACACACTGGAGATCCCACTGTCACTGGTAGAGGGGAGGGGAGGGGAGGAAGGGATCAGAGGGGGAGGGGGAGGTTCGGGAGGAGGCTAATCAGACAAAGTGGTTACGTCACCAGGCTGCTGCTGTATGTTGAATAAAGGTTACTGAGAGTTCACCTGCTTTTTCATGAGCTTGGTGCATGCCAATATGATCTATACCTTCTGATGAACTGTTTCTCCTCACAGACGTTCTTGTAGTCGCTGGTCTCTTCTGGTACCTCTGGCATGTTCATGACAGTGTTCAGGAAGGTCTCCTGCTTGTGTCGCAGGAAGTTCAGAAGGTCTCCATGACTACAGTACTCGGTGATCACCAGTACGGGTCCTTAGAGAAGATTCATGAATATTATTTTATAGAAATTGAGAGATTTTAAACTTCCAAATATACTGTATTTTTTAAGCTAAAAATGTTGGTCGAATTTGATTCAAATACGTGATATGATACATACGTAATATGTATTTTCCATGCATTTTAAGGAGAGTGCTCCGTTCTCACCTGCCTGAGTGCAGGCTCCCAGCAGGTTGACAATGTTCTTGTGCTGTCCCAGGTGACTCAGGATCTTCAGTTCTGACATCAGAGCCTCTCTCTCATCTGAGTGGGCCCTGGCTGCAGAGAGAGAGAAATTACCCTGTACCACTCAGATCACAGCCATTTTTGCAGCTTTAATCAATTCTACTCCTGGATTAAAAAGCGTTCTCTTTTCAATGGATTCTGACCTTTGAGCATCTTGACAGCCACTCGTATCGCGTTGTCGTCCTCCCCCAGACCATAAGCTGTGGCCTCCACCACCTTCCCAAAGGCCCCGGCTCCTAGGATCTTCCCTGCAGGTCACACAGCCAACACATCACTTACAAACGTAACTGTAAGTCAATATACTTTATTTTCGTAAGTAAATACAATTTATAGTTGTACATTTAGTTGAGATTCCATGCATTCGCCAACCAGCAAGAACTGCCTTTTCAAATCAAGATACAATGTATTACACAAGAGTGGAATATCTATCTCCAAAGTACCAAACCACTACAGTATCCTGTTTAAGAAAAGGTCACAAACCTAGCTTGAGCTTGTCCCTGGGAAACTCCCACTTTTCATTGTATGGCAGCTGACTTGGGTCGATGAAGGTGTAGTTGTTTCCATCACTGGCCTGGATGATCTTCCACCGGATCTCATATCTCGGTTTCTGCAAAGGGAGGGAAATGTTCATTAGTCAATCATTTGAAAAGCTAAAAGGAAACAATGATTTGAAACTAGAGATATTTGTGAATACTCTATTCATAGATATATCCATTTATTACCAAGGTTTATTTTAGACGAGATTGCATACTGGTCTCTCAGTGTATTTTGTATATGGCAGAGGCTGTTGTGTGTCCTACCTGCTTGTACTTGTAGAGCAGGATGATGAGTAGCAGGATGAGGAAGGCCAGAACACCAGCTGCTCCCGATAGGGTGGAGGTGAACACTTTATCTATCCAATTAGAGAGCAGACGGAGAGTCAGGAGGGAGAGGGTAGATGACACTCGGAATGTTCTATGTATAATGGTTTTGGAATGGGTTTATGTGGAACTGAGGATGAATAGCTGTAGCTAAAGTAACAGATTATGTGAATCTGAATCAACAAATGAACGGACAGTTCATGTACAGTTCATGTACTTGACTATGATGACACAGAAACAAGGAGTGTGAACTAAGGATTAGACAGTAACCATGAGGATAGCCATGGATGACTGTGCTTTGACTCTTACCGGAAACTTCCATGGCGAAGGTGTCTTTGCCAACTCCGGCCAGGTTGAAGGCGACACACTCCACGGTCATCCTACGGTTGGACGGTCCCACGGTTAGGACGCTCTCGACTTCGACCGGCCCATACTCCTCCCTCTGGACCTCCACCGTCTGTGCCAGGAGAGGAGCAGGCATCTGGAGACCTGTGTTGTTCTCATTGCACCTGTTCTCATAGAAAGGGAAAGAGATAGATTGACTCCCTCATTTAGTTATGACATCCAATACGTTATTATATAAAAAAAACACCATAGGAGTGATATTCTGCGAAGAGTGCCTTTTGATATTTTAAGTAGAAATTTGGCACCAATATTGAATTTTAAAGCCTGTTATATTAAATGTAGTGCCCTTTAACATAGACAACATGGAGAATTTATACATCTCATTTTTAATATATATAAAGACTTGCTGAAGTGCAAAAATTCAGCATTTTGTGGCTCAGTGCCTCTGTGACTTCTTGGTCGATTTTAACCCACTTAATCCCAACATTTCTCCAAGCTATTTTGTTGGTTTGACAGAGTCATTTCTGAGGATTACTATTTATTTTGTGTCATTCATTTACATATGTCGCTTATTTTAATGTCAACTCTGTCACGTGAATTGAACTCTCATTTTAACATGGTGAAATTGTTTTTTTCATTCAAAAGGAACAAACATCTAATAATCAAAACATAATGTAAAAGCAGGTGAGCTGGTTCTACTCCTTCAGGCGATTTTCAGTTTTTTTGTGGTGGTAAACTGAGCGTGTCGTGTATAACACGTCCACCGTGTTACCAATAGATAGATAGCCTAGAGAAGTAATAACAGTTCTTTTGTGGTGGAAAACTGAGCGTGTCGTGTATAACACGTCAACCGTGTTACCAATAGATAGATAGGCTAGAGAAGTATTAACAGTTCTTTTGTGGGGGTGAAGTTTGCATTCAATTGCCACTCGCTGTTGCAAACAACAAGCTTCCATTCCCACTGTCACAAGGGGGTTCATGGTTGATTTAAGATGAAGTCGTCAACCCTGATATGGTCAACCCTGTTATGGTCAACCGTTACTTTATTTGGCACTTAATAGGCACTTACTGAAGTCATTTTTGTCATTTAACATCTTTGCGATGTGAAAAAATGTTTTTTATGAAGTTGAACATGTGCTCTTTATGATTATGATTATTTTTTTTTTTTACCAAGTTACACTTCTCAAAAGGCATTGAATTGGTGGAATGATCCATTATACCTATTTAGTCTTTCCTATCATCAATGATGGGTATTTCTGTGCTTATTAAGTCTCTATTTTACCACATCAATATCATACCACTGCCCTCTAGTAACCCTCATGCAAACACTTACGTGGCTCGGATTCCAGAGCACTGGTACCAGAGGATGATGGGAGCAGGATAACCGAACGACGTACACATGAGGCTGGTGATGTTCTCCCATCTCACCACTGCAACCGGCTTCTCTGCCAATCACGAGAGAGCATGGTTAACTAAACCATGTTTTAAATACAGATACAGATAGTCAATAGATGCCTTGATAAAAACGTGTATTCCTCAGAGAGTTGTTGTATGAACTGATGCAGTGCATCTGTATCATTATGTCTGTGTGTATAGATATTGACACTACTGATACTTTACTCACGATACATTTGGACTTGGAATGTGATGGATGCGTTGGCCATGGCACTCCTGGCATAGAAGGTGTACTGGCCTTGCTCTTGTGCAATCATTCTCTTTAGCAGCAGGGTAGCGGAATACCTGAGGGGAAACCAGGCAGGATCTGTCGTAGCACCACTAGAGATCTAACCACTGGACAGTGGTGTAACGTACTTGAGAAAAAATACTTTAAAGTACTACTTAAGTCGTTTTTTGGGGTATCTGTACTTTACGATTTATATTTTTGACAACTTTTACTTTTACTTCACTACATTCCTAAAGAAAACAATGTACTTTTAACTCCATACATTTTTCCTGACACCCAAAAGTACTCATTACATGTTGAGTTTTTAGCAGGACAGGAAAATGGTCCAATTCACGCACTTATTAAGAGAACACATGGTCATCCCTACTGCCTCTGATCTGGCTGACTCACTAACCACAAATGCATAATTTCTAAATGATGTCTGAGTGTTAGTGTGTACCCCTGGCTATCCTTCTATTTTAAAAACAAGAAAATGGTCCTGTCTGGTTTGCTTTATAGAAGCAATTTGAAATGATTTACACTTTTACTTTTACTTTTGATACTTAAGTATATTTAGAATCAAATACTTTTAGACTTTTACTCAAGTAGTATTTTACTGGGTGACCTTCACTTTTACTTGAGTAACTTTCTATTAAGGTATCTACTCAAGTGTGTACTTAAGTATGTAAATTGGGAACTTTTTCCACCACTGCCACTGGAGATGAAACCACTGGAGATCTAACCACTGGAGATCTAATCACTGGAGATCTAACCACTGGAGATCTAACCACTGGAGTCTAACCACTGGATATCTAACCACTTGAGATATAACCACTGGAGTCTAACCACTGGAGATCTAACCACTGGAGATCTAACCACTTGAGATATAACCACTGGAGTCTACCACTGGAGATCTAACCACTGGAGATCAAACCACTGGAGATCTAACCACTGGAGATCTAACCACTTGAGATATAACCACTGGAGTCTAACCACTGGAGATCTAACCACTGGAGTCTAACCACTGGAGATCTAACTACTTGCGATATAACCACTGGAGTCTAACCACTGGAGATCTAACCACTGGAGATCTAACCACTGGAGATATAACCACTGGAGTCTAACCACTGGAGATCTAATCACTGGAGATCTAACCACTGGAGTCTAACCACTGGATATCTAACCACTTGGGATATAACCACTGGAGTCTAACCACTGGAGATATAACCACTGGAGTCTAACCACTGGACATCTAAACACTTGGGATATAACCACTGGAGTCTAACCACTGGATATCTAACCACTTGAGATACAACCACTGGAGATCTAACCACTTGAGTTACAACCACTGGATTCTAACCACTGGAGATCTAACCACTGGAGTCTAACCACTGGAGATCTAACCACTTGAGATATAACCACTGGAGTCTAACCACTGGAGATCTAACCATTGGAGATCTAAGCACTTGAGATATAACCACTGGAGACATAACCACTGGAGATCTAACCACTGGAGTCTAACCACTGGAGATCGAACCACTGGAGTCTAACCACTGGAGATCTAATCACTGGAGATCTAATCACTGGAGATCTAACCACTGGAGTCTAACCACTGGATATCTAACTACTTGAGATATAACCACTGGAGTCTAACCACTGGAGATCTAACCACTGGAGATCAAACCACTGGAGATCTAACCACTTGAGATATAACCACTGGAGTCTAACCACTGGAGATCTAACCACTTGAGATATAACCACTGGAGTCTAACCACTGGAGATCTAACCACTGGAGATCAAACCACTGGAGATCTAACCACTGGAGATCTAACCACTTGAGATATAACCACTGGAGTCTAACCACTGGAGATCTAACCACTGGAGATCTAACCACTGGAGATCTAACCACTTGAGATATAACCACTGGAGTCTAACCACTGGAGATCTAACCACTGGAGTCTAACCACTGGAGATCTAACCACTTGAGATACAACCACTGGAGATCTAACCACTTGAGTTACAACCACTGGATTCTAACCACTGGAGATCTAACCACTGGAGTCTAACCACTGGAGATCTAATCACTGGAGATCTAACCACTGGAGTCTAACCACTGGATATCTAACCACTTGGGATATAACCACTGGAGACATAACCACTGGAGATATAACCACTGGAGATCTAACCACTGGAGTCTAACCACTGGAGATCGAACCACTGGAGTCTAACCACTGGAGATCTAATCACTGGAGATCTAACCACTGGAGATCTAACCACTGGAGTCTAACCACTGGATATCTAACCACTTGAGATATAACCACTGGAGTCTAACCACTGGAGATCTAACCACTGGAGATCAAACCACTGGAGATCTAACCACTTGAGATATAACCACCGGAGTCTAACCACTGGAGATCTAACCACTTGAGATCTAACCACTTGAGATATAACCACTGGAGATCTAACCACTGGAGATCAAACCTCTGGAGATCTAACCACTGGAGATCTAACCACTTGAGATATAACCACTGGAGTCTAACCACTGGAGATCTAACCACTGGAGATCTAACCACTGGAGATCTAACCACTTGAGATATAACCACTGGAGTCTAACCACTGGAGATCTAACCACTGGAGTCTAACCACTGGAGATCTAACCACTTGAGATACAACCACTGGAGATCTAACCACTTGAGTTACAACCACTGGATTCTAATCACTGGAGATCTAACCACTGGAGTCTAACCACTGGATATCTAACCACTTGGGATATAACCACTGGAGTCTAACCACTGGAGATCTAACCACTTGAGATATAACCACCGGAGTCTAACCACTGGAGATCAAACCACTGGAGATCTAACCACTTGAGTTACAACCACTGGATTCTAACCACTGGAGATCTAACCACTGGAGTCTAACCACTGGAGATCTAATCACTGGAGATCTAACCACTGGAGTCTAACCACTGGATATCTAACCACTTGGGATATAACCACTGGAGTCTAACCACTGGAGATATAACCACTGGAGTCTAACCACTGGACATCTAACCACTTGGGATATAACCACTGGAGTCTAACCACTGGAGATATAACCACTGGAGTCTAACCACTGGACATCTAACCACTTGAGATATAACCACTGGAGTCTAACCACTGGAGTCTAATCACTGGAGATCTAACCATTGTATATCTAACCACTGGAGATCTAACCATTTGAGATCTAACCATTGGAGTCCAACCACTGGATATCTAACCACTGGAGATCTAACCACTGGATATCTAGCCACTGCAGATATAACCACTGGATATCTAGCCACTGCAGATATAACCACTGGAGATCTAACCACTGGAGTCTAACCACTGGAGATCTAACCACTGGAGATCTAACCACTGGAGATCTAACCACTGAAGAAATAACCACTGGAGTCTAACCACCATGCTCAATTGTTACCGCATATAGAAAGAGGGGGAGCCGGCTGGTGAACTAGATTACTGGAGCTCTTTAACCAAAGAGCAATGAGTGCAGATGGTGTGATGTGCTGAATACTACATCATGGTTCTCCTCAGACTGTTGCTACTATGCCTCATCACAGAAGTAAAACATTACAGAAGCTCCTTCCTTCTGGTTTCATAGTACAGAACTCTCTGGACCGCTGAGTTTGTGTCAGATCAACTAATACACTGCTGCTGCTGCTTACCCATTCTACATTTTTACTGTGAACAAGTCAGCTTCTGATCTGTGAACATTTCACATTGACACTGTCTCACACCCGTTTTCTGTTGCTGCGCATTTGTCCAACAGGCCCAAACGTCTTCCCAATACAGTAGCTTCATTCAGTCAGTTCCCTTCACCTTGTTGTGCTCACCTGTTGTTGTAGCGCGTGAAGATGTGTTCCTGTGTGGGCGAGGACGTTGGGGTCTCCCAGCTCTGGGCTATGATCTGGGGGTACGCCTCGATCAGGACACAGAGCTTCAGGTCCTCCCCCTCGTTCACTTCAATGGACAGGCCTTGGTGGGCTAGCTTGGAGGACAGCTGGGGGGACAGACGGATGTAGGGCTCCTCTGGACAGGGACACAGAGAAACATGGAAGGGTTATATTTAAGGTTAGCCAGGGTTGTATTCCTTAGGCACCAAACCAAAGAAAATGAAAAATATAGATTTTCCTTTCCCTTGTAAAAAGTTTTGCTGCAGTTTGCCCTAATGAATACAATCCAGTTATGTGACTGGAATGTGTTCTATTATACAATGGGTTTGTCTGATCCTGGATGCTGGTTGGTTATAACCATTGGTTGTCTTTTTCACGGCTGTTGTCTATTTGGACAATGAGATTGATCAATGAGATAACAACCTATATTCATACACTCAAAAAGACCGCCAAAATGTTGTTGAGTTTCCAATGTGTTATCAACCACAAACCACAACCAAATTCCAAAGGAAAAACAATGTCAGATGTTTTATTTAGTTGTCACCCAGATGTCTATCACTACGATTTCAACCATTTAAAATCACATCAACGTTAAAATGTGAATATACAGTAATATCAGATATTTTGTTTATTTATGCAACAGCTGAATGTGTTATCACTATGCATCATCTAATAACAGAACCAACTGACCTGGATTGCAATTGAGATTACATTAAAAGTACATGGTGCAAATGGTGCAAATGATCTGTTCAAACATGCAGCAGGTTGGGAGATTGGGAACTTATCTGGGCTAGCTAAAGCCAACTTCATAAAATTGGTGGAACGACACAGCATTAACTAACCTACGACCAGCAGGTAGGTGGCAGAGCTATTGACTCCAGCCTCATTGGTTCCAGTGCAGGTAATGTTCCCTGTGTCTGACTGGTCTACTGCAGGGATGGTCAGGATGCTCTCAATGTCCAGACGGCTGTCCTTAGACTGGACATTCTCCTCTATGGTGGATCTCTGTAAGAAGTAAGAAGAGACAGGAAACATTTTTTATCCCGAAGACCTATTATCATGCACTTTGTTTTGGCCAACTCTTGGATAGAGCTACAGCTTGTGACACAGTGGAACAAATAGGTTGTTTCAGAAACTCTGACAGTGGAACAAATAGATTGTTTCAGAAACTCTGACAGTGGAAGAAATAGGTTGTTTCAGAAACTCTGACAGTGGAACAAATAGGTTGTTTCAGAAACTCTGACAGTGGAACAAATAGGTTGTTTCAGAAACTCTGACAGTGGAACAAATAGGTTGTTTCAGAAACTCTGACAGTGCTTGCCCTCTTGTAATTCCAGGTGACGTTGTAGTTGAAGTTAGGGTTGTGTGTGGTGCAGTGGATTCTCAGCTTCTCTCCCACGATACGAACATACTCATCCTTCTCCAGGAATACGTAAGGTGGGAAACGCAGCCCTGGACACAGAGGGAACCAGATACACGACATGTATAATAAAGCAACATACTCCTTTTTCAATTAAACTCAATTTTGAAAATATCAAATTTGTACACATTGTACAGTATGGTACAGTACGAACCATGGGCCTGATCAAGTTTGTACAGTATGCTTTGACTTAGGTCTGGTCACTTTATCTAAAGTATCCCTCCACAACACTCAACCTACTCACTTTGAATGATGTTGATGGAGAAAGCCTTGGACGTCCTCTCCACCCCATGGAGCTTGGCGCTACAGACATAGTCTGCATTGTAGCTGGGTTGGAGGTTGCGGATAAGGATGCCTCTGCGGGGGTCTGCTGTGTAGTTCATGCCTGGGGGTACGGAGGTGCAGTTGTCCATGCGGAGCCCCAGGTCTGTAGCCTCTGGGTCAGTTAGCAGGCAGGGGAGCAGATAGTTCTCCCCCTCCTTCCTCACCACACTCAGGGACGTGCTGCTGGTCCAAAATAGGCTGTCTGGGTCTGATGGAGAAGGTGGGATGTGTTAGAATGAGAGATACTGGGGAGATAAGCAAACAAAAACCATGCCCCCAAGACTTTTAAAATCAAAATCATCACTCTCTCTACAGGTATGGTAAATTAACAGCAACTCAGTACTCTTCTGAGCTTACCTTTCACATACACGTGCACTGTAGAAAACAAGTTCTGGCCCTTGACGTTCACACTGGTATATTCACACTTATAGGTCCCAGTGTGTTCTGCAGAGGGACGGTCCACCCTGAAGGTTCTGACTCTCCCCTTGACCTTGGAGATGAAGCGCTTGTGTTTGGCCAACCGGGTCAGCCAGTTGACTGGCCCATCACCCTCACACCTCAGGACTAATGGGGTGCCAGGGTTCAGTACTACCTCAGACCCAACCACGAGTTGGGAGTTGAGCTTGATTACAGGATGCCGCCATTGTGCTGAGGGAAACAGAGACCAGAGACGTTAAAACTCCATCACTATATTGGGCTGATGGATTGTTATTATAGCAGTACATGGACATACACTTTAATGGTTAGGACGGACTACTTCTTGACCATGTGAACAGACCAGGAAACTCAAAACATGATTAAATCAATTGGTGTTCATCAACTCAACTCAGATCACTATTTCCTTCTGTTTTGACCTTTCCATGAAGACCGAGGAGAACTGAAAGTCGTCCTGGTCACTCTGCGTTAAACATTTAACTTGGACACTGCAAATTCAGGAAACACATTGCAGAGCTGGCCCTAAAGGAGAGGTCTCACTCCCTCTCTCACTTCTGCTTTCCAACTCTGTATCTATGTCATGATGAAAGGAGACTTACTAACTAGCAATGACCCCAGCATGCAAAGTCTACTATAGGCTACCCATACCCTCTTATTGCCTTGCCCTTTTACACCCTCAAACACAAGAAAAAACAAACAAAGAGTTGACTCAGTGTTTTCTCGTCCAAAAACAGAAGGGACAGATGCAGACAGAGGGAGACAGAGGGAGCTATATGGGGTGTAAAGACCATGGAGATGTTCTCCCTTGGGGTGTGACAAAGCTAACTGCTGCCTGGTGACACACAGAGAAACAATGCCTTCTTTGAGACACTCCAACAACTTATTGGGGTCAAGGGGGTTTTAAGAACATCAAGACAAATCTCCAGTAGAAGATGGCTTTAAAGGACATTTCTAGTTGTTTTCTTCTTTTAAATCTATAAAACCTCATTTGGGCTTTCTCATGGTGCAGTTTTATTCAGCATTCACTCTACTGTATTTGGCAACCATGAAGCAGATGAAGCATCATCATGAAACATCTCAACACTACAGCAGCCTAAGTGTTCCCTCCATTTGTTCTTACACGTAAAGTTTGTTTCTTGTTTTATCTCAAAGCAGAACTGAGATTTGTTGTTCAGCAGATGTTCTTATTTATCACAGTACACAGCTCAACTTTAGAGGGTCAGAGGGAGGGGGCTGTTCTTGGTTTTGTGCCATTCAGCATTCTGGGTCCAGATTTCCTGATAACATTACACACCACCTCCCTATGGACTCCAAGTATACTAGCTGCCTATCAAATACATATGGCTGTGATACAATGGAGCAAGACCTCAGCCATATGTACAGGACAGTACTGTCCTACATATGATTGTTCATATTCAAGACCTCAGACACATGCTTCTTTGATATGTTGTCTGATAAATGTGATGTGACATTTAAAGGGGCAATCAGCAGTTGCTACACCCATTTTTGGAGTAACAAATAAATGGTATGTACTCATTGATTCTTGAAGAATATAACTTAGAAATGCCCCATGAGCTAAGTTCAACTGTCATACTCCATCAGCACACATGAAAACAATTCTACAGTTTACTATATAATACTACAGAACTTACTATAGAATTCTGTAGTAAACTGTATTATACTGTAGAATACTATAATACACACTATAGTAAACCTCGATCATGTGTGTACTTACTATAGAATGCTGTATACTGTAGAACACTATAGTAAATTCTACAGTATTATCCCCCCCAAAAACACTGTAGTAAATGCTACAATAATGTCCGCAATAACACTACAGTAAATACTACAGTATACTACAATCTGTAAAACACTACATTAATTACTATAGTATAAACTACAGTATTATTTTACTACAGTATTTATACTATAGTTAACTGTAAATACTAAATACTACAGTACTGACTTTTGTCCGCAAAAACAATACATTGAATACTACAGTAAACTCTGCAAAAACTCTACAGTGAATACTACAGTATACCATAGTATACTATAGTATTTTTTTCATGTGGGAGAACCCAAAATATGAGCTTGGTTTACTACAATGCAAATGTAAACAAGCACTAAATAGCCTCAAAACATGGTTAAAAATATAATTTTGATATCATGGATGGTCAGTCTTTGCATCCATAGCCATGTCTATTGCTTTGAGAGTGGCTACATTTCTCCAAACAATAACAGTAGCGGGGAAAACGTGTTGTTATTGTTTTTAACTGCTGAATTGGAGCTTTAAATTGCATTTTTAGTCTGGCATTATCCACGTAAAAGTATGGAGGACACAAGAGCTGCATTAAATACAATATCAACAATACTACCAAGTGGCCCGTGTGGTCCAACTGTTACACACGTATGCCAGAGGGTTCAAATCAGGCCCACCTCCCCTTTGACTCACCCTCCCACTATCTCCCCTGTCTTTCCAAACTTTACTATCTATTCAAAAAGCAAAATAATTACAAAAGGTGTGGGACTGCTCCACTCCTTCAAATAAAAAAGACCTTTAAACGACAGAACCAAACCAAGTCATGAACCTGAATCCCAATATAATCCAGTACTCAACAGGTGTTGAGACTTACCTTGAGCTGCAGTGGGCAGGATCCCCAGCAGAAAGGCCAGGTACAGCACCATCCTGGAACTTTTCCAGCTCTGTGTCTGGCTGTATGTCTGTATGTCTCGGAGTGTTGTTATTGCGTCTGTGGTCAAGGAGAGAAATGAGGAGTCATCAGGTTGGAACTCTGCTGTCATACACTTCTTCTTTTCTAAGGACGAGTGGGAAAACAAAACATACAGGATTTGTCACTTTGAAATCTGGAAATATAGGCCATACCTTACTGAATGCCGATTCAAATGTGATTTGAACATGGCTAAGATTGTAAACATCAGATGAACTCTACTGTACCTGTAGATGTCTTCAGCACCGTGGTAAGATCTGACCTCACCAAGCTGTATGGGTCCAGCATCCAGGAGCGAGTAAAGTCCCGCCAACCCTGTTTCTCTTCAGTCTCCGTCTCTCTTAGTCTGACACGGAGACAGTAAAAGAGATATAAACAGACAGACGGACAGACAGAGGTGTCACGCTCCCCGCTAATGACTATGCGTCTCGGTTTGGTTAGCAAACAGGCCGGCCCTCCCAATCCTAATGCCATGGTGCTGAGAGCTGAGACTAATCTCCTGTGATGGTGGTCACACTGCTGCACTGCTGCCTAGCCTGCCGGCCTAGCCCCAGCCCCAGCCTGTTCCAGCCAGCCCCAACCCAGGCCTCCATGGTCCTCAGCCACAAGTGGAGCAGAGGGCTGGGGCTTCTGGGAGGACAGTAAAAAGACCTCTTTGATGGCCCTCAGAATGCAACCAGGGAATAGAGAGAGAGTGTATGTGTGTGTGTGTGTGTGTGTGTGTGTGTGTGTGTGTGTGTGTGTGTGTGTGTGTGTGTGTGTGTGTGTGTGTGTGTGTGTGTGTGTGTGTGTGTGTGTGTGTGTGTGTGTGTGTGTGTGTGTGTGTGTGTGTGTGTGTGTGTGTGTGTGTGTGTGTGTGTGTGTGTGTGTGTGTGTGTGTGTGTGTGTGTGTGTGTGTGTGTGTGTGTGTGTGTGTGTGTGAGTGTGTGTGTGTGTGTGGGGGGGATTCTGCTGAAGGCTCAAAAAAGAGAGGCTTTGATAGGACTGGTTTATAAGGGATGATATAAGTCTAGCTGGGCTTGGGAAAGTTTGTTTGGATTTGCTGATTCTCAACAGCTAGCTCTTCGAGTTAGGCTCAATTCATGTGGGGACGATTTATCTCTTCTACATTGATTGAATAAAGCCAATGCATTAGAAGACAAGTCTGTGTAGCAAGTATGTGTTGTTGTTGAAGTTATGACAGCTGAACAACACAATTCATATTTTCTGTTAAATAGCAGTACTCTGCATGTCATTGAACTACTAAAAAATAGACAACAGGAACTGTCCCTCATTAGCTAGTTTAAAAGAAGACAGTAAGGACACAATGAAATGATCTATCATATTTTCATTATAAACTTTTATTTTCACATAAACGTTTATAAACTACATACAAAAATACATTCGTAAACATACAGAGAAGTTTTGGTACAATAGCGTGTGTGTGGTGAATATTCTACAATATGTAGTGTTCTGCATTCTGTGTTCCTATACCATGTGACAAATATGTACAAGGAAGCATATCATTTATATTTCACTGGTAGTGTATGTAACAATAGGAGAACCTCTGCCAGCAAGTGACAAATTATCTCAGGTATCATATAATTGCTTGAAGAAAATAGATTCAAATATTTATAGCCATATTTCTGTAGAAGATCTCCTTCCATAGAAATGCTTATTGTATATCCTTTCGTATGGATACTATAGGCCATATATTTGTTTCTTTCATAGAACTTTATACAATACAAAAGCACTTCAAATATCTCAATTATTAGTCACAGTACAAAACAACGTACTAATCTTGTACCAGGTGTGCTAAGGCAGTGATATGCTCAGATTATTTCTCATTCAGTCAGTACCGCTGTAATAAAAACATACATTTCTTTCATATCTCTCATAATCATTCACTCTCTTATCTACTGTACCTCAAATCCTTTTCTTGGAAATGTTTTCCTAAACATTGTAAAGTGCAACATTTATACAGAACTGTTTAAAACAAACACTACATAAAATGAAAAAATAAATCTATATAAAACTAAAGACAACATAAAATGATAATTTGAGACATATCATTTACTGAGTGTATAATGTTCTGCTCAATTAAGGCTGATGTATGCTTAGCTCTTCTCAAAATGAATTACATTCTCGCAAAATAACCTGGAGTAGAAAATAGAAAGTACGCATTTGTAACTTAAGGACACAAACAAAACAAAAAAATCCTCAGTGCAACTAGAATATCATATTCAATTAATGTTGAGAAGTATAGATGCCATAAGATTGTGTTAATGTTTTTTTTTTTACCAACTAAAGTACCTGTCAGAAAACTGGAACTTTTTCACACAAGCAAAATGTAACAGTACATGCTCCACTTTTAGTGATTTTCAAAACTGAAAGGGTTTTGGAGGCTTAATGTTTGTATCTTCAAAATGTATATAGTTCTGCATGTAGTTCTGTCCTTGAGCTGTTCTTGTCTATTAATGTTCTGTATTATGCTATGTTTCATGTTTCGTGTGGACCCCATGAAGAGTAGCTGGTGCTAATGGGGATCCAAATAAAATACAAAATAACATAAAAATACAACACATGTGAAAGGAAAAATGTGAATACAAATCACCATAGAAACACTGCAATAGTGACCACAATGCTACATACAGTATTTTACAAATCATGAATCCCTAACTTAAAAGTAACTTCTTATGTGATACTAATACTTATTTTCTTATGCGAGGGCTTTGCAAATGATACTTTATTCAAGATGGAGTAGTTTGCATCATCAATCAACATCAATGATTAAATGTGTCACTCTCATAGTAAATATAGATTTTGAATAGATTTTCAACACAGCATTCTTTTGAAAGCACCAATTGTGGAATATTTGCTAAAGCAGTGGGAGTCGTTTGTGTTGTAAAAGTCACCTTCTAATTGAATTTGCTACATTTTTCTCTTAATCCACTAAAGCTATTCAGGAATGTCATACTTTCACCAAGTTCCTTGAAAGGCTTACAGGAAGCTGTCTTCCGCTTCCGGTGTTCCAGAGGACTCCAGTGGAATCAGGGCCTGGTTGGCATGGAGATATTTCTCCTCTGGAATGGTGTCTGCCTCCACTGTCTCCTGGGAGATGGAATCAGCCTCCTCGTCCTCCAGAGCCCGAGAACTACAGGGAATAACAACACACATGTTCTTTCACAAACCTCTCTGTGATTCTATGGTTTATTTCAGGTGAAAATTATGCATTAATCACAGTAAGGCGCCTATAAATTCCATGTAAACTATCACTTTTAAGCCATCTATGCTCATCTTAGATTTCTGCTTAAATATCCTGTGCACTGTATGCACAATCCTTATTGCTCACAATGTATACATCGTAACATAAAACAGCTTTTGTCTAAATCCCACATCTGGCTGTGTGGGTTGGTGTTGTAACAATACAAGATCCTCTAGAGTAAATCTGACTCATCTGTCCTGCATACCAAGCACTTGGCACACATCTGCAGTCAGTCAGTCAGTCAGGCAGACGTATGTCAGACGGCTATACCTTGCGAGGCTTTTCGTTGGCATGTCGTTAGCCTCGGAGCAGACTTCCTCCTCAGGCTTGGGGTCTGGGATGGGGATGATGTAGTCGTTGTAGGAAGCTTCCTCACCATCTGCCTCGGATCTGAAGTCCCCAGTGAGGGGGTAGGGGTTTGTGTCCTGGGGGGTAGCAGGGGCGGTGGACGGGGTTAGGGCCGGAGTGGGGAAGTGAGAGGAGAGCCTGGGTTTGGTGCGGACCACGGCTGGGTGGTCACGCTTGAAGAACTCATCGTTGACCTGGCAGTATCTCTACACCAATAAACAATCAATAACATATATCTACAATCAATAAATACCAAACTGATGCATGAATCATACATCCATAAACAATGCATACATATTTCACATACACTACCATTTAAAAGTTTGGTTGTCACTTAGAGATGTCCTTGTTTTTGAAAGAAAAGCAAATTATTTGCTCCATTAAAATAATTGATCAGAAATACAGTGTAGACATTGTTAATGTTGTAAATGTCTATTTTAGCTGGAAACGGCTGATTTTTAATGGAATATCTACATAGGCGTACAGAGGCCCATTATCAGCAACCATCACTCCTGTGTTTCAATGGCACGTTGTGTTAGCTAATCCAAGTTTATCATTTTAAAAGGCTAATTGATCATTAGAAAACCCTTTTGCAATTATGTTAGCACAGCTGAAAACATTTGATCTGATTAAAGAAGCAATAAAGCTGGCCTTCTTTAGACTAGTTGAGTATCTGGAGAATCAGAATTTGTGGGTTCGATTACAGGCTCAAAATGGCCAGAAACAAAGAACTTTCTACTGAAACTTGTCCATCTGTTCTTGTTCTGAGAAATTAAGGCTATTCCATGCGGGAAATTGCCAATAAACTGAAGATCTTGTACCAAGCTGTGTACTTCTGCCTTCACAGAACAGTGCAAACTGGCTCTAACCAGAATAGAAAGAGGAGTGGGAGGCCCTGGTGCACAACTGAGCAAGAGGACAAGTACATTAGAGTGTCTAGTTTGAGAAACAGACGCCTCACAAGTCCTCAACTGGCAGCATCATTAAATAGTACAGCAGCAGTCTCAACTTCAACAGTGAAGAGGCGACTCCGAGATGCTGGCCTTCTAGGCAGAGTTCCTCTGTCCAGTGTCTGTGTTCTTTTGCCCATCTTAATCTTTTCTTTTTATTGGCCAGTCTGAGATATAGCTTTTTCTTTGCAACTCTGCATAGAAGGCCAGCATCCCGGAGTTGCCTCTTCACTTCATTTTCAGTAATAAGAATAGACTGATCAGTATCAGAAGTATCAGAAGAAAGTTGTTTCTGGACATTTTGAGCCTGTAATCGAACCCACAAATTCTGATTCTCCAGATACTCAACTAGTCTAAAGAAGGCCAGTTTTATTGCTTCTTTAATCAGAACAATTGTTTTCAGCTGTGCTAAAATAATTGCAAAAGGGTTTTCTAATGATCAATTAGCCTTTTAAAATAATAAACTTGGATTCGCTAACACAACGTGGCATTGGAACACAGGAGTGATGGTTGCCAATAATGGGCCTCTGTACACCTATGTAGATATTCCATTAAAAATCAGCCGTTTCCAGCTACAATAGTCTTTTACAACATTAACAATATCTACACTGTATTTCTGATCAATTTCATCTTATTTTTATGGACAAAAATGTTTGCTTTTCTTTCAAAAACAAGGACATTTCTAAGTGAAACTTTTGAATGGTAGTGTATGTCAATGTGGAAACACCTTGGTCCTCAGATGCACAGATACATGTAAAGCAGAAGAACCCTGTATATTAATAAGGTACCTTTTTATAGCTGTCTGTGAGCATGTTCCCCATTGTGTGCACCAGAAAAGAGAACTCTGGTCTTCTCTCGTACTTCTCATCCCAGCACTTCTGCATGACTTCATAACTGAAGGACAAGGTACAGAAAATATAAATTTACTTTCTTAAATTCTCTCTGACACACAATACTAGAATCCTGAGAGGTCTTTGGGAGGGATGGTCTTGGTGCCATTCTAGAGACTTACACTTCATCAGTGGCGTGGTTAGGTTTGGCCATGCGATATCCTCTCTTTAAGGCACTGTAGAACAGCTCATTCATGGGCAGATCAGGGTAGGGGGCTCCTCCTGTCAGAACATAAAACAATATTTAAAAGCTGATCAGTCTGAATGTACTTTGAAAATCTTAAAGTCATGCTGAATCAAGAGTTTCCAAAAGTTTTGTTTTCCAAGAAAAAGGTTGTTTACAAATCACGCGGCTTCACCCTAAATGAACAACTTCTCAATAGGTGCTCTTGTTGTCACGGCAGTTTCAAAAAGATTTAAAAAATCCCCAAATGAATTGATTATGAACCCTGACTGTAGATAACATCAAGAACTCATCTGACCCTGAAGACAGACTCAGGATTAGATAATCTGATAGACAACTTCATGGCCTGTCTGTTAAAACAGAGTGAAACCTTTATACGTTCATATTAAATAAACAGGGTCATGTAATCAAAAGTTGCACCCACACTACTACTAATATTTCTGAACGTAAATGAACTCCAGTTAATAGTTTGTTTTGGTTTAATCAAACAGTAATCTCTTGTCCTCCATCTATCTAGTAATAATTAATGGGGTTCTGTTTCATGTATGTCCTCCTACCCAGGGTGAAGATCTCCCAGAGCAGGATGCCATAGGACCACACGTCACTCAGGGTGGTGTACAGGTTATGGAAAATACTCTCTGGGGCCATCCACTTAAGAGGAAGGAAGGTCTGAGAGGGGGAAGAGGTCAGAGGTAAGATTAGCATCAGCCAGGTACTGAGAAGTAGGTTACAGTAGCAGTTATGGCTAATTACAATTGAAGTAGGTTGAAGGTCATAATCTATGGTGTTGTCTTACTGTTATCTTTCAAAATGTACGTAGTGGTTACCATAATGGTCATGTAATGTTTCATGTGTTTGAGTGACCCTGAGTGACCCTGAGTGACCCTGAGTGAGCCTGCCACTCACGCTGCCTTTGGAGACGTAGTTGGAGTCGTGCATGATGTCTCTGGCCAGACCAAAGTCACAGATCTTCACCAGCTTCCCCTCACAGATCAACACGTTCCTGGCGGCCAGGTCACGATGGACACACTAGGGAGGACAGGGTTCAACAACAGGGTTACAGGGAGAAATGGTCTGCTGGGACATTTAGTACAGATGATGAAGTATATTCTATATCCAGGTCTGTACTTTACTAACCTGGCACAATAAAGAATAATACATAAATATAGAGCAATAAAGTTTTGATTCATCTAAAATAATACAATATAACATAACATACGTTCTTGGAGGCAAGGAACTCCATGCCCTTGGCCACCTGGTAGCTGAAGCCAATGAGGTCAGAATAGCTGAGGGTAGGGCAGTCACTGATGACCAGGGCACTGTCCACTGTGGTCTGGTCTGGCAGGGAGGGCAGAGACATTGATTGAAGGGTTCAGAGGTCAAAAAGAGGAAGGAGACAATGTAAAGGTGAATCGGTGTTCAGGTGTTACACATGGACAGCATATACAGTATGTGTATAGTGACGCCGACTTGCTAAAATACACAGAGAGGCTTCTGGAGGTCAAATAAACAATATCACTGTCCTTTCCTGTCTGCCAGTCAGTCCGCCCATCCTTTCACATGTGTTTCCCATATGTCTGGCATGCAATAGACAAGAGGAGGCTGGTGGGAGGAGCTATAGGAGGATGGGCTCATTGTAATGGGTGAAATGGAATTAATGGAACGGAGTCAAACATGTGGTTTCCATATGTTTGATGTGTTTGATATTCCATTCCAGCCATTACAACGAGACAGTTCTCCTATACCAGGCTCCCTTGCAATAGACCTACATTGTAGAAAGTATACAGTACGCTTTGGCTTTGTTATTAGCATGTATTTATTGGACTCCATACCTTGTTCCTGGTAAAGGTGGTGCTGGTAGGGCGACTCATATGGAGAAGGTTGGATGTCAGTGTATTTGATGGTGTCTTTAAGCTCCTGCATGGGGACGTACACCGTGGGCTCGTCCTTACTCATGTCCATGTAGCCACCGTCAAACTCACTGCCAAACGACACGTAGCTGCCAAGATATTTGGGACACATTAGGATAGTGGAAAAAACCACAAACAAATGCTCAATGTATGTATGGCCTCATTTTTGTAATTGACAGCTTGTCTTTTTTGCTCCCATTCATATGTGGTTATACATTTAACCTCTACTTCATCTTCCAAACACAGACCCGAGCCCCAGAAGAGGAGGTAGCACTCACCCTTTCCTCTGGCTGAGAGGGGTGCTCCCTCCAGAGATGCGGCAACCAGAGTCCTCCTGGTTCTTCTCAGCGTAGTACTGCAGGAACGTGTGCTTGTTCCTGTGTAAGTAGTCCACCAGGTCTCCATAGCGACAGTACTCCGTCACCAGGTAGAGAGGACCTGAGATGTGAAAGTCACAAATAAAGGACACTTATTTCTCTTCATCAGAGAATCATTTGTGTGTCACACATGCAATTATGTGGTTAATCAAATTGAACGTATGTAGCTATGACGTTATAGTCTCCCTAGGCAGATGGGTTGCCTCCCACATTAACAATGTTCCAGTATACATGGTGTTGCCCTAGGCATGGGATTTCAGAGGCTAATGACTTTAGTTTGGGATTGTTGCTGTGGTGATGGGGGCGGAGCTCACCCTGTTTGGTGCAGGCTCCCAGCAGGTTGACGATGTTGAGGTGAGGCCCCAGGTGGCTCATGATCTTCAGCTCTGACATCAGAGCCTGGGTCTCACTCCTCCTGGCTGTGGCTGGTGGTCAGAGGTCAGAGGACACAAAGGTTAGTGAACAAGAACTAAGACTGAAACTGGATTGTTATCTTACCAAACAAACCAAGGACAAGTTGGCTAAAGCAGAAACATACTGAATCAAAACTGCAGATGATTGTTACCACTTACATTTGAGCATTTTTACTGCCACCTTCGTGCTGGACTGGGAATGACTGAGACCGTAGGCAGTCGCCTCGACCACCCTGCCAAACGCCCCGGACCCAAGAGTACGACCTGGAACACAACACAAACATGGCTAAAGTCAGAAACACAAACATTGCCCAAATCAGAACAGTCAATATGTCAACGTTTTAACTTGTATTGTCCTTATTAAATACACGATCAAATAAATATTGGCGGTGGTATCCGCATATACAGTGCATTCGGAAATTATTCAGACCACTTCCCTTTTTCCACATTTTGTTACGTCAAAAAGAAAGAACTACATCCACCGTGGTCCATTGCTTTCACCCTCCCTACGCTTTGAGATCAGTGCAAATAAAGGAGAGGCGATGAGGATAAAAAAGTATATTCAGACTTAAGACTATGGAGAGGCAACATGGCTCAACATTGACCTATACTTATCATCTGACTGACCTATACTTATCATTGTGGTTTGTTAAATCCCTCATCAATCTACACACAATAATCTATAATGACAAAGCGAAAACAGAAATACCTTATTTATATAAGTATTCTGACCCTATGCTATAAGACTCGATATTGAGCTCTGGTGCATCCTGTTTCCATTGATCATCCTTGAAATGTTTACCACCTGTGGTAAATTCAATTGATTGGACATGATTTGGAAAGGCACACACCTGTCTATATAAGGTTCCATAGTTGACATTGCATGTCAGAGCAAAAACCAAGCCATGATGTCGAAGGAATTGTCCGTAGAGCTCCGAGACCGGATTGTGTTGAGGTACAGATCTGGGGAAGGGTACCAAAAAATGTCTGCAGCATTGAAGGTCCCCAAGAACATAGTGGCCTCCATCATTATTATAATGGAAGAAGTTTGGAAACACCAAGACTCTTCATAGAGCTGGCCGCCCGGCCAAACTGAGCAATCGGAGGAGAAGGGCCTTGGTCAGCCAGGTGACCAAGAACCCAATGGTCACTCTGACAGAGCTCCAGAGTTCCTCTGTGGCGATGGGAGAACCTTCCAGAAGGACAACCATCTCTGCAGCACTGCACCAATCAGGCCTTTATGGTAGAGTGGCCAGATGGAAGTCACTCCTCATTAAAAGGCACATGACAGCCTGCTTGAAGTTTGCCAGAATGCACCTACATGACTCTCAAACATGGTGGTGGCAGCATCATGCTGTGGGGATGTTCTTTCAGCATCAGGGACAAGGAGACCAGGATTGATTAAAACACACTATTTTGCAATGAAGGTCTACAATAGCTTTAACAGCACACTGTAAGGTAGCATCATGGTGAAGCCGGAAGACAGCTAGTTTCCGTCTTCATCTGGGTACATTGACTTCATTACAAAACCTAGGAGGATCATGATTCTCACCCCCTTCCATAAACTTGCACAGTAATTATGACAACTTTCTGAGGACGTCCTACAACCTATCAAAGCCCTTGCAGCATCAACTGACATGTTGTCCACCCAAAAGGATGAGAGCATGAATGTAGTACTGAAATCAAAGGCTACAGCTATCTAGCACTGCAGTACATAAAATGTGGTGAGTAGTTGACTCAAAGAAAGAGATAGACAATAGTTTCATAGTTTAACCGTTTTAAAACAGCCGTTATTCCTCATCCAACAAACTTTACAGTTGGCACTATGCATTGGGGCAGGTAGTGTTCACCTGGCATCCGTTAAACCCATATTCGTTAGTCGGAATGGTGAAAGGTGATTCATTACTCGAGAGAATGCGTTTTCACTGCTCCAGAGCACAATGGCTGCAAGCTTTACACCACTCCAGCCGACTCCTGGCATTGCCTGTGTGCGGCTGCTTGACTATGGAAACCCATTTCATGAAGCTCCCGACGAACAATTATTGTGCTGACGTTGTTTCCAGCGGTCACGTGTTGCAACCGAGGACAGACAATGTTTACGAACTGACTTGTTGGAAAGGTGGCATCCTATGACGGTGCCATGTTGAAAGTCATTGAGCTCTTCAGTAAGGCCATTCTACTGCAATTGTTTTGTCTATTTTTTTTTTTTTTTTAGGCAAGTCAGTTAAGAACAAATTCTTATTTTCAATGACGGCCTGGGAACAGTGGGTTAACTGCCTGTTCAGGGGCAGAACGACAGATTTGTACCTTGTCAGCTCGGGGATTTGAACGTGCAACCTTCCGGTTACTAGTCCAATGCTCTAACCACTAGGCTACCCTACCATCTATGGAGATTGCAAGGAGGTGTGCTCAATTTTATACATCTATCAGCAATGGGTGTGGCTGAAATGGCTGAATCCACTAGTTTGAAGTGGTGTCCACATACTTTTGTATATATTGTGTATGTTTACTATAACATTAATGTGGTGACAATGATGGAGGCTGTGTGTAGCGGTTAGCTGTGATGATTGGTTTGGCTTGGAAAGTTTTTTTTGCCTGGTCACAGACAGCTGATGTGTTGTGCACTGAAGTCCACAAGCAAAGCAAAAAGGTGAGGAGGAGAGTGCGTAGATGCGAGAAGGAATTATACAATGAGCAACATGATCATGCTGTTTGTATGTGGCTACTATGAAACTGAACTGTGTTTGCGTATGATCAGGGGTGTATTCATTCCGTCGATTCTGTTGAAAAACGTTTCTTAAACGGAAGCAAACGGAATGAAACGGGGATAAACATACTTGAATGTGCAAGGCGGTATTGAATAACTTTCATTCACAGGCTAGGTTCTGCAACCTCATGATGGGTATATGGAAAATTCTAGTATCATGTAGTAGCCTAAATCTATCGCTGTTACATTGAACTGGGTGAATGAAATACGAATGACAGTCATCCATTATGCTGTAATAGAAATAATGCCATTCTCATGAAAAAAATAATTGTCCTCCCTCATCTTAAACGGCAAGACCGCCACTGCAGTGTATATTGTGCATTGGTACCCCCCTTCTCCCGTGGTTCATGTTACTTACCCAGCACCAGGCTGTCTCGAGCCATCTCCCATGCCAGGTCGTAGGGCAGGTGGATGGGGTCGACGTAGATGTACTCATGGCCATCCAGACTCACTGACTCTATCACCTTCCATCTAATCTCATAGCGAGGCTTCTGAGGCAACACAGAATAGTTAGAGTTACCCAATCACTCAGGGACATTGAGATACTATGAGTGAGTTGATTGTAGTTGTTGTTTAAACATTATTCACTGTGTCCTCTCTGTGTAGTCTCACCTTCCTCCACACAGCGATGAGGATGATGATGGAGGTGATGAGGATGACCACCAGGGGTAGAACCGCAGCCAACACTGCCACCTGGGAGAACAGAGCTGGAACACAACACAGAACATTAACATCCAACTATTACATAGTAGAAATACAGTAGTCTACAGATTTTTTCCTGGTAAAACATTCACCCAGAACATAAACTAAGAGCCTGCATACCCTGCAACTCTTCAGGACTTGAGTTGCCTACTTTATCCTTCCTTGAATAGAGTATGTGTACGTAGATACATAGAACCCAATAGATAAAATAATGTCTTCATATAATATCATCAATATGTTGTCTTCTATTTGAGATACGTACTGCTGGACACCAGTTTGACGTCTCTCCTGCGGACTCCTCCCTCGTTGCTGGCCTCACAGCGGACGGTCACCTGTTGGGGCTTGTGGAAGGTGACCTGGCTGCGGACCTGGCCCACCTTACGGCTCTCATTGAAACTGATGTTGGTCTGGATACTCAGGGTCTCAGGGTCTGACACCAGGGGATGCCACACTGTGCTCCGGTTACTGCACCTGGGAGAGATGTTCTAATGATAATCAATAATGCAGTAGTACAGGTGTACTACTACTGCTTCCTCTACTCAGTTGTGTCAGAGGTAAATGCTGTCAGCTAATCCCCTCAGAGCAGACTCGGGTATAGTAGCAGTCTAATAACCCATAGCTGGCCTGACTTCAGTTTAAACTGCAATTACTAAAACACAAATGGCAAAAACGAGTGTAAGCAAAGTGTGCCCTCTAGTGTTCACAGTGTGACAGAGACTGTGATGATGATGATGATGATGATGATGATGATGATGACATGACTCACTTGAGCATGCTGTCACAGCTGAAAAACTGTATGGATGGGGAGGGGACCCCCTCGGCCACACAGGTCACTGCATGCCTCTTCCCTGGGAGGTGGTGGTCCGACAGGTCTGTTATCTGAGGGGGAACTACACAGACAGGGATACAGGGTTAGGAACTACATATCCCCCGACTCTAGATGATAAGTATAGGTCAATGTTGAGCCATGTTGCCTCTCCATAGCCTTAAGTCTGAATATCCTTTTTTATCCTCATCGCCTCTCCTTTATTTGCACTGATCTCAAAGCGTAGGGAGGGTGAAAGCAATGGACCACGGTGGATGTAGTTATTTCAAATCAGTGCTGATGACGAAAAGGAGGAGTCACATAAGACTAATGAGATACACCCCAATGGTTTATATTTCTTTAAAGGCTACTCACCTTTGACCTCCAGATCAAATGTCACTTCCTTGGTGTCGTCTCCGTTGGCGACGAGAACAGTGTAAAGTCCCTTCTGTTCCGTCCTGATCCTCACCAAGGTCAATATGCTGACGTACCTGAGTTAGAAGAGAAAATGAGAGCCACACCGTTATAAACGTCATGAAATCATTCACAACTGATCCTGGAAAAACCATATGTTAGCAGGACCAAAGCATCTTAATCAATCCATCAACATCTGTAAGACCCTAAGAACTTCTGAGACATCCAGTCCCTATCAGTCAATGCAAGATAATACCAACAGGTAACCCAATCCTCTCAGACAGCAAGGCTACATCATTTAACACCCGCAGGAACCAGAGAGGGTAAATTCCCCAATGAGTGGCTAACATGATGCATTGCATACCATGCAAGTGTACTTGTAAATCCTGTTGATCTGTTGTTCTGCTTTCATACAATGACAAATAGACCAAGTCATTGATAAATTCAATCTCCAAATTGATTAGAATTGATGATCGTCCAGGTGGTCTCACCTGGTCTCGTGCTCCTGCCTGGTGATGACGGTGTTGTCTCCGTTGACGGTGGCGTTGTCTTTGGTCCAGCGGACACGTGGAGCAGGGTAGGACTCGATCTCAACCCTCAGCTCTACGTTCTGGTGCAGCTGGGCCGAGACGTTACGCTCCTGGACAGACCTCAGCTCCACGAAGCCTCGCTCTGACGGAGGAGGAAGGTTGTCATTAGTGACCACATTATAAGTAGAGCACCTCTGTTTACTTCCTGAAAGAACATGTGGCCTGCAGGAGCGAAGAAATAGACTAATAGGATAAAACTTCCCTTGCCTCGGTGAAAGACTGGCACCCAGGCAAGGGAAGAAACCATTAAGGCCTTTACATCGTGATCCATAGCTCTATACCCAGTGTTCTTATAATCTGGTGCCCAGTATGGGATAACCTATACACTATGATATCAAACGTACCTTGTATTAAATGCACTGTATTCAGTTTATTGCTAATTAGGTACTGTATACAATGAGGTAGTTATTGTTTAAACTGCTGCTACTTGCTGTTTATTATCTATGCATAGTAACTTTACCCCTACCTACTGTACATGTACAAATGACCACGACTAACCTGTACCCCTGCACATCGACTCGGTACCTGTACCCCCTGTATATAGCCTCGTTATTTTATTTTGTTACTTTTTATTCAATTTTTTACTTTAGTTTGTTTAGTAAATATTTTCTTAACTCTATTTCTTGAACTGCGTTGTTGGTTAAGGGCTTGTAAGTAAGTATTTCACTGTAAGGTTTATTCGGTGCATGTGACAACTACAATTTGATTTGATTGATGGCGTGCTCTATTGAAATGGTTGAAAGGAGGATCTGTCATTTCCAGTGGGCTGTCCAGAGCATTCGTCCAGAGCACTGGAGAGAGACAGATTCACAGCAAGCATACCCTGGCTCTGAATTAGGCAGTTTATACATGTCTGGTTACTGTGGCCTAAATATAACACACCTCAGTGGGATCAGAGTAAGCAGAGGCACGACTGTAGCTTAGGCTACATCCAATACTCAAAGACGGAGAAGGTGAAAGAGAAAAATGTTGGTTTTACCCTTCAAAAAACATTAGCAGTTAGCTGCAGTTAAGTTGAATGATTTTTTATCATTTTAAGTAACTTCAGAAGTTAAAAACACAGATAAAAAATATTTCCAGTTTGCACTGCTGTTTCTGATTCTATACAAACCCTCAGATTGGAGAATTTTGTAGATTAATGTTATTAAAAATAATAATTCAATATTAATTTGATTTTAATTGATGGTGATCTCACAAAACACAGATGCTTGTATTCTCAATGATGATAGCAAGCTACATGAAAAAGTAAAATAAATCAAATGTGGTTTATTTGAACAGAACTCTCTCTCACCTAGTGCATGGAGGTTCATGTTATGAATGGAGCTCTTTCAGTCTAAAAAAGACCCATAATAATAAGCAATCCAGTCATAGTTTGTTTTGAGAGAGTCTCTCCCTGTCTCCTTCTCACCGAGGACGGTGATGTTGATGTTGGCGGTTGCCCTCTGGTCCTGGACACTCTCGTGAACGTGACACACGTACTGCCCTGTGTTGGCCAGCGTCGCCTTAGAGACGGTGAGGCAGGAGCGCATGCTCTGGGACAACAGGATGTCTGTCAATGGCTCGATGAAGTCCACCTGGCAGACACAGGAGAGGAAAGGGATGCATCAGTAACATTTTGAAGTCTGTGAGAAGACTTTTGAAGTACAAACTAAGTAATCATAGCCACAGGAAGTACGGGTGCTGGAGGTGCTGCAGAACCCCCTGATAAATTTAAATACATTTCTTCAAATTATATTAAAAAAATACCAACTTTGTTCCATTGTGGCAATAGACATATCATCTATAGAAGTGTCTTGGAACCACTAAACCTGGTCATTTGAATGTCAAAGGAAAATTCCACACAACTATATTTTGGTATTTGTTTCATTAGTCCATTGTGTATATAGTCCCACAATGTTTTGCATGTCAGAAATCAAGTTTTCTAGGTATTTAATTTTCAAAATACACAAATACAGCCAGTATGATGCATGTTGCGTCATATGATGCAAACACAGCATCATATCATGCACAATGCATCATACCAGCTGTATTTGAGTATTTTGAAAGTTACATATCTTGAAAACATGATTGCTGACATGCAGAAAAATGTTGGGGTGGAGTTTTCCTTTAAACGCTAGCGATGGCTGCCAGTCCTGACTGGAATGGGAACTGCCATCTATGTATTATATTGCCATGGTTTGCCTTTCGCAAATTTCTAAATACAATCGGGAGAAAAATGTACAGTTTGGAAAGCAAATGCCTACTGCTGAAAAGATTAATCTGTCTGCTAATCATTTTTTTCTCAACGATGTTTGAGCGATTCTGAGCGAACAGCACCGGTGAGAAAGCAAGGCTTCATCGTCAACACTGGGTTAGCTAGTGCCACTGGAACGTTTATTTAGTAGCCTACTGAAGCCTATAATATATATATATATTCCTACTAATATGTGCAATCTGTGTCTCTTCATTGGCCTGTTTGCATTCTAGACCAGGGCGTTTTTATTGGTCTCAGTTTGTCACTGTCAGAGTAGACACTTATTTCAGTCATTTGTGGAATTAAATAAATATTCTACTATTGTTTTCTGTCATAAATGACAAAGAATTGCATGAAATGCGTTCATAAAACCTTTTATTACCCTGCTAAAAACCTTTGTGTAGAAATTTTTTAAACGCCTCTGCTCGACTGTATCCCACTATGCAAACGAGATTATAGATGCACGCAAATGCTTTAATATAAAGGGAATAAAACATATAAAAAAATTACTCAAAACATCTTCTGCAGTTAGTCCCCCGGCTATTTAAGTAATATAAGATTCAACAAGTTTAACAAGAAGGTTTGATTTTATACACTTGTATAAGTATTATGTCAGTGAAATCCTATAGCAAGGGCCTTCAAACTTAAAACAATTTTAACACCGTCAATTTACTGTATTATCAATAATGATATGAAAACCATGTGTCTGTTGTGAGTGAGATTGAAACGGGATTTAACACATCTAGGTGTGGCTGAACAGACATCTTGATGTAATTTACTCTATGCCTCCCCGGGACGAGTGAAGGGAAAGTCAAACAAAAGGCCCTTGTTCTCTTCTCCTCTCTTCTCTCCCACTCACGTCTCTGTTGGGGTAGTCCCAGGAGAAGAAGACCAGCTCCACTCCATGCACCGTGCAGTTCACTGTCAAAGGCTCACCCTGCTTCAGCACCGTCTTAGACGCATTGATGTAGGCGTCGATTGTCTCCGGGACTAACTCGAGAAGTGTGTGGAGAGAGAGGGAGAAAGGAGAAGAGGGAGGGAGGGAGGCAGAGAGCAGGAAGGAGAAAAGTAGTTCATTGTTATTTTTGAGTCTGACATACAACAGCTTGATAGCCTTTTAAGTGAGACCAATAGATGAATACCCTTGTGCAATACTGCAATACTTTGTTTAATTCAGACATGTACATCAACAATGCTGTACAGTACAGGGCATGTAATTACAACCCGGGCAACATTCACATGGAGGTTGCATTATTGTAATATTGATGTTGATTAATGTGCATTGTCCCCTATAAATAAATAAACAAGCTATAGGTTTGAGCAGACAATAGTGTTCTTCTCTATACCAGCCCCATCACCGACCCCCTGCCCCTTCCAGGTACCCACCAACAATACTTAAGACGTAGAATTCCTGGGACTCTTTCTCCTCTCCTTTCAGCTCCCCACGACACACATAGGTCCTGTCCTCCAGGGATGCCCTGTAGCCCTCACTGGGGATGTAGACCCCTTTTAGGTGCATGTCACTGTCCGTCTCGTAGAGGGTGACGTTGATCTGGGGGTTGGTGACCACACAGGGGATGGTCCCCTCCTCGCTGGTCTTGGTCACCATGCCGTGGGAGCTCTCAATGAACCACACTTCAGGGTCTGTGTGGAGGAGAGGAAGACTTAGCTGGAGGAATAAGATAAATAACTTCACACCATGTGAGAGATAAGAAGATTTAATTCATATCATGATTGAACCAAGATATTGAGGCCTAAGAGCTGAGATTGCTGTTACAATATACAATATTTACCTGGGAATTGGGAACAAAACATTTGATTAAGCTAACCTAGGTTATTATCTGTGACAGAGTGTATAGTTATGACGGTGTTCTCACCCGGCACAAAGACTGCCACCTCTCTAGCCTCGTCCGTCAAAGCCTCGGCACAGACGTACACTCCTGTGTGTTTCCACGTCACGTTGTCCAGAATGAGAACACTGGTTGTGTTCTGGTTCTCCACTCCAAAATAAGGAATGTCGTCATTCCGCTTGAACCTCCATCCGACTGTCCCCCAGCTAGAACAGGTGAAGATCATGGAGTCGCCCGGTGTCATGACGACCTCGCTGTTGCTAGGGGAGATCTCCACGCAACGGTACTCAGGGCAGAAGTGCAAAAGAGCTGCAGTCAACACAAACAAGGAAAGATCAGGTTTGGGGTCAAATAGCTAGATCCCCAGGTCAAGGGTCAAAGGTTAATATAGCAATAACAACTCAGAAATCCATCCAATTACACAGTGATGAGGGATGTGAAGAGTCTGGAGGTGAAAGGAGGAGGGATGATAATTATATTTTTAAACTGATACAGGCTCTTTGCCTTCCATATTAAAGAACACAGGCAACAATCTCAATGGCAACTTAGCTGGACACTAGAGCTAGGCGTTTTTCCCCTACCATGTAACCTGACCAGGAAACACTCCAGTCAATACAGTATATTTTATGGTATTTCATTAGGTTGTTCCTCTCACCTGTTAGTAGGGCTGTCAGATGGAGAGTGGACACTCTGACACTCCTCATGGTGACAGGCTGCAGGAGAGATGTATTCTGCAAACATATTCAAAATAAAAACACTGAATAATATCATCTACATGATAGCCCTTGTTTTTATTCACTACATTCCTCCCAGTATATTGAGCTTTACCCGTGTGTTAAAGACAAAACCCCACACACACTCCCCACCCAGTCAAAGGTTGATTCACAGTCAAAGGCTGATTTACAGCCAAAGGCTGATTTGACAAACAAGTTGATTGAGAGAGAGATATAGATGACTCCAAGGCTAGGGTCCGGGTGTTGTTCTCTCCTACGCTGCTTAACCAGTGAGCTCACTCATCATGATGACAGCTCAGAACTCTGGGCATGGGGAGAGCAGTACTCACAGTTGGTCCGAACATTAATATCTCTTTACATACACAACTGATACGCTCATATCATGATGGATGTATTTTACCCCTGGAAGACCAACAGGGTTAGGGTTAACAAAGTTGGGAGCTTACAATATAAATCACATGTCATGACTGCACAATCTGTTCCTTATCCAAAAATACTATTTGCCACAGAAAGAGCCCTGGCCTAATCATGGAAATAGAATAAACAGAATAGATGTGGCTCTTAGAATACAATGTAAGTTCACTCCCCTCTCAAAAAAGAGATGTGGATTTCTGAACACAACATTCCGGTTCTATGTCCTGAATGGGTTCAGAGGAGAGGTATGTGATGGCTTGCTGAACACGGACAGAACAATGTTGGAGAGTTTTTGTTCTTGTTTTGCCAGTGTTCTGTCCAACTAACAAACAGGTCAGTGTGAGCCTCCTTAACACTCAGTCAGAAACAATGCTGCAGGGTCTTAAACTATTCAGCTGTTGTGTTCAACCACTAATTGGTTTCCAAGTAAACAAATGTAAGTAGGCAAAAGGGGCGACCACAAAACAGCAATAACAAACCAAATTTGAGGTTTTGTTTATAAACTGATGGTGTGCTATGGTGATACAATGTGTAGCTTTGTGTTTTAACACTCAACGCTGAGGCAAAATCTTAAATGATACCCTATTCCCCCATGCAGTTCACTACCAGACCCCTTTAGTAACATTCCCCCATATAGTTCACTACCAGACCCCTTTGGTAACATTCCAACATATAGTTCACTACCAGGCCCCTTTAGTAACATTCCCCCATATAGTTCACTACCAGGCCCCTTTAGTAACATTCCAACATATAGTTCACTACCAGACCCCTTTGGTAACATTCCAACATATAGTTCACTACCAGGCCCCTTTAGTAACATTCCCCATATAGTTCACTACCAGGCCCCTTTAGTAACAATTCAAAATATAGTTCACTACCAGACCCCTTTAGTAACATTCCAACATTTAGTTCACTACCAGACCCTTTAGTAACATTCCCCCATATAGTTCACTACCAGACCCCTTTAGTAACATTCCAAAATATAGTTCACTACCAGACCCCTTTAGTAACATTCCCCCATTTAGTTCACTACCAGACCCCTTTAGTAACATTCCAACATATAGTTCACTACCTGACCCCTTTAGTAACATTCCCCCATATAGTTCACTACCAGACCCCTTTAGTAACATTCCACAATATAGTTCACTACCAGACCCCTTTAGTAACATTCCAACATATAGTTCACTACCAGGCCCCTTTAGTAACATTCCCCCATATAGTTCACTACCAGACCCCTTTAGTAACATTCCAACATATAGTTCACTACCAGACCCCTTTAGTAACATTCCAACATTTAGTTCACTACCAGACCCCTTTAGTAACATTCCAACATATAGTTCACTACCAGGCTCCTTTAGTAACATTCCCCCATATAGTTCACTACCTGACCCCTTTGCTAACATTCCACAATATAGTTCACTACCAGGCCCCTTTAGTAACATTCCCCCATATAGTTCACTACCAGGCCCCTTTAGTAACATTCCCCCATACAGTTCACTACCAGGCCCCTTTAGTAACATTCCAACATATAGTTCACTACCAGGCCCCTTTAGTAACATTCCAACATATAGTTCACTACCAGGCCCCTTTAGTAACATTCCCCCATATAGTTCACTACCAGACACCTTTAGTAACATTCCAACATATAGTTCACTACCAGACCCCTTTAGTGACATTCGAGATGCAGACATATTTTGTTACTTTAAAGGCAGAGGTCAATATGTGCCAAAGGTGGCATGGCTCATCCCTCACAGACCACATACAGCCAATAACAGACCAGGAATGTATTCCTGAGTAAACACTTCATCATAATCTTGGAAGACAGAGGGAGAGATCTAGAACATAGAGAATGTGACAGAAGCAGGGAAGTAGGGGTGGAGGGGAGGAGGACAGGAGGGGTGGTTGTTGTTGTGTTGGAGGGGTGCAGCAGCAGACGTCTGGAAACAGTTAAGGATAGATCACAGGTCTGTATGCAGGACGAGGGTGGGAAACAGAGAGAGGGTGGAAGAAAGGAGCCTTGGGAAGAGAGGGAGGAGAAGGATGAGGATGAGGAAAACCTTTGAAGGAGTCAGTGGATAAAAAAACATCTTCAAAATTATTTGGGGTATTAAAATGTGTTTATTTCTATTTTGAACTGGATGACTGAAAGTGTACAATTAAAAGCATGTGTAGTAAAACTTCTCCAAATTCTAATCTAATCATGATACATCTGTGGCACAAGGCAAACTTTTATTAATTGTCCCATACATTATATTCAGGTTGAAATACTGTAAATGTATGAACTGTTCTGTTAGAAGTAAATAACAGAATCATAAAACGTGCTGAAAAAAAGTTTTAGTGTTAGTTTGCTTTACTGTAAAGCTTACTGTAAACCACTTTGGGTATTGTAGCCTATGAAAGGTTCTAAATAAATAAGATGAATTTCTTAAAATGTTAAATCCCCTGATTACCCAGCTAACAGTTCATCGAACATAGATATAGTGCATCTTTAGAGCTTGAAGCCTGTGTAAAGAAACTAGCACTTCCATTCCCCAAACTGAAACCCTTAAACTATTCCAACAACATGACTCGTACATTTCCTTCCCAATCTCCATCACCCTGATACTAGTTAGGGCCCCGTGTCATGTTTGACTGATTCCCGTTTTAGGTTTTTGTTGTTGTTCTCTCTCTCACACACACACACACACACACACACACACACACACACACACACACACACACACACACACACACACACACACACACACACACACACACACACACACACACACACACACACACACAGGCACACTTACTGGCAAGCATGCACACACACATTCACAAAGACACTCACAAGCACACGTGCACACACCCCCATACACCACACACACTCCACAAACACACGCACACACACATGTGCACACACACACACACGCACGCACGCACGCGCACACACACACACACACTAACACACACACACACACACACACACATACACAGTTCACCCCCTCTGTGTCACTGGTGTACAGTACAGTTCAAGTTCCCACAGTGTTCATGTGAAACGTTCCCAGGCCCGATGATCCACTGGGGACAGTGGCAGGACCACCAGGGCCCAGAGGTCACGCTGTCCCAGAAGGCCATGCGTCAAAACACTCAGAGAGCGACTGGCTACCCGGGAAACCACACATGATTATTTATGAGCACAAGTCACCTCAGTGTCACAGAAGATTGAAGATTGTACGATGATGAGTGTCAAATTTGGTGACAGCAGTGCATGTGTCACTTGGTTCACGGAGTGAACTCCGATTGTAGCTATTATGACAGTGATTAATAACGTCATTGAGCATGCAAGGGAAAACTGCTGTGGAACACTAGAAAACAAATGACTGTTTTACTGCAAATGAATTGCATGACATTCCTTGCATCTTACTTCAAACCACATGTAACCTAACCCTTCAATGAGAAACTGTAATCTCTGCCAGTTTGATCTTGTTTTAGGAGTTGAAAGGACTTCAGAGGAGGTGTGTGTGTGTGTGGGGGGGGGTAGTGGACATGAGAAGGGTGGTGTGTTCCCTGGTGGTCCAGTGAGGACGTTGGTTTGAATGAGGGTCTTTGAGGAAGAAATTGACCAGTAAACCCTAAGGAGCTGACTGGGACAAACCATCTGAGATCAGAAGGCCAAAACATCCCAGTGGAAAGGTCTTTAGAGTTGGCATCAGAGGTGACCCTTAGGATAGATAATCACTCTCACTGCTTGTGCTTAGGGCATTAACATGCTTCTGGGAAAGACAGACTGCATCAGGGACTCTGTGGTTTTATAGAATGAGGCTGTGAGACTGTGTAAGAAGATACACATGTGCAGTATAGATCCTCTGACCCTCTCATCCCGCTTCATAACGCTTCATAAAGCTCCATTCCTCACTCAGAGGCATGACCTGGACATACAGTTGAATTCGGAAGTTTACATACACTTAGGTTGGAGTCATTAGAACTAGTTTTTCAACCACACCACCATTTCTTGATAACAAACTACAGTTTTGGCAAGTCGGTTAGGACATCTACTTTGTGCATGACACAAGTAATTTTTCCAACAATTGGTTACAGACAGATTATTTCACTTATAATTCACTGTATCACAATTCCAGTGGGTCAGAAGTTTACATACACTAAGTTTGTCTTTAAACAGCTTGGAAAATTCCAGAAAATGATGTTATGGCTTTAGAAGCTTCTGATAGGCTAATTGACATAATTTGAGTCAATTGGAGATGTACCTGTGCATGCATTTCAAGGCCTACCTTTAAACTCAATGCCTCTTTGCTTAACATCATGGGAAAATGTAAAAAAAAACAGCCAAGACCTCAGAAAATAAAGTGTAGACCTCCACAAGTCTGGTTCATCCTTGGGAGCAATTTCCAAACGCTTGAAGGACCCACGTTCATCTGTACAAACAATAGTACACAAGTATAAACACCATGGGACCATGCAGCCATCATACAGCTCAGGAAGGAGACACGTTCTGTCTCCTATAGATGAACGTACTTTGGAGCGAAAAGTGCAAATCAATCCCAGAACAACAGCAATGGAACTTGTGAAGATGCTGGAGGAAACAGGTACAAAATATATCGACATAACCTGAAAGGCCAGTCAGCAAGGAAGAAGCCACTGCTCCAAAACCACCATAAAAAAGCCAGACTACGATTTGTAACTGCACACGGGGACAAAGATCATACTTTTTGGAGAAATGTCCTCTGGTCTGATGAAACAAAAATAGAACTGTTTGGCCATAATGACCATCGTTATGTTTGGAGGAAAAATGGGGAGGCTTTCAAGCTGAAGAACAACATCCCAACCTTGAAGCGGGAATGTGATGAAGCTGAAATAAATAATTCTCTCTACTATTTTTCTGACATTTCACATTCTAATAATAAAATGGTGATCCTAATTGACCTAAAACATTTTGACTTAGATTAAATATCAGGAATTGTGAAAAACTGAGTTTAAATGTATTTGGCTAAGGTGTATGTAAACGTCTGACTTCAACTGTAGGTATGTGTATATATACAGTATGTATGTATGTATGTATGTATGTATGTATGTATGTATGTATGTATGTATGTATGTATGTATGTATGTATGTATGTATGTATGTATGTATGTATGTATGTATGTATGTATGTATGTATGTATGTATGTATGTATATATGTATGTATGTATGCATGTATGTATGTATGTGTGTGTGTGTGTGTGTGTGTATATGGTGTGTGTGTGTGTATGTATGTATGTATGTATGTATGTATGTATGTATGTATGTATGTATGTATGTATGTATGTTATTTTACTGCTCTAGGGATGTAATTATTGTTTGGATAACCTTATTTACTATTACGTATTGATTAACTTTTTATTTAAATTGTTTCACTCTTTATGAGATCCGCAATGCAGAGAACGCCGGAAGAAGAATGATCATTTAATTACCACAGTGAATTATTGTAATGTTTGTTTATGTGTTAGTTAATCCCATAAAGGATGGGTTGCCAATTGGCGATTTGACACAAAAATACAATTTCATTCATTCATTCATTCGTTCATCTGCAGTTGAACCTGTTGATCCCAAAGGAGATGGATAAAAATACATTGACTTGGACCACAGTGACTTGATGCACATGAAGCAACACTGTTGAGTAACTTTGGACAATGTCACAATCACCACACTAACCACAATTGGAATCGTACAATCTTGTTATCATTAGGGAGGTATGAGTATTTTGGTATTTTGGTATTTTATTAGGATCCCCATTAGCTGTTGCAAAAGCAGCAGCTATACCTCCTGGGGTCCACACAAAATCTGAAACATGACATGACAGCTCAAGAACCGAACTACATAAAAAAAAAAATGAAGGCACACATAGCCTACATATCAATACATACACGCAAACTATCTAGGTCAAATATTGGGGAGGTGTTGTGCCATGAGGTGTTGCTTTATCTGTTTTTTGAAACCAGGTGTGCTGTTTATTTGAGCAGTATGAGATAGAACAGAGTTCCATGCAATAATGACTCTATATTTATTTATTTTACCTTTATTTAACTAGGCAAGTCAGGTAAGAACAAATTCTTATTTTCAATGATGGCCTAGGAACAGTTCTACCTGTTCAGGGGCAGAATGACAGATTTGTACCTTGTCAGCCCAGGGGTTTGAACTTGCAACCTTCCGGTTACTAGTCCAACACCCTAACCACTAGGCTACCCTGCCGCCCCGGTATGCCTTCTTTAATTTGTTCTGAATGTGGGGACTGTGAAATGACCCCTGGTGGCATGTCTGGTGGGGTAAGTGTGTGTGTCTGTGTGTACATTGACTATGCAAACAATTTGAGAATTTCAATACATTAATGTTTCTTATAAAAAGAAGCGATGCAGTCAGTCTCTCCTCAACTTTTAGCCAAGAGAAACTGGCAGCATAGTATTTTTTAATTACTCTGACAACAATGAAGAGCAAGACGTGCCGCTCTGTCCTGGGCCATGTGCTGCTTAACTAGCTCTTTCGTCTCAGCACTGGACCACATGACTGGACAATAATCAAGATTAGACAAAACTTGACCTGCAGAACTTGTTTTTGGAATGTGCTGTCAAAAAAGCAGAGCATTTTTTTTGTATGGATAGACCTGTCCCCATCTTTACAACCATTGCATCTATATGATTTGACCATGACAGGTCACAATCTAAGGTAACGCCAAGTAATTTAGTCTCCTCAACTTGTTCAACAACCACACCATCCATTACCAGATTCTGAGGTCTAAAATTTAGGGAATGATTTGTACCAAATACAAAGCGCTTAGTTTCAGAGATGTTCAGGACTAGTTTATTACTGGCCACCCATTCCAAAACAGACTACAACTCTTTGTTAAGCTCTCTTGGGTAGGGGGCAGTATTTTCACCTACGAATGAAAAGCGTGCCCAAAGAAAGCTGCCTGTTACTCAGGCCCAGAAGCTAGGATATGCATATAATTGGTAGATTTGCATAGAAATCACTATAAAGTTTCTAAAACTGTTAGAATATTGTCTGTGAGCATAACAGAACTGATATAGCAAGCGAAACCCTGTCATAGGACTTTCCATTAGGTTTCTATGGGATGCCCTTATTATTAGGAACCTGCTTGCAGTTCCTATGGCTTCCACTATAGATGTGAAAAGTCTTTAGAAATTGTTTGACATTTTTCTTTGGAGAAATGAAGAAGTAGTGCTATTCATTGTAAGTGTCACTCCTGGTGAACTCTACTGTTTTGATGCGCGTGAACTGGAGTACGCTTCAAGTTGTTTTTATCCGGTATTGGAAACAGTTTATTCCTTCTTAAATTTGATTGATTATTTACATTTTAGGGTACCTGAGGTTGGATTAGGAACATTGTTTGAAATGTTTGGACCAAGTTTACAGGCAATTTATTAGATACTTTTGTAGGCATGTTGGGCGAGTTGAAACCGATGTATTTCTGAATCAAGCGCACCAAATAAATTGACATTTTTGGGACATTATCGAACAAGAGTACCATTTGTGATGTTTCTGGGACATTTTGGAGTGCCAACTGAAGAAGATCTTATAAGGTAAGGCATGAATTATATCGCTATTTCTGACTTTTGTGCGCACCTGCCTGGTTGAAATATGATTTTCATGTGTTTGTATGCGGGGCGCTGTTCTCGGATAATCACATGGTTTGCTTTCGCCGTAAAGCCTTTTTGAAATCTGACACAGCGGCTGGATTAACAAGAAGTTAACCTTTTTGGGATAAGGGGCAGCATTTTCACTTTTGGATGAATAGCGTGCCCAGAGTGAACTGCCTCCTACTCTGTCCTAGATGCTAATATATGCATATTATTAGTAGTATTGGATAGAAAACACTCTGAAGTTTCTAAAACTGTTTGAATTATGTCTGTGAGTATAACAGAACTCATATGGCAGGCGAAAACCTGAGAAAAATCCAACCAGGAAGTGGGACATCTGAGGTTTGTAGTTTTCAAAGCTTGGCCTACCGAATACACATTGAGATATGGATGAGGTTGCACTTCCTAGGGCTTCCACTAGATGTCAACCGTCTTTAGAAACTGGTTTGAGGATTCTACTATAAAGGAGGGGCTCATGAGACCTCTTTGAGTCAGTGATCTGGCAGAGAGCCTTGGTCTCATGACGCGCGCTCCCGACAGAGTTACTTCTCGTTCCAATGCTTTTCTGAAGACAAAGGAATTCTCCGGTTGGAACATTATTGATGTTTTATGTTAAAATCATCCTAACGATTGATTCCACACATCGTTTGACATGTTTCTAAAGGACTGTAACGGAACTTTTAGAGTTTTCGCCTGGATGAAGTGCCTGCGCCTCATGAAGATGGATTACTGGGCTGAACACGCTAACAACAAGTGGCTATTTGGACATAAATGATGGAACTTTATGGAACAAATCAGTCATTTATTGTCAAACTGGGATTCCTGGGAGTGCCTTCTGATGAAGATCATCAAAGGTAAGTGAATATTTATAATGCTATTTCTGACTTCTGTTGAGTCCAACATGGCGGATATTCCTCTGGCTGTTTTGGGTTCTGATTGCCGTTCTCAGATTATGCTTTTTCCGTAAAAAAAAAAGAAATCTGACACAGCAGTTGCATTAAGGAGAAGTCTATCTTTAATTCTGTGAATAACACTAGTATCTTTTATCAATGTTTATTATGGGTATTTCTGCAAAATCACCGGATGTTTTGGAATCAAAACATTACTGCACATAAGGCGCCAATGTAAACAGAGATTTTTGGATATAATTATGCATATTATCGAACAAAACATACATGTATTGTGTAACATGATGTCCTATGAGTGTCATCTGATGAAGATCATCAAAGGTTAGTGATTCATATATATTTCTGCTTTTTGTGACTCCTATCTTTGGCTGGAAAAATGGCTGTGTTTTTTCGACTTGGCAGTGATCTAACATAATCATATGTTGTGCTTTAGCTGTAAAGCATTTTTTTACAAGATGTTTATCTTTCATTTGCTGTATTGGACTTGTTAATGTGTGAAAGTTACATATTCCTAAAAAATATTTTTGAATTTCAGCGGAATGTTCTCGAGGGGTTCCGACCGTCCCACCTGCTCATAAGAATTTAAGGGTTTCAGTGACTTCCTTAGCTGTGGTTGCTGATGTTGTATATGGTTGAATCATCAGCATACATGGACACACATGCTTTGTTTAATGCCAGTGGCAGGTCATTGGTAAAAATAGAAAACAGTAGAGGGCCTAGCGAACTGCCCTGCGGTACACCACACTTTACATGTTTGACATTAGAGAAGCTTCTATTAAAGAAAACCTTTTGAGTTCTATTAGATAGATAGCTCTGAATCTACGATATGGCAGAGGTTGAAAAGCCATAACACATACATTTTCTCAGCAACAGGTTATGGTCAAAAATATCAAAGGCTGCACTGAAATCTAACAGTACAGCTCCCACAATCTATTATCAATGTATTTTAACCAATCATCAGTCATTTGTGTCAGTGCAGTACATGTTGAGTGTCCTTCTCTATAAGCATTCTGAAAGTCTGTTGTTAATTTGTTTACAGAGAAATAGCATTGTATTTGGTCAAACCATTTTTTCCAACAGTTTGTTTAGCAAGCTTATAGGTCTGATGTTAGAACCAGTAAAAGCTGCTTTACCACTCTTGAGTGATGTCACAATTATAATTTGTTTCCATGGTAAGCAATGTTATTTCTTCATTGTGATGCTACAATTGAAGGGTGTTATCAGGCTTAAGTGGTCAAATACAGTGATCTAGTACTTGATGTCCCATTCCCCCATTGGCCATGGGTGAAGAAAAGTGTTTGCGTTAGAGATGTCATTGTAATCCCCATGCAGAATAAACTGTGTTCCCAGAGTGTACATTTTCCCAGGGATGCTGGTATTCCCAGCATTCATTACTAACCCCACCACACTCAAAGTGTCACCCCCCCATCCCCCTGACATGGAAGATGGTTTGACCCACCCCACCAGGGAGCATGCAGGCGGCCAGGCCCACGCACAGGCCAGGATACAGTTAGTGTGTAAACTGACGTCCCTCGGCAGCCTTTAAACTTTCTGTATCTCTGGGGATTATCTATATATACTGTGCCGTGTTTGAGTTGGACATCTGGCAATGATGTTGCAGTCAGTATATGATGAGGTGGGAACCACTTTCCCAATCACATTTTCAACCGAGAGTTTTCCTTACTGAGTGAGTGTGTCCCGAGGGGAAGCGGGAGGCAGTGTTTGAAACCAAAAAAAAAGACGTTCAATAACAAAAGACAGAAATGTTTCCAAAAAGCTTTTCTGAGCACATCTGGAGAGCCTTGACTTCCTGTATGGGGAAACATGCAGCCCTGTGTGGGTGTGAGGGGGTGATGAATCAGTGATGCTGCAGACCACCGAGACCACTGGCCAGACACATAGCACAGGCCAGAGACTGAACACAGCACAGGCCAGAGACTGAACACAGCACAGACCAGAGACTGAACAGAGCACAGGCCAGAGACTGAACACAGCACAGGCCAGAGACTGAACACGGCACAAGAAAACTAGAGACAGAGAGAAGCACAACACAAAGTACAAGACAGGTTGAAACAGACAAATCAACACATTCCAACGTGAAAACTCGACACAGGACAACACAAGGGACAGAATATGAATCAGATCAAACACATTGTGGAACAGAAGAACAAGAGATACCTTCAACAATGGATAGAACACAACCTCAGACGTTACAAACAAAACAGAGAAGTGACACGCTTACAGGCTGAACACAGTTTATGATACAATACCACAAAGACAGGAGAACAGTACAGAACAGAGAACAAACACAAAGCGTACCTTCTATCCTCAACATGTGTACAGGACAGGAACAAAGCAAACCTCTAGAACTTTGTGGTCACCTTTTTTCATTACATAACTGTGCAGTGATATAACTAGTGTAGTGGTCAATAGTATGACTAACAGCAAAAACTATACAGTACATGGAGGGGACAACTTCCAAATCACAAAACTAATAGTAGCATACGTGTACACATCATTGTCATCCCCCAGCTCTTTCTGGAGCCCTCTTGAGATAACAGAGTCAGTCTCTGACATTGACCCTAAAGCAGGCCCATGGCATGGTCTGTGGGAAAAAATGTTTTATCCAGAGAGTCCTTGTTAAAATAAGCCTCTTTTTTTTATCATTCCTCACAGAGGAACTCAATCCCCCTGAGACAAGACTCCTGGTCTCTGAGCATCTGAACCACAATGAACTGCTTCCAGCCCCCCTCTCTCACCTAACGCTGCCTCAACCTAAGTCTTATCCTCTTTGACTTACCCACTGGGCACAGATGTCATTTCAACATCTAGTTTGAATTTAAATTGATTTTTCAACTAACTTAAATTAGTTGGGGGGGGGGGGATAAGAGTCAATTCCCTGATGTTGATTACTTTTTGCAAATCCACTCAGTTTTCCACGTTGATTCAACGTCATCACATTAACTTTTTGTTGTTAAATGATATGCCAACCAAGTTGATTCAGCCAGTTTTTGCCCAGTGGGTAAGGAGAGACAGTAAAACTAAGGTCTGACATGCCCAAACCCACACCCAAAATAGGGAGATTTTATAGATATATAGTATCTTCAGCATGCTATACATACTGTACACAATGTCAGTTAATTATAATCCACATAATGATTCACATTTCCTGTTGATGCAAGATTGTTTTCAAGCTGTGAGAAACGAGTCAAATGAACATATGACACCTGTACCATAACCACTCTGTCAGTCTGTGAGAGGGGATATAAGTAACACTACTAGTGTAGGACCATTTTCCATCCATAACTGTAGTGTGTAAACAATATGTCACTGGAACACAGATGTATTCTATTGCAGATACATCTACATGACAGTTGTTTAACATTCTTGAATTGACCTATTTCTACAAGTGACGCATTTATTATTAGGTTTGCACTTTGGGTTTGATCATGGCTGTAAGAACGGCTTCAAAAGTGCCAGACAACACAGACTAAACCAGAAAGACTTCACCATCGCGGAAATTCCATACATTTTTCGCACTACTGAAAGTTGCCTCACACTGTGTCGCAGTATCTTTGGCAAATTAACTGTAACTTGTGTTTATAGGACCAACAACACCTTGTTAACTCAGCTCTACAAGCCTCACGGATCTTAGCTTTCCAGCAATTATACTACTGACCTTTTGGTAAGGGTCACACAGATAATCTTCTATAGACTAACTGTTACAGTGCAGTATTCAGACCCCTTGACTTTTTTCACAATTTGTTACGTTACAGAGAAGAGGAGAGAAGAGAGAGGAGAGGAGTGGAGAGGAGGAGAGGAGGGGAACTGAGAGGAGAGGAGGGGAGAGGAGAGGGTAGGAGAGGAGGGGAGAGGAGGAGAGGAGAGGGGATGGTAGGAGAGGAGGGGAAATGAGAGGGTTATGGTAAAACCAGTGTTTTAAAGGGGTGCTAGTCTTCAGATGTGGCTGATGTTTGATATCTGATTAATGATCTTGTTTGCAGCTCATTTGAAAAACAAAATGAAGGAAAAGGCTTGAAAAGCATTAACAAGGAAAAACGTATCTATCTATCTATCTATCTATCTATCTATCTATCTATCTATCTATCTATCTATCTATCTATCTATCTATCTATCTATCTATCTATCTATCTATCTATCTATCTATCTATCTATCTATCTATCTATCTATCTATCTATCTATCTATCTATCTATCTATCTATCTATCTATCTATCTATCTATCTATCTATCTATCTATCTATCTATCTATCTATCTATCTATCTATCTATCTATCTATCTATCTATCTATCTATCTATCTATCTATCTATCTATCTATCACTTCCAATGAGACATCATCATTTGTATCTGTGAGGCCAGCCAACGATATAATGTTATAAAAAGACTAAGGGCAGAGTTCCAGTAAAATGACAACTGAAACCCTTAGTGAAGTCTTCCCACTCAGAGGGACAATACCGGATGTAGACACTGAAAACTAACCCCAGCCCTCTCCCCTCTACACCCTCACCCCACTTCACTAAGCCCTCCCCATCTGGCAAGTCAAATACCCCTCACCCCCAGCCCAAACACTTAAAGGAATAGCAGACCCCCCCATCCTATAACCTTCCCCGGCCCGTGAGAAATAGAGGACACCTACACACACACACACCCCTCAAATAAAGGAAAGAAAAAGAAACAGATGAATACAATTACAGCTCTGACTGGCTTTAAATTCATCTAGTTTTCCATGGCAGCTTCCAACAATACAGCAGAGAGAGAGAGAGAGAGAGAGAGAGAGAGAGAGAGAGAGAGAGAGAGAGAGAGAGAGAGAGAGAGAGAGAGAGAGGGGACAAACAGCTGGTACAGGTGACAGCATTCCCTCCCACATATGCCCCCCTAGGCACAACTATGACAACATAACAAACAAAAACGGGTCACAACTCCTGCAGCTCTGTCGCATGCTGGGTATGTACATGGTAAATGGTAGGCTTCGAGGGGACTCATATGGTAGGTACACCTATAGCTCATCTCTTGGCAGTAGTACTGTAGACGACTTTATCACTGACCTCAACCCAGAGTCTCTCAGAGCGTTCACAGTCAGCCCACTGACACCCCTATCAGACCACAGCAAAATCACAGTCTACTTGAACAGAGCAATACCAAATCACGAGGCATCAACGCCAAAGGTACTGAGTAACATTAATAAATGCTAGAGATGGAAGGAATGCAGTTTAGAAACCTACCAAAAAACAATTAGGCAACAAATTCAATCCCTTCTAGACAATTTCCCGGGTAAAATGTTTCACTGCAATAGTTAAGGTGTAAACTTGGCAGTAGAAAATCTTAACAGTATATTTGACCTCTCAGCTTCCCTATCAAATCTAAAAATCTCAAATAGAAAACCGAAGAAAATGAACAACAATGACAAATGGTTTGATGAAGAATGCAAAAATCTAAGAAAGAAATTGAGAAACCTGTCCAAGAAAACCATAGAGACCCGGAAAACCTGAGTCTACGCCTTCACTATGGTGAATCACTAAAACAATACAGAAATACACTACGGAAAAAGAAGGAACAGCACGTCAGAAATCAGCTCAATGTAATTGAAGAATCCATAGACTCTAACTACTTCTGGGAAAATTGGAAAACACTAAACAAACAACACAAAGAATTATCTATCCAAAATGGAGATGTATGGGTAAACCACTTCTCCAATCTTTTTGGCTCTATAACAAAGAATAATGAGCAAAAACATATACATGATCAAATACAAATCTTAGAATCAACTATTAAAGACTACCAGAACCCACTGGATTCTCCAATGACCTTGAACGAGTTACAGGACAAAATAAAAACCCTCCAACCCAAAAAGGCCTGTGGTGTTGATGGTATCCCTGAAATGATCAAATATACAGACAACAAATTCCAATTGGCTATACTAAAACTCTTTAACATCATCCTTAGCTCTGGCATCTTCCCCAATATTTGGAACCAAGGACTGATCACCCCAATAGACAAATTTGAAGAGACAAATTTGACCCCAATAACTTCCGTGGAATATGCGTCAACAGTAACCTTGAGAAAATCCTCTGCATTATCAATAACAGCAGACTCGTACATTTCCTCAATGAAAACAATGTACTGAGCAAATGTCAAATTGGCTATTTACCTAATTAACGTACAAGAGACCATGTATTCACCCTGCACACCCTAATTGACAACCAAACAAACCAAAACAAAGGCAAAGTTTTGTTGATTTCAAAAAAGCCTTCGACTCAATTTGGCATGAGGGTCTGCTATACAAATTGATGGAAAGTGGTGTTGGGGGTAAAACATACAACATTATAAAATCCATGTACACAAACAACAAGTGTGTGGTTAAAATTGGCAAAAAACACACACATTTCTTCACACAGGGTCGTGGGGTGAGACAGGGATGCAGCTTAAGCCCCACCCTCTTCAACATATATATCAATGAATTGGCGCGGGCACTAGAAAAGTCTGCAGCACCCGGCCTCACCCTACTAGAATCCGAAGTCAAATGTCTACTGTTTGCTGATGATCTGGTGCTTCTGTCACCAACCAAGGAGGGCCTACAGCAGCACCTAGATCTTCTGCACAGATTCTGTCAGACCTGGGCCCTAACAGTAAATCTCAGTAAGACCAAAATAATGGTGTTCCAAAAAAGGTCCAGTCGCCAGGACCACAAATACAAATTCCATCTAGACACTGTACATACCTTGGCCTAAACATCAGCGCCGCAGGTAACTTCCACAAAGCTGTGAACGATCTGAGAGACAAGGCAAGAATGGCATTCTATGCCATCAAAAGGAACATAAATTTCAACATACCAATTAGAATCTGGCTAAAAATACTTGAATCAGTCATAGAGCCCATTGCCCTTTACGGTTGTGAGGTCTGGGTTCACAAAATGGGACAAACATCAAATTGAGACTGCATACAGAATTCTGCAAAAATATCCTCCTTGTACAACGTAGAACAACAAATAATGCATGCAGAGCAGAATTAGGCCGATACCCACTAATTATCAAAATCCAGAAAAGAGCTGTTAAATTCTACAACCACCTAAAAGGAAGCGATTCCCAAACCTTCCATAACAAAGCCATCACCTACAGAGAGATGAACCTGGAGAAGAGTCCCCTAAGCAAACTGGTCCTGGGGCTCTGTTCACAAACACAAACACCCCCCACAGAGCCTCAGGACAGCAGCACAATTAGACCCAACCAAATCATGAGAAAACAAAAAGATAATTACTTGACACGTTGGAAAGAATTAACAAAAAAACAGAGCAAACTAGAATGCTATTTGGCCCTAAACAGAGAGTACAAAGTGGCAGAATACGTGTCCACTGTGACTGACCCAAACTTAAGGAAAGCTTTGACTATGTACAGACTTAGTGAGCATAACCTTGCTATTGAGAAAGGCCGTCGTAGACAGACCTGGCTCTCAAGAGAAGACAGGCTATGTGCACACTGCCCACAAAATGAGGTGGAAACTGAGCTGCACTTCCTAACCTCCTGTCCAACGTATGACCATATTAGAGATACATATTTCCCTCAGATTACACAGATAGATCTACAAACCATTCGAAAACAAATCCAATTTTGATAAACTCCTATATCTACTGGGTGAAATTCCACAGTGTGCCATCACAGCAGCAATATTTGTGACCTGTTGCCACAAGAAAAGGGCAACCAATGAAGAACAAACACCATTGTAAATACAACCCATATTTATGCTTATTCAGAGAGAGAGAGAGAGAGAGAGAGAGAGAGAGAGAGAGGAAGGAAGGAAGGAAGGAAGGAAGGAAGGAAGGAAGGAAGGAAGGAAGGAAGGAAGGACAGAAAGAGAGAAAGAGAGAAAGAGAGAAAGGGGGATCTTTGTTAGTTTGTGCATCACAGCAGCTTTAGTCTCTGGGGGTCAACTGACCTTACAGATTAGACATATTCAAATGAAACAATAATTTTTCTGTTTTTATTAAGATACTCATACAGTGGTTATTTAGTCTTTCCATCCCTAAGAAAAAGCCTTATTACTCTGTTACAAAACCTTATTACTCTGTAACAAAGCCTTATTTAAAAAATATGTTTTATTTAAATGAAACCTAAATTGTTATTTACAATGACGGCCTACCCCGGCCAAACCCGGACGACGCTGGACCAATTGTAAGCCGCCCTATGGGTGTAGTGAGGTGCGTACTGGCGGCAGAGAAGTCAGGCGCAGGAGAGCGAAAATTGATTTACAACGGTGTCGTTTAATATCCATAAACCACCGTCAACAGAACAATACAATACATGGGTCAAACAAAACCTGGTAAATACCTGCTTACCAAGCATAAGCACTACAAGAAACAATTACCGACAAGGACATGGGGGGGAACAGAGGGTTAAATACACAACATGTAATTGATGGAATTGGAACCAGGTGAGATGGAAGACAAGACAAAACCAATGGAAAATGAAAAGTGGATCAGCGATGGCTAGAAGGTCGGTGACTTCGTCCGCCAAACGCCGCCCAAACAAGGAGAGGGACCAACTTCAGCGGAAGTCGTGACAATGGAACTCGGCCGGATGTGATACAGCCTGGATCCAAACCGAGGACTGTAGTGACGCCTCTTGCACTGAGAGGCAGTGCCTTAGACCGCTGCGCCACTTGGGAGTACTCTGTGTTATTACTCTGTTACAAAGCCTTATTACTCTGTTACAGAGCCTTATTACTCTGTAACGAAGCTTTTATGAACCCTTCTATTTCTAATGTCCTCCTCCACAGCTGGATAGCTGGCACACCCTCTCTCAGATATGATGCAGCTGCTTCTCTTAGTGTTGTTGTGTGGGAGGTGGGACAGAAAGGAGTGGTCATTAATGGCCTATGTTCTAATGACTCTGTCAGTGGAATGGTTAGTACTGAGAAGGAGGGACGAGGAGGGAGGTGATGGAGGAGGAGGAGGAGGAGGAGGTCGGATGTAGAGGAGTGGTCATTAGTGGTCTGTGTTCTAATGACTGTCAGTGGAATGGTTAGTACTGAGGAGCAGGAGGAGGGGGAGGAGGAGGAGGAGCAGGAGGGAGGAAGATGGAGAAGGAGGAGAATGAGGAGGAGGAGGGAAGATGAGGAGTAGGAGGAGGAGGAGGAGGAGGAGAATGAGGGGAGGAGGGGGGAGGACGAGCAGGGAGGTGGAGGAGGAGGATGAGGACGAGGAGTGAGGAGGAGAATGAGGAGGAGGAAGGCATATGCTTGGAGTAGCGGGCTCTGGCCTTACTGGAGTCAGAGTGGTATCTCTTCGTCCAGAAGTATGAAGGTCATACATAATGAATCAATGGATGATTGACCACTGGGAGATGATTGACAAATTCTTTGTTCTGGGGATAACAGGAAGATGCAGTGTTGATCTCCACTTTAAGGCTTGTGTTGGAGTAAAAGTTTAAATGGCAACACTTAGAGAGAGAGAGCTAAATGGCAGGTGGTAAAGCCTTTATTAGTACCAATATCTAAACAGCATTAGTGTATGTTCTTGATTCTAAACAAGTATGGCTTTGACTGAAAAATATCAATCACTGTATAGACAGCATGGGGCTTATTCAATTTGCTGCAAAACTTGTAGCTATAAGTTACCACACTGGTACTTCAGACCGTATGGGGTAGTGTCTGTGAGCCGCCTGTTGAATTAGATACACTGCATGTCTTCTGCATGGCCATAATGTAAAGCACATTTCTCAGTTTAGCTGGCATGCAGGAAGCACTGCTCTGAGAGCCGGGACACAGCTGACGACCAATGGGGGAGAGGAGCGGAGGAGGGGAGGGGAGAGGAGAGGAAAGGAGAGGAGGGGAGGGAGGGGAGGGGAGGGGAGGGGAGGGGAGGGGAGGGGAGGGGAGGGGAGGGGAAAGGAAAGGAGTGGAGAAGAAGGGATGGGAGGACAGGGAAGGGGTTTAGAGGAGGGGAGAGGAAGGGATGGGAGGAGAGGGGAGGGGAAGGGATGGGAGGAGAGGGAAGGGGTTTAGAGGAGGGGAGGAGAAGGGATGGGAGGAGAGGGAAGGGGTTTAGAGGAGGGGAGGAGAAGGGATGGGAGGAGAGGGAAGGGGTTTAGAGGAGGGGAGAGGAAGGGATGGGAGGAGAGGGAAGGGGTTTAGAGGAGGGGAGAGGAAGGGATGGGAGGAGAGGGGAGGGGAAGGGATGGGAGGAGAGGGAAGGGGTTTAGAGAAGGGGAGAGGAAGGGATGGGAGGAGAGGGGAGGGGAAGGGATGGGAGGAGAGGGAAGGGGTTTAGAGGAGGGGCGAGGAAAGGATGGGAGGAAAGGGGAGAGGGGAGGTCTGTACACTCTTAGAAAAAAGGACAGCCGAAGAACCCTTTTAGGTTCTAGATAGCACCTTTTTTTTCCAGAGTGTAGTACTACATCAGAGCAGGGAGAACTCTCTCTCTCCCCAACATACCAACCCCCTGACACACTGTAAGAAAAAATCCCCACAACGCTCAAAACTTGTCTTAATTTAAACTTTTGGATGTTTTAGAACGTGAGAGAGAATAGATTTAGCGTAGGTTTAACATAGCATGTGAGTGATAAACTGCTCTAAGATAGAGGAGAATTATAAAACAATACATTAAAACATTCATTCTAAAATAATATGAACACAATTCTTTAAGATGCATGCAATAAATATCCAAACGTCTCGTGACAAGATGGTTTCCCAAGATAAAGAACTGTCCTTTAAAGAGGAAGGGAGACAACATAAAACATACTAACATCGGTTCTATCAAAAGGAACCATTTGCATTACAGTGCTTGAGTGTTGTCTGTTTGTGGCACTACTAGGTAACGTGGCCCATGCCAGAGCACCGGCATACCAAACGCTTAGAGCACGTAGTCATGGATAAGCAGTCGCAGGAGGACAACGTCTGTTGGATGACAGAGTAACATTCCACACATGTTTGTGTTATGAGAAGAGATGACTACTATAACCCTGCAGTATGTCATATGTATGCCAGCTCAACAACGGAGACCTCCACAGTGATGGGGTCTGTGGGGATGAGTCAGAGAGCAGTATGTTCCTATGCATGTCTCTTCTATGGCGGGATGACACAGATACAACTCACTGGTTTGCAAGAGCCACACGCTCACCACGAACAGAGTTTAAACTACGTAGTACACTTATTAACATGAACACTTTATTGGTCAAATGCACACAAGCTCCAGACAAAATGTGACTTCCGCTTTTAACCCAACCCCTCCGAAAGATACACACACATACACACACCAGAGGAGGCTGGTGGGAGGAATTATAGGAGGACGTGCTCATTGGAACGTCTGGAATAGAACAAATGGAACCGTATTAAACACATCAAACATATGGAAACCACACGTTTGAGTCCATTCCATTCCAGGCACTACAATGAGCACATCCTCCTATAGCTCCCCCCACCAGCCTCCTCTGCCACACTGGGCTCCCGGGGAACACTATGTGGTTTAACAACACAGAGTTGTCTCCTCAACTGAAGACTGAGGACTCCAATGATGTGAATGACGCTATGATAATGCTCCATGGCTGTGAGTGGCTCCCCTGTGTAGCTATGCGTACAAGATTGATTCTGTTAAGGTCATTCACACAGGGATGCAGGGCACCAATGATTCACTGGTGGGGACCGGCGCTTCACCGAGGGTGAGTTGAGAGAGCTGTACAAACAGCCCCTTTAGCACTAATGCACAAAGTGGCCAAGGTACACAGTGTGTGCATTCGTGTGTGTGTGTGTCGGACACCCCGGGACTCCTTGTCAAGCGTATCGTCTATAGTGAGAATGTAAACATTGTTAAAGTTCCGTGGCGGCGACAGACAAACAGACATGTGTACAGAGATGCTACACCATGTTGTAAAATACCTCTACAACCAAGGTGTTGTTGACTCAGGTTCGTCACTCCATAGACATTCAAATGTGTAGAATGTGCATACAAGTGTAAGCATCACAAACATACCCCCCAACACACACACACACATTCACAAGGGTGTACGTCTGGCAAGATATTTCATGATATTAAACAGACATTTCGGTATGCACAATTCAGCAAAAATAAATAAATATCCTTTGACAATCATTGTAGAATAAATATGTTTTAAGACGAGATGGCATTATCCAGTTGTGGACAGCTACAGTACAGTAGTGCATGACTGAGGTGACACACATTAGTTGGATTAGTTCTAATGAGATCTCTGTCTCGACTGATTTAATTTACACTTCCTTCATGTCCAGTAAATCAGTCTCTATTATAGCTGTCAAACATGTGTTAGTCAAGGTGAGAAAACTGTAAAGAGCCAATAAGACGGGACATCCTCTTACCTTCAGTGTATCAGTTCTCTGCTGTGTCTTGGCTCCTAAAACATAATCAAGTCTCTGTTAGTGTCTCTTTTTTTCTCTCCCTCTTTTCTTCTCTCTCCCTCTTTTTCTCTTTCTCCCCAACGCTCTCTCTATCAGAGAAGTGCTCTAGCCGGCGGTCAGTCGCCTTCTGAGGACAGAGTCTCCAGCCAGTTGTGTTTTTAGGGGTTGGACTAGATCCCTCTGAAGTGCAGGGCTGTAGTGTTGTGGGTTAGAGTTACTCTCCAGTGTCCTGGGAGTTCCACCGGAGGAGTGACCACTCTGAGCTCTCTGGTTACATAGTCACATCACAGGGGATCTCCTCTCCTCTTCTCTTCTCTTCTCTTCTCTTCTCTTCTCTTCTCTTCTCTTCTCTTCTCTTCTCTTCTCTTCTCTTCTCTTCTCTTCTCTTCTCTTCTCTTCTCTTCTCTTCTCTTCTCTTCTCTTCTCTTCTCTTGTCTTGTCTTGTCTTCTCTTCTCTTCTCTTCTCTTCTCTTCTCTTCTCTTCTCTTCTCTTCTCTTCTCTCCTCTCCTCTCCTCTCCTCTCCTCTCCTCTCCTCTCCTCTCCTCTCACACACTGATAAAGCCAGCCTACTGCTCTGCCAAACAGTGAACAGAGACATACACTGTCTCTCTCTCAGAGGATAGTGTCAGTGGTCCACAACTGCTGAGCCTCTAACACACGGAGAGGGAGAGAGAGATGGAGGGAGAGAGAGAGAGAGAAAGGGGAGGGAGGGAGAGAGAGTGAGAGGGGGAGGGAGGGCCAGGGAGGAAGACAGAGGGGGGAGATGTAGAGAGAAGGGGATAACTGAGAAAAGGAGTAAGAGAAAAACACACTGAAGGGATTTGTTTGAGGTGTAACTGTAGCAGTTCCGACAGTCTCCACTAGCAACAGGACTGGACTACACCTAGGAGTCAAAAGAAGCACAAGAGTTAGAGAGAGAGAGAGAAAGAGAGAGAGAAGGAGAAAGAGAGATGGAGAAAGAGAGAGAGAGGTAGAAAGAGAGAGAGGGAGAAAGAGAGAGAACGAGAGAGAGAGAGGTCCACAAGAAAACACCTCAGTGCCAGGCTATAGAAATAAAATAAAAAACAAGTCTCTCTTTCTCTTAGTGGAATAACTCAGCTTCACTTTCTGTAATAATCACCCCATCTGCATAAAGTATGAAAGAGAGAGTGCATAGGTGCATATGGTGCATAGGAGCTCTGTTTTCAACTTGAAAGAATGTCTCTCTCTTACAGTCACACCTTCCCTCTCTTCATCTCACCCCCCTGTTTCTTTCTGTGTCTCGCTCTCTCTCTCATCGTCATGAAAATAACCGTTTTAAAATGGAAAGAAGACGGGGTGGCCGGGCATGCGTGCGGTTGAGTCTGTTTCTGCAGTAGCATGGACTCAACAACATTATGAAACGTTGTTGCTCTTGCAGCAGCAGCACACATCAAAATAGAATGAATAGAATTGGAAGCGCTAACCCTGACAATTTGACTGGTAAACACATGGGTACACTCGCAATAGATCCCCACACTGGAGGTGTCATAATACCCATAAAACCTAGTGGTCCAACAGGGAAATGTTTCCAATCATTTTCCCACCATTCAGGCTGTGTTTTGTGTAGGCATACTGGCTTGACGTTTTGATAACCATGAATGTTTTAACTATCTAGCTAACTAGAACATACAGCTAGCTAACTAGCTAGCTAGATATGATATGCTACGACTGTCACAGAGAGAGGTACAGGGGAGCGTTGGAGAGAGAGTTCGTAATGTGTGTATGTGTGCATTTTAATTCTAGCTAATCACTGCCACCAATACGCCTGACGAGCTTAGAATGAACTAATTATCAAGCCCTTGATTGGCGTATCAATGTGTTACTACTGGGCTGGAACAACATGTTCAAACATCTCCAAAACCAGGTATAATAAGAAACCCTGATTTACTGGTGACCAAGGACGTGTTTTAACTGCAGAGAACATGCAGATCAGGAGATGAATCAGCTGACAGAGGACACAGAGAGGAGTGCATGTATGTACAGTAGATGTCTCTACCCAATACATTATCTAAAGACAGCCCTATCTCATGTTTCTGTGGTGTGAGGCAGCTTGACGTACAAGTACACCCCCTGGACAGGAGGTTAGTCTGTTGCAGGGCTTTGAATACCTAAAACATACGGCGTGTCGTCCCTACTATGTTGTCCATTATTTCCAGATGATGTACAGAGGGTCTGCGTTTATCCCTCACGAATAGTAGAGGTTAATACTGTACGCTACGGGTTGCCAGAAAAGCAGCACAGCTACTGTGGATTTAAATGATTTGACTTATCTTTTGAAGGCATTCACGTGATAAGGGTTCTGGGGATTATGGGTAAAAAAAAGGACATACCGCATCAGTTGGAGGAGATTAAGAAGCGTACTGATGGGCCAGAGAAGATGTCAGACACAGCCCTCTGCAACTACCTGAGAGTATGGTAGTAGTAGTCCTTCGGTCACCACATGGTGCTCAGATCAATGGCTATTTTCACTGACAGTTCTGCAAATGTTCTAATGGATATTTATTTATTTATCTTACTTTTTGCTGTGCCACCATTTTTTTCAATTGGTGTTTCAAAAGATCTTGGTCATAGAAAAAAAAGACAGGGGCAGGACAGGAGAAAGAGGCGAACGCCACAATGTTTAATACATTGTTTGAAGATGAGTGTAGGGACATGGCTAAGGAGATTCATTGGACTAATGGGCAAGTCTGCATCAGTAGACACAATAATTGGTGACATGGCCCCAGAGGAGAAAGGTATAACTGTATATATCAGAAGTAAAACGAAAAGTGTCTCTCTGTGTGGATTGATAGCAGCGGCATCAGAGTTATTCTGGATGTAACATGGTTCTTGGTCTGTTATGCCTCTCTGTCGTCTTTTCAGTTTTATCTTGCGGCCTTCCCACTTCCCACAGATGTCAGTTCAAGTTCTAGTTTTGATGAACATTTGGTTGAGTTGTCAATGTGAAGTCAACGTGAAACCAACAGAAGGTTTCACCATGTCATTGGTGAAAATACATAATGACCTGACGTTGACATTTAAACGTGTTAACCCTCGCAAGGCTGCAGGCCCAGATGGCATCCCCAGCCGCGCCCTCAGAGCATGCGCAGACCAGCTGGCCGGTGTGTTTACGGACATATTCAATCAATCCCTATGCCAGTCTGCTGTTCCCACATGCTTCAAGAGGGCCACCATTGTTCCTGTTCCCAAGAAAGCTAAGGTAACTGAGCTAAACGACTACCGCCCCGTAGCACTCACATCCGTCATCATGAAGTGCTTTGAGAGACTAGTCAAGGACCACATCACCTCCACCCTACCTGACACCCTTGACCCACTCCAATTTGCTTACCGCCCAAATAGGTCCACAGACGATGCAATCTCAACCACACTGCACACTGCCCTAACCCATCTGGACAAGAGGAATACCTATGTGAGAATGCTGTTCATCGACTACAGCTCGGCATTCAACACCATAGTACCCTCCAAGCTCGTCATCAAGCTCGAGACCCTGGGTCTCGACCCCGCCCTGTGCAACTGGGTACTGGACTTCCTGACGGGCCGCCCCCAGGTGGTGAGGGTAGGCAACAACATCTCCTCCCCGCTGATCCTCAACACTGGGGCCCCACAAGGGTGCGTTCTGAGCCCTCTCCTGTACTCCCTGTTCACCCACGACTGCGTGGCCATGCACGCCTCCAACTCAATCATCAAGTTTGCGGACGACACAACAGTGGTAGGCTTGATTACCAACAACGACGAGACGGCCTACAGGGAGGAGGTGAGGGCCCTCGGAGTGTGGTGTCAGGAAAATAACCTCACACTCAACGTCAACAAAACTAAGGAGATGATTGTGGACTTCAGGAAACAGCAGAGGGAACACCCCCCATCCACATCGATGGAACAGTAGTGGAGAGGGTAGCAAGTTTTAAGTTCCTTGGCATACACATCACAGACAAACTGAATTGGTCCACTCACACAGACAGCATCGTGAGGAAGGCGCAGCAGCGCCTCTTCAACCTCAGGAGGCTGAAGAAATTTGGCTTGTCACCAAAAGCACTCACAAACTTCTCCAGATGCACAATCGAGAGCATCCTGGCGGGCTGTATCACCGCCTGGTATGGCAACTGCACCGCCCTCAACTGTAAGGCTCTCCAGAGGGTAGTGAGGTCTGCACAACGCATCACCGGGGGCAAACTACCTGCCCTCCAGGACACCTACACCACCCGATGCTACAGGAAGGCCATAAAGATCATCAAGGACATCAACCACCCGAGCCACTGCCTGTTCACCCCGCTGTCATCCAGAAGGCGAGGTCAGTACAGGTGCATCAAAGCTGGGACCGAGAGACTGAAAAACAGCTTCTATCTCAAGGCCATCAGACTGTTAAACAGCCACCACTAACATTGAGTGGCTACTGCCAACACACTGTCAATGACACTGACTCTACTCCAGCCACTTTAATCATGGGAATTGATGGGAAATGATGTAAATATATCACTAGCCACTTTAAACAATGCTACCTTATATAATGTTACTTACCCTACATTATTCATCTCATATGCATACGTTGATACTGTACTCTATATCATCGACTGCATCCTTATGTAATACATGTATCACTAGCCACTTTAACTATGCCACTTGGTTTACATACTTATCTCATATGTATATACTGTACTCGATATCATCTACTGTATCTTGCCTATGCTGCTCTGTACCATCACTCATTCATATATCCTTATGTACATATTCTTTATCCCCTTACACTGTGTATAAGACAGTAGTTTTTTGGAATTGTTAGTTAGATTACTTGTTCGTTATTACTGCATGGTCGAACTAGAAGCACAAGCATTTCGCTACACTCGCATTAACATCTGCTAACCATGTGTATGTGACAAATAAAAATTGATTTGATTTGATTTGATTTGATTGCTTTTTGCAAATCCAATTCGTTTTCAACGTTGATTCAACATCACATAGATTTGTGCGGTTTAAATTAGGTGGAAACAACATTGATTCAACGACTTTTTGCCCAGCGGGTACTTTGTCCCTTGTGCTTTTATAATGTGTTTCATAGTTTTTTTCAAAATGTGGCGTTGTGATATCCCTCTTGTTGTGATGTGCTTTGGCCAACAGGTTTCACATTATGTGGTGTTGTGATATCCCTCTTGTTGTGATGTGCTTTGGCCAACAGGTTTCACACTATGTGGCGTTGTGATATCCCTCTTGTTGTGATGTGCTTTGGCCAACAGGTTTCACATTATGTGGCGTTGTGATATCCCGTTGTGATATCCTCTTGTTGTGATGTGCTTTGGCCAACAGGTTTCACATTATGTGGCGTTGTGATATCCCTCTTGTCGTGATGTGCTTTGGCCAACAGGTTTCACACTATGTGGCGTTGTGATATCCCTCTTGTTGTGATGTGCTTTGGCCAACAGGTTTCACATTATGTGGCGTTGTGATATCCCTCTTGTTGTGATGTGCTTTGGCCAACAGGTTTCACATTATGTGGCGTTGTGATATCCCTCTTGTCGTGATGTGCTTTGGCCAACAGGTTTCACATTATGTGGCGTTGTGATATCCCTCTTGTTGTGATGTGCTTTGGCCAACAGGTTTCACATTATGTGGCGTTGTGATATCCCTCTTGTTGTGATGTGCTTTGGCCAACAGGTTTCACATTATGTGGCGTTGTGATATCCCTCTTGTTGTGATGTGCTTTGGCCAACAGGTTTCACATTATGTGGTGTTGTGATATCCCTCTTGTTGTGATGTGCTTTGGCCAACAGGTTTCACACTATGTGGCGTTGTGATATCCCTCTTGTCGTGATGTGCTTTGGCCAACAGGTTTCACATTATGTGGCGTTGTGATATCCCTCTTGTTGTGATGTGCTTTGGCCAACAGGTTTCACATTATGTGGCGTTGTGATATCCCTCTTGTTGTGATGTGCTTTGGCCAACAGGTTTCACATTATGTGGCCCCCTCTTGTCGTGATGTGCTTTGGCCAACAGGTTTCACATTATGTGGCGTTGTGATATCCCCCTCTTGTTGTGATGTGCTTTGGCCAACAGGTTTCACATTATGTGGCGTTGTGATATCCCTCTTGTCTTTGTGATGTGCTTTGGCCAACAGGTTTCACATTATGTGGCGTTGTGATATCCCTCTTGTTGTGATGTGCTTTGGCCAACAGGTTTCACACTATGTGGCGTTGTGATATCCCTCTTGTCGTGATGTGCTTTGGCCAACAGGTTTCACATTATGTGGCGTTGTGATATCCCTCTTGTCGTGATGTGCTTTGGCCAACAGGTTTCACATTATGTGGCGTTGTGATATCCCTCTTGTTGTGATGTGCTTTGGCCAACAGGTTTCACACTATGTGGCGTTGTGATATCCCTCTTGTCGTGATGTGCTTTGGCCAACAGGTTTCACATTATGTGGCGTTGTGATATCCCTCTTGTCGTGATGTGCTTTGGCCAACAGGTTTACATTATGTGGCGTTGTGATATCCCTCTTGTTGTGATGTGCTTTGGCCAACAGGTTTATTTAACCTTTATTTAACAAGGCAAGTCAGTTATGAACAAATTCTTATTTACAATGACTGCCTACCAGGAAACAGTGGGTTAACTGCCTTGTTCAGAGGGAGAACGACAGATTTTTACCTTGTCAGCTCGAGGATTCAAACCAGCAACCTTTCAGTTACTGGCACAACTCTCCAACAACTAGATTACCTGCCGCGATGGGCTTTGTCTCAGGTATGGGTACAGGGTACGTCAAGTGGCAAACGCTCTAGCACTGTATTTTGTAATATATACAGTGCATTCGGAAAGTCTTCAGACCCCTTGATCTTTTCCACATTTTGTTAGGTTGCCTTCTTATTCTAAAATGTATTACATTTTTCCACCTTCATCAATCTACACAAAATATCCCATAATGACAAAGCTAAAACAGGTTTTCATAAATGTATGCAAAAATATAAAAAAATATATAAAACAGAAATAGCTTATTTCCAGAAGTATTCAGACCCTTTGCTATGAGACTCGAAATTGAGCTCAGGCGCATCTTGTTACCATTGATCATCCTTGAAATGTTTCTGCAATTTGATTGGAGTCCACCTGTGGTAAATTCAATTCATTGGACATTATTTGGAAAAGGTACACACCTATCAATATAAGGTCCCACAGTTGACAGAGCATGTCAGAGCAAAAACTAAGCGAAGCCATGGCGTGGAGTGAATCGTCTGTAGAACTCTGAGACAGGATTGTGTCAAGGCATAGATCTGGGGAAGGGTACCAAAATATATCTGCAGCATTGCAGGTCCCCAAGAACAGTGGCCCCCGTAATTATTACATGGAAGAAGTTTGCAACCACCAAAACTCTTCCTAGAGCTGGCCGCCCGGCCAAACTGGGCCTTGGTCAGTGAGGTGACCAAGAACCCGATGGTCACTCTGACAGAGCTCCAGACTTCCTCTGTGGAGATGGAAGAACCTCCCAGAAGGACAACCATCTCTGCAGCACTCCACCAATCAGGCCTTTATGGTAGAGTGGCCTGACTGAAGTCACTCCTCAGTAAAAGGCACATGACAGCACGCTTGGAGTTTGCCAAAAGGCTCTTAAAGGACTCTCAGACCATGAGAAACAAGATTCTCTGATGAAACTAACACAGATCTCTTTGGCCTGAATACCAAGCATCACGTCTGGAGAAAACCTGGCAAACTCCCTATGGTGAAGCATGGGCTCCCGAGGGCACTGCATATCATTTACATTAACCTCTTCAATTAAAATAAACATAAACATCATCTATAGAATGATATAACAAAAAAATAATAAAATAAAACCTCCTGGAGGTGTGTTGGGTCATTGTCCTGTTGAAAAACAACTAAGAGCCAACCAGATGGGATGGCGTATCTCTGCAGAATGCTGTTTAAGTGTGCCTTTGAATTCCAAATAAATCACAGACAGTGTCACCAACAAAGCAATCCAATACCATCACACCTCCTCCTCCATGCTGAACCATGGGAACCACACATGCGGAGATCATCTGTTCACCGACTCTGCGTCTCACAAAGAAACAGCGGTTGGAACCAAAAATCTCAAATTTGGACTCATCAGACCAAAGGACAGATTTCCACCAGTCTCATGTCCATTGCTGTGTTTCTTGGTCCAAGAAAGTCTCTTCTTATTATTGGTGTCCTTTAGTAGTGGTTTCTTTGCAGCAATTCTACCATGAAGGCCTGATTCATGCAGTCTTCTCTGAACAATTGATGTTGAGATGTCTGTTACTTGAACTCTGTGAAGCATCTATTTGGGCTGCAATTTCTGAGGCTGGTAACTCTCATGAACTTCTCCTCTGCAGCAGAGGTATCTCTGTTGTTACACCATAGTGCTTGATGGTTTTTGCGACTGCACTTGAAGAAAGTTTTGACATTTTCCCTATTGACTGACCTTCATGTCTTAAAGTAATGATGGACTTGGTCACAACACAACTGATTGGCTCAAATGCATTAAGAATGAAATAAATTCTACAAATTAACTTTTAACAAGGCACACCTGTTAATTGAAATACATTCCAGGTGACTAACTCATGAAGCTGTTTGAGAGAATGCCAAGAGTGTACAAAGCTGTCATCAAGGCAAAAGGTGGCTGTTTGGAAGAATCTCAAAATTAAAAATAAATGTTGACTTGTTAACACTTTTTTGGTTATTACGTGATTCCATATGTGTTATTTCATAGTGTTGATGTCTTTTCTATTATTCTACAATGTAGCAAAAAGTAAAAAATAAAGACAAACCCTTGAATGAGTGAGTATGTGCGTCCAAACTTTTGACTGATACTTTGACTGGTATTTTTCCACTTATTAATGCTCTGGGAAAAGTGATTTTCGGAGAGGGTGCTCGTATAGAACTGAATTATTTCTAATATTATACATAAAACATAGCTGACTCCATTTAAATTACACCTAAACAAAGCAACAGGAAACATGTCGTCCCACACGAATGATTGAGTGTGACTTATGTATGAACGGACAGAGACAGATCCACAGTCCTCTCCCAGATTTCATTGTGGTGTGACAACAATGTTCAATTATAAGTTCATGAGCCTGTGTGCCTTGGCAAATTCTGTGAAAGTACCCGAATCACTGACGGTGTTATCCTAATACGCAGCCAGCTCTGAATTTCCTTCCTCAAGATAGGGTGGATCTGCCACAGTGTTGATCTTGGGAATCTGAGGGATCATGGCCGTTGTGGATGTCATACAGCCTCTCTATAACAACCATGAAGTCTGGCCTGGACTGCAGAGTAAAGGAGATAGGCATTGCATGCCACTCTTCTGAAACTTTTGTCAGTTTCAGTAGGCCCTCTTCTACACTTGAAAAGGAAAGAAGAAATGGCAACCAAAATAGCTCAATAGTACGCTTCACAGGAAACACCACAACAAAACAACAGCCTGCTGTCAGTTATACCTTTTATATCATAATGAATACATGGACAGGGAGCCATGATCCTGGATCATCACACCTACTCTGCAATGCTTTATGAATACAGGACCAGATTATCACCTAATTGCATTCACTTTTACATAACTGATACCAACCAGTGGAGGTTGTAGTTGGTATGGCTCCCTGGGCGAACTCCCGCTTCAGCCCAAAACTGTCACTGACATTTGGATCAGCACAAATAAATAATCATAACATTTAAAACAATGTAAATATAAAAATATATACAAAAATAAGACTCATAAATATCAAAAAGAAGAAACAAAAACAAATAGAAACTAATTGTAGTATATAAATACAAATAAATACAAAAACCACACAAATAAAACTAAATTGCACAAATCCTATATCACACAAATACACAAATAGAATAACACACTTATAAAGAAGAGAACCAGATTATTACACTATTGCACTTCAAACAAGTAACACACAAACTAAATTGCACAACTAATTGCATTAGTTGCACAAAGTTAGAGGTGCGCTATTTGATAGATTCTCCCGCTCCCCCTACCTCGGGCTTCCAGTGGGGAGATGTGAGGTCAACCTAACCCCGGCCCCCTCCCCATCACGTACTTCTGAGTGGGAGACCTTCCCAGGCAGTAGCCCGCCTAGCTCACAACACTCCGACAAGGTTAATGGACCCATAGTCCCACATGGTGACATGATATCATTGACGTGATGTGCAAATGAGCGATAGAAAACCGATTACGCAAATGTAACCATATACGAATATATATATATATTTTTTTTGTGCGGGTGAACCATGCTGTCCCCGACGAGAGGTCGCCCTGGGTGTCTGCGCATGTCGCCTATGCCTAAATCTGCCACTGATACCAACGATTACAAAGCCCTACATGTCCTGTCTAATTATTTTGCCTAAATATAAAGTGGCCAGGGGTTAGGGGTTGTTTCTGGACAGGGATATGATGTGCAGAATTACAGTTTTACATGATTAGTTTGGCATAATGTGAGGAACATGCGGTGGAGGAGATCAACTCAGGTCGCACCCCTGATGTCTCATGCTACTCTTAGTCTTGTCTTAGGGTTATAGGCTGGGGGTGTAGTGGCATCCCCTAAGCGATGAGCTTATATGTTGTGGGGGGTGGTCAGCTAGTTTTATCTTGTGTACTGTGTGGTCATAGGTGCGCTCCCACTAACCCCCTCCTTTCTCTGGCTGAGGGCTGTTACTGCCTCCTTTTGGATATGCCTTCCTCTTTCCCCAACACCATCAAGATGGTAAACTACAATGCCACCACACATGGGCTGCCCTTATTCTGTCAGCAAACCCTATTCTAGCATACCTTGGTTTCTTTACTATACGAAAAGCCATTTGACCATAACTGTTTTGGTGGTTTTGTTAACTGTTTGGAGTGAATGGGATTTCCCCACGATTTGCCAAACCATTGAGGAAATTGCAACAACTTGTATTTGACCACACTCAGGCTCTCCTTTTTGTTTCTTGTGTGTGTGGTGTGATTCGGAAACTACCAGAAAGCATTTGGTTTATGTCCTCCAGGTGTTTTGGTAGTATAGACAACTGAAAAACTTGACTTGAGCTCTACGTTGTCATTAATGTGGATACTAACCCATGCACCCTTTTATCTTTCCATTACTTCAGAATAGATATTTGTTTTGTTATAACAGCGTAATGGTATAAGGAGATAACAACTTACCTCATAGGAATGTTTTGTCTCTTCCTCAGGTACTCTATGTAGGCATTTCTCTTTGACCCCTTGCCACTGAGACTTGATCACTGAGTCACCTAGGTGATCACTAAGAGGTGGAGCTTTTGCCAACTTTCCCACGGGGCCTGTAAACAAAGACTCCACCCCTCAGATCAGAAGATGTGTTCTGTGCCACAGGGGCCCATGAAGGGACCCCAGGCTGCTAAATGATCTTAAACTGGGAAGTTCTGAAGTTCTACTTATTTCTATCAAGTTGAACTATGAAACGAGTAACCAAACACTGACGAACATTTGTATTGGTTTTCTTTTATGAAAACAGTGGATAAGACAATCATCTATAGGCTATGGGCTATTCATGTTAAATTGGCAACAGGATGGATCGGAGGCTTGAGTAAAAAAGCGGATTATGCACAAAACACATTCAGTTTCAGAAGCAAGTTGACAGAAGCTACACAGGTAGCGAAATCATATGTTTTCTGTCATTACGAATCAGTGAACGAGAAGAAAATCTGCCCGTCAGCAATGTACTGTCAGCCTGGCATGCTGCTAACTTATGTGCTAGCCGCTCGAGAGGCTGGGAAAACATTCTGCGCTCTGATTGGTTTGACGCTGAAAATAATCCTGTGCAGTTATAGGCTTGCATGTACAACAACTCAGGGTAGCTTAAAGCAACAGCTACCCTGGTTACACACTGACTTGACCATCTACCGTGGAACCATATTGATGGGTAAACTTCCTGCTTTTACTTCCTGCTTTGCTCATCTCAATGGCCGCCAGTCCCCCCATTATGACATCATTGACTTGATTGTACGCCCATTCTATTCATTCTATTTCTATGGCTGCGCATGGAGTCAGGAGGGGAAAAGAGGAGAAAATGTGCGTCTTAATTTATTTTTAAATAACTATTTTGTTGTTGCAATTTGAACGGTTATGACAGTGACCACAGTCAGTTAGCTGACCAATTACCATCATCCAAAATGTTATGACCGTCACAGCCCTGCTCTTCTCTCTCTCTCTCTAACCCCTCCACACCAGAGTGCCCATGTCTGTTTTCAATCTTGGCCGTCTTCCTAATTTCTCCTTTCCCAGCATATGAGCGGATGGCCTGAAGAGTCATACCGCCAGCCAGCAGCTGACTAAGGACTTTCTTTTTGTTAGCAAGAGAGGGCCCCATGAGAGAGAACGGGGGGGGACAGAGAGGGAGAGATGAGGGGGCAGGGGGTAAATTGGACTGTGCACACACTCTCATGTAATTGTGTGAGTCAATGTGAAGGCCCAGCAGCACTAATTAGAGGGATGTAGAGGGCCCAGTAGTTATTAGATAGGAGGGCAGTTACAACACAACCCAGGGAGTTAAGAGGGAACAACAGCACAGTCTTCAGAACAGGACCGGCTCAGAGCAGAGTGGGACCCTCCTCACAGTCTAATACCACTGCAACAGTAAACTAGTGTAATACTTTAGACGAGATATTGTCTCGTTCTCTACAGCCAGAAGTGAATACATTGTGCAGTATAAACTTTGCACAGATCACTGCACAACTGACACTACCAAATCATCAATGATGATATTGCCCATTGCTACCGCAACTCCTACATCTACTGTGACACTAAAGACAACACTAAATACACATCTACACTAACACTAAAGACACATCTACTACAACACTAAATACACATCTACTGTAACACTAAAAACACATCTACAGTAACACTAAAGACACATCTACAGTAACACTAAAGACATATCTACAGTAACACTAAATACACATCTACTGTAACACAAATACACATCTACTGTAACACAAATACACATCTACTGTAACACTAAAGACATATCTACAGTAACACTAAATACACATCTACTGTAACACAAATACACATCTACTGTAACACTAAAGACACATCTACTGTAACACAAATACACATCTAATGTAACACTAAAGACACATCTACTGTAACACTAAAGACACATCTACTGTAACACTAAAGACACATCTACTGTAACACTAAAGACACATCTACTGTAACACGAAAGACAAAATCTACTACATCTACTGCATTTCCCCGCCCCCACTTCGGCCAATCAGATCATGTCTCTCTGTTCCTACTCTCCACCTACAAGCAGCAACTCAAGAGGGAGCCACCGACACAGAGAATAGTGAGAGGCTGGACAGAGGAGGCAGACTCACTGCTGCAGGATTGTTTTGAGAATACTGATTGAATTATTTGTTCAAAGAATTATTCAACCAGGACTCATCCATCAACATTGAGGAATATACATCGTCAGTCACAGGCTTCTTTAGAACCTGTTAAAGATAGGGCTGACTACTGCCCCCTTTGGAGGAATTGCGTGTCCATAGTAAACAGAAAAAAAATCTGTCAAAAATTGCTAATATATGCATATAATAATTATTATTGAATAGAACACACTCTAAAGCTTCTAAAACCGTTCAAATTATGTCTGTATGTAAAGCAGAACTCTCAGGGCAGCCATTCTCCCAAACTCTCTCTTGCCATCATGAAAGTTGGCCCAACTTTGACGTCATCGCCCCCACCCTTCCCAACCAGCTACGGATCTGGGAACAGTTCCTATCTCTTCAGCGCGATGTCCCCTTTCAGTGGGGCCTCTCATTGTGAGAATCGCGCTCCCTCGAGTTTTGGCGGGCTGAAACCTCCGGGTCACGCGAAAATACATGTACTTTCATGCGCGCGTCGGGTCTTGAGCTCCCTTTGTTCCAAGATTCACCAAACGTTGTAGGTTTGTCTGTTCGAGCTAAGGATTGTTTTGCACGTTTAGAACATGCTAAAGTTTGATTCTGCACTTAATTTGACCAGTTTAGTCGACATATAATATGTAATTTTGAAGTTTAGATGCACATCCACTAGAATTTTGGCTGCATTTCAACCGGAATTTGTCGTGTTTGATAACCTAAAGACACAGACTTGAAAACCAAACGCAGTTTTTGGTAAGTATAACTCCTTCCACGTCTTCTGATCGAAGAACATCAAAGGTAAGGGAATATTTATGTGTTAATTATGGGTTTCTGTGGACTCCGAGATAGAGGAGACATAATGCTAATTTCTGAGCGCCGTCTCATATTATAGCCTAGTGAACGAATTCTGTAACGTTAAAAATAAATGTAACACAGCGGTTGCATTAAGAAGAAGTGTATCTTTCTAACTATATGTAGAACATGTATATTTAGTCAAAGTTTATGATATGTATTGCTTGTTATCTGACGTTATCTGGTGGAGCTATCATCATTTCTCAGGACATTTGAGTAGCATTTTTTGAACATGGCGTCATTGTAAACAGAGATTTATGGATATAAATTGCATATTATTGAAAAAAACATAAATGTACTGTGTAACATGTCCTATTACTGTTATCCGATGAAGATTTTCAAAAGGTTAGTGAATTATTTTTCTTTTAATCCTGCGGTTGTTGATTGCATATTTTGTTCAACTTGGCTATTCAAATTAGCTGTGTCTTTGGTGGTGGTTTGACATAAATATGTGCTATGTTTTCGCCATAAAACATTTTAGAAATCTGACTTGCTGGCTAGATGAACAAGGTGTTTATCTTTCATTTGAGCTATTGGACTTGTTAATGTGTGGAGGTTAAATATTTCAAAGAAAATTTTTGCATTCCGTGCGCCACCTTTCCAGCTGAACGTGGGAGGGGTCGTTCCCAAAAGGGAACCCTATCCCGTCAACAGAAATGTGTTGATGAATTTGAACCCACAATAACAATCCAGACATATCCAAAACAAAAACCCTGGATGAACATAGATATCCGTTCAATGCTGAGAGCCTGAACTGTAGCATCAATGTCAGCAGAACAAACCCTGATGACTCGGTGGCGTGCGAGGCATACAAGGCAAGCAGGTACGAGTTCCACAAACGCAATAGAGACTCAAACTTTAATTGATGTTTGACAATTCAGACTCGCATCGCATGTGGCAAGGACTACAGACTATCACAGACTACAAAGAAAATTCCAGCTGTGCGGTGCCCACCGAAGCTACTCTCCTAGACAAGCTTAATACATTCTGTGCTCTCTTCAAGGCAGACAATGCCAAACTATCCAGGAAGATTCTCGCTGCTCCAGACGACTAGGTGCTTTTGCTCTCCGAGGCTGACGTGAAGAGAACTCTCACAAGAGTGAATACTCACGAAGCCACCTGCCCAGATGACATCCCTGGCCGCGTCCTCAGTTTGTGTGCTGATCAGGTCATGGGTGTCTTCTCTGACATCTTCAACCTGTCGCGATCCCAGGCTGTAGTCCTCACCTACTCTAAAACTTCTCTGGGATATGTGGGACGCAAGCGTCCCACCTCGCCAACAGCCTGTCACGTTCTGACCATAGTTCTTGTGTGTTTTCCTTGTTTTAGTGTTGGTCAGGACGTGAGCTGGGTGGGCATTCTATGTTGTGTGTCTAGTTTGTCTATTTCTATGTTTGGCCTGATATGATTGTCAATCAGAGGCAGGTGTTAGTCATTGTCTCTGATTGAGAAGCATATTTAGGTAGCCTGTTTTGTGTTGGGATTTGTGGGTGATTGTTTCCTGTCTTTGTGTTCTCTGCGCCAGATAGGACTGTTTCGGTTTTGCCACATTTGTTATTTTGTATTTGTATTCATGTTTAGTTTTCTTATTAAAAACCATGGACACCTACGACGCTGCGTATTGGTCCGATCCTCTTCAGAGGAAGAGGAGAAAATCTGCCGTTACACAGCCAGTGAAAATGCAGGGCACCAAATTCAGAACAACAGAAATCCCATAATTAAAATTCCTCAAACATACAAGTATTTAACACCATTTTAAAGATAAACTTCTTGTAAATCCAGCCACAGTGTCCGATTTCAAATAGGCTTTATGACGAAAGCACACCAAACGATTATGTTAGAAAAGCGCCTAGTCACAGAAAACCATACAGTCATTTTCCAGTCAAGGAGAGGTGTCACAAAAGACAGAAATAGCGATTAAATTAATTACTAACCTTTGATGATCTTCATCAGATGGCACTCCCAGGACTTCATGTTACACAATAAATGTGTGTTTTGTTCGATAAAGTTCATCTTCATGTCCAAAAACCTCATTTGAAATTGGTGTGTTATGTTCATAAATGCATTGTCTCAAATAAACATTCGGTGAAAGTGCAGAGAGCCACATCAAATTACAGAAATACTCATAATAAACATTGATAAAAGATAGAAGTGTTATGCATGAAAATATAGATAAACTTCTCCTTACTGCAATCGCTGTATCAGATTTCAAAAAGGCTTTACGGCGAAAGCAAACCTTGCGATTATGTTAGGTCAGCGCTAGTCACAGAAACCCATTCAGCCATTTTCCAAAGAAGGAGAGGTGTCAGAAAAGTCAGAAATAGCGTTATAAATATTCACTTACCTTTGATGATCTTGATCGGAATGCACTCCCAGGAATCCCAGTTCCACAATAAATGTTTGTTTTGTTCGATAAAGTCCATCATTTATGTCCAAATTCCTCCTGTTTGTTCGCGTGTTTAGTTCACAAATCCAAACTCAGGAGGCGCGGGCAAGTCCAGACAATAGTTCAGACGAAAAGTCCAAAAAGTTATATTACAGTTCGTAGAAACATGTCAAACGATGTATAGAATCAATCTTTAGGATGTTTTTATCATAAATCTTCAATAATGTTTCAACCGGACAATTCCGTTGTCTCTAGAAATGCAATGGAATTTTATTTGATATAGTACAGTTGAAGTCGGAAGTTTACTTACACCGTAGCCAAATACATTTAAACTCAGTTTTCACAATTCCTGAAATTTAATCATAGTAAAAATTCCCTGTTTTAGGTTAGTTCGAATCACCACTTTATTTTAAGAATGTGAATTGTTAGAATAATAGTATCGAGAATGATTTATTTCAGCTTTTATTCCTTTCATCACATTCCCAGTGGGTCAGAAGTTCACATACACTCAATTAGTATTTGGTAGCATTGCATTTAAATGGTTTACCTTGGGTCAAACGTTTCGGGTAGCCTTCCATTTCTCCTGACAGAGCAGGTGTAACTGAGTCAAGTTTGTAGGCCTCCTTGCTCGCACACGCTTTTTCAGTTCTGTCCACAAATTTTATATAGGATTGAAGTCCAGGCTTTGTGATGGCCACTCCAATACCTTGACTTTGTTGTCCTTAAGCCATTTTACCACAACTTTGGAAGTATGCTTGGGGTCATTGTCCATTTGGAAGACCAATTTGCGACCAAGCTTTAACTTCCTGACCAATGTCTTGAAATGTTGCTTCAATATATCCACATAATTTTCCAGCCCCATGATGCCATCTATTTTGTGAAGTGCACCAGTCACTCCTGCAGCAAAGCACCCCCACAACATGATGCTGCCATACCAGTGCTTCACGGTTTGGGATGGTGTTCTTCGGCCTGCAAGCCTCCCCCTTTTTCCTCCAAACAAAACAATAGTCATTATGGCCAAACAGTTCTATTTTTGTTTCAGACCCGAGGACATTTCTCCAAAAAGTACAATCTTTGTCCGCATGTGCAGTTGCAAACCATAGTCTGGCTTTTTAATGCCGGTTTTGGAGCAGTGGCTTCTTCATTGCTGAGGGGCCTTTCAGGTTATGTCAATATAGGTCTCGTTTTACTGTGGATATGGTTACTTTTGTACATGTTTCCTCCAGTGTCTTCACAAGATCCTTTGCTGTTGTTCTGTGATTGATTTGCACTTTTCTCACCAAAGTACGTTCATCTCTAGGAGATAGAATGCGTCTCCTTCCTGAGTGGTATGACGGCTGTGTGGTCCCATGGTGTTTATACTTGCGTACTATTGTTTGTAAAGATGAACGTGGTACCTTCAGGCATTTGGAAATTGCTCCCAGTGATGAACCAGACTTGGAGGTCTACCATTTTGTTAATGAGGTCTTGGCTGATTTCTTTTGATTTTCCCATGATGTCATCCAAAGAGGCACTGAGTTTGAAGTTAGGCCTTGAAATACATCCACAGGTACACCTCCAATTGACTCAAATTATGTCAATTAGCCTATCAGAAGCTTCTAAAGCAATGACATAATTTTCAGGAATTTTCCAAGGTGTATGTAAACTTCTGCACAAAATAGATGTCCTAACCGACTTGCCCCAACTATAATTTGTTAACTTTTTATGGCTGCAGGGGCGGTATTGAGTAGCTTGGATGAAAAGGTGCCCATTGTAAACGGCCAGCTCCTCAGTCTCAGTTGCTAATATATGCATATTATTAGTAGTATTGGATAGAAAACACTCTGAAGTTTCTAAAACTGTTTGCATTTTGTCTGTGAGTATAACTAAACTCATATAGCAGGCAAAAACCTGAGAAATTCCACTTCCTTTTTTTTCAGGGGGTGACAGATCTTCAACCAAGCTCTCATTGAAATTACAGCGAGATATGGATGAGTTTTCACTTCCTACGCCTTCCACTAGATGTCAACAGTCAATAGAACTTTGTCTGATGACTCTAATGTGAAGGGGGGTCGAATGACACAGGAAATAGTCACCACTGCCACGAGTTGACCATGCATTCACTATGCACGTTCACAAGGGAAGCACCTGCGTTCCACCGGTCATCTGAAGTCATTCTAATTCTCCGGTTGGAACGTTATTCAAGATATATGTAAACAACAATCTAAAGATTGATTCAGTACATCGTTTGACATGTTTCTACTGACTGTTACGAAACTTTTGGACATTTTGTCACGTTATAGTGACTTTGGAATTGTTTACCAAAATTGGACATAAATAACGGACATTTTCAAACAGGATTCATAGGACTGCATTCTGATGACGTTCATCAAAGTTAAGGAAACATTTATCATGTATTTTCTGGTTTCTGTTGACTCCAACATGACGGCTAATTTGGCTTCTGTTCTGAGCGCCGTCTCAGATTATTGCATTTGTTGCTTTTTCCGTAAACTTTTTTTTAAATCTGACACAGCGGTTGCATTAAGGAGAGGTATATCTATAATTCCATGTGTATAACTTGTATTATCATCTACATTTATGATGAGTACTTCTGTTGAAACGATGTGGCTATGCAAAATCACTTGATGTTTTTGGAACTAATGAACCTAAATTGCCAACTCAGATTTTTTTATATAAATATGAACTTTATCAAACAAAACATGCATGTATTGTGTAACATGAAGTCCTATGAGTGTAATCTGATGAAGAAAATTCAAGGTTAGTGACAGAATTAATCTTTATTTCCGCTTTTTGTGAATGCTATATTTCGCTGGAAAATGGCTGTGCTTATTGTGGTTTGGTGGAGACGTAACATAATCGTTGGTAGTGCTTTCGCTGAAAATCCTATTTGAAATCGGACACCTTGGTGAGATTAACAACAAGATTACCTTTAAAGTGATATAAGACACATGTATGTTTTCGGAATTGTAATTATGAGATTTCTGTGGTTTGAATTTGGCGCCCTCTATTTTCACTGGTAGTTGTCATATCGATCCCGGTATTGGGATTGCAGCCATAACAAGTTAACAAGACATTTGTGGAGTATTTGAACTGGCTAGCCAGCTAACTTAACATTAGCTAGCTAGTTAACAAGCTAGAAACCAACCAAAACATTGTTTAGAATGTTTATTTTAGATGCCTGGTTTTCTAGATTGACATATACTAAATACATTTTTAAACGGGTGGGTTTATTGGTGTTAAAATACACTAGTTATGCTATTTTGGACCACCAGGCTGCTGATGCCATGCAGCTCTATAGTTTTTGTGTTTATACTTTTTCATAATGGCAATGGCAAGTTTGATGTCGGACGACAATAGAATGTTGATGATGTCACAGTGACAACTGTCAATAGACATAATATTAACCAGCCTTAAGGCTTGAAAACCTTTGTTTGTTTAGTACATGGTTTCATATGTTAATCCTTAAAGAGGTGGGTGGGGCTAAGGCTTAAGAGGGTGATAACAATACTGAATGGGTGTGGACAAAAAAGACCTCTCCAGTAAGTTTACCAAAACATTCAAGGGCCATTTTCTCAAAAGTGAGGTTACAAGTTTATCAACTTTCAAATACTTTCCCATTGTTCCTCAACTGTAGTGGATGCTATATTTTACCTTTATTTAACTAGGCAAGTCAGTTAAGAACAAATTCTTATTTTCAATGACGGACTAGGAACAGTGGGTATTAGAGCACGATGTGGTGGAGGCATCAGGGGTAAACTTAAACCCTCTTGCATGATGAAAACACCATCATTCGAGTGTACACAGGAGTGCATCATGGAACACAATGGATTCTACCTGACTCTCCCCAGTAATGCGTCTGCACATATATATATATATATATATATATATATATATATATATATATATATATATATATATATATATATATATATATATATATTTATATATATATATATGAATAACCAAAGTTCGAATTATACAACCCATTTTCCAAAGCCTATAGAGTTATCAGAGGCCTGGGAAGTAGGTCTCAGCGAGATTACATTCCCTCATAGTTGGTATAATATCAAGGATAAGGACTGTGATTTTTATTGCAAAAGGATATCGGAACCCCCAAAGCTTATAAAGCTTTTTTCCATCTATGTAACATTGCAAAATTCAGAAGATTTCTGTCCAAAAAATGATGCAGAAAAATGTATCCATGCTTTTCTTACTTCTAGGTTAGACTACTGCAATGCTCTACTTTCCGGCTACCCGGATAAAGAACTAAATAAAATTCAGTTACTGCTAAATACGGCTTCTAGAATCCTGACTACAACCCAAAAATTTGATCATATTATTCCAGTGCTAGCCTCCCTACACTGGCTTCCTGTTAAGGCAAGGGCTGATTTCAAGGTTTTACTGCTAACCTACAAACATTACATGGGCTTGCTCCTACCAATCTTTCCGATTTGGTCCTTCCATACATACACGTATGCTATGGTCACAAGACGCAGGCCTCCTAATTGTCCCTAGAATTTCTAAGCAAACAGCTGGAGGCAGGGCTTTCTCCTATAGAGCTCCATTTTTATGGAATGGTCTGCCGACCCATGTGAGAGAGTTAGACTCGGTCTCAACTTTTATGTCTTTACTGAAGACTCATTTCTTCAGTGGGTCATATGATTCAGTGTAGTCTGGCCCAGGAGTGTGAAGGTGAACGGAAATGCTCTGGAGCAACGAACCGCCCTTGCTGTCTCTGCCTGGCCGGTTCCCCTCTCTCCACTGGGATTCTCTGCCTCTAACCCTATTACAGGGGCTGAGTCACTGGCTTACTGGTGCTCTTCCATGCTGTCCCTAGGAGGGGTGCGTCACTTGAGTGGGTTGAGTCACTGACGTGATCTTCCTGTCTGGCTTGGCGTCCCCCCCTTGGGTTGTCACGTGGCGGAGATCTTTGTGGGCTATACTGGGCCTTGTCTCAGGATGGTAAGTTGGTGGCTGAAGATATCCATCTAGTGGTGTGGGGGCTGTGCTTTGGCAAAGTGGGTGACGTTATATCCTGCCTGTTTGGCCCTGTCCGGGCGTGTAGTCAGATAGGGCCACAGTGTCTCCTGTCTCAGCCTCCAGTATTTATGCTGCAGTAGTTTATGTGTCGTAGGGCTAGGGTCAGTCTGTTATATCTGGAGTATTTCTCCTGTCTTATCCGGTGTCCTGTGTGAATTGAAGTATGCTCTCTCTAATTCTCTCTCTCTCACTTTCTTTCTTTCTTTCTTTCTTTCTTTCTTTCTTTCTTTCTTTCTTTCTTTCTTTCTTTCGGAGGAGGACCATGCCCCAGGACTACCTGGCCTGATGACTCCTTGCTGTCCCCAGTCCACCTGGCCGTGCTGCTGCTCCAGTTTCAACTGTTCTGCCTGCGGCTATGGAAACCTGACCTGTTCACCGGACATGCTACCTGTCCTAGACCTGCTGTTTTCAACTCTCTAGAGACAGCAGGAGCGGTAGAGATACTCTGAATAATCTGTGGCTATGAAAAGCCAACTGACATTTACTCCTAAGGTGCTGACCTGTTGCACCCTCGACAACCACTGTGATTATTATTATTTGACCCTGCTGGTCATCTATGAACATTTGAACATCTTGGCCATGTTCTGTTATAATCTCCACCTGGCACAGCCAGAAGAGGACTGGCCACCCCCATAGCCTGGTTCCTCTCTAGGTTTCTTCCTAGGTTCTGGCCTTTCTAGAGAGTTTTTCCTAGCCACTGTGCTTCTACACCTGCATTGCTTGCTGTTTGGGGTTTTAGGCTGGGCTTCTGTACAGCACTTTGAGATATCAGCTGATGTAAGAAGGGCTTTATAAATACATTTGATTTGATGAAACTGGCTGTCATATGGACCCTCAGAGGAAAAGAAGACCCAAAGTTACCTCTGCTGCAGATGATAACTTCATTAGAGTGGTGGAAATCTGTCTTTTGGTCTGATGAGTCCAAATTAGACAGTGTGTCTTTGTAAGATGCAGAGTAGGTGAACAGACTATCTCCGCTTGTGTGGTTCCCACCGTGAAGCATGGAGGAGGAGGTGTAATGGTATGGGGGTGCTTTGTTGGTGACACTTTCTGTGATTTATTTAGAATTCAAGGCACACTTAACCAGCCCGGCTTCTGCAGCATTCTACAGCAATACGCCATCGCATCTGGTTTGAGCTTAGTGGGACTATCATTTGTTTTTCAACAGGACAATGACCCAACACACCTCCAGACTCTGTAAGGGCTATTTGACCAAGAAGGAGAGTGATGGAGTGCTGCATTAGATGACCTGGCCTCCACAATCACCCTACCTCAACCCAATTGAGATGGTTTGGGATGAGTTGGACCACAGAGTGAAGGGAATGCAGCCAGCAAGTGCTCAGCATATGTGGGAACTCCTTCAAGACTGGAAAAGCCTTCCAGGTAAAGCTGGTCGAGGGAATGCCAAGAGAGTGCAAATCTGTCACCAAGGCCAAGGGTGGCTACTTTGCAAAGGGTGGCTACTTTGAATCAAAATGTTTTAATATATTTTGTTGTTTATTAAAGTTATTTTGGTTAATGCATCATTCCATGTGTGTTATTACATAGTTTAGATGTATTCACTATTATTCTACAATGTAAAAAATAGTAAAAATTAAGAAAAGCCCTTGAATGAGTTTGTCCAAACTTTTGACTGGGACAGTATATAACAAGGTCCTATAGGCCTAGTAACACAACATACTATCGGCCCTGTAGGCCACAGGTTGTCTGCAGCTGTGACTTGAGTCCACACTGTATCCTTCATTCCAGACAGAGGCTCGGGAACATCAAAGCTTTGGATCTGCCTGGAGACCCATTACAGCTCATTACCGCCCAGAGGCAGTGCTTCTGACACGTGTAACGCTCTCACAAGTGGCCCACAGAGGCTAGAAGTCTTCAGTTACTTACCCAGCCATACTTTGTAAAATAACATTTAAAAAAGCTACACTTTTGTACTAGGCTACAAAACAAACTTCCTGTTGCTACACTTTGTACATTGCATCTATGTTACAGTTTACACACACTGCATATTTACATACTTAATTCTTAACATAGCTCACTGTAATAATAGCTCAAATAATAATTTTTGGTGTATATAGGCATAGATTGCTTTTGGATTACTGATACAGTGTTGTTTGCATTCGTTCTGACATTCTTGACGCCCTGTTTCTATCTTCTGATTATTTGTGTATTTGTTTGGCATTTTACTGCACTGTTCAGCGTTAGTAACACAAGCATTTTACTGCACTGTTAGGCGCTAGTAACACAAGCATTTTACTGCACTGTTAGGCGCTAGTAACACAAGCATTTTACTGCACTGTTAGGCGCTAGTAACACAAGCATTTTACTGCACTGTTAGGAGATAGTAACATTTGCTGCACCCACTATAAAATCTACTAAACTGTATACGCAACAAATAAACTTGGATTTGATTAGGATTAGATGTTGTGTCTACAAGATGTACAGTACTGAGATTATATACACTGTTAATGTAGGACTACTACAGTTAACCACAGGGATAATTACATTTACTCTTTAATTTGAGAAATACAGGCAGATTAATGGGTTAGTAAAAAGGGTCTGATTCTTATTTCTGGCACAGACGGAGAGTCACTATAAATCAGTTGTCTATGTGTGTTCTATTTAAAGAGTTTTGTGGTTTGTAACTTTTCTGCAGATGACGGAGAGAGACATTTTTAAAGGAGCTATGACAGAGTTTTAGACTTACATAGAACTCAAGACTGTGGGTTTTGCTCAAAGTTTATGTCTGGAATCTGCGTCAGTGGGTTGTGTAATTGACAGATGTGCCTGTTGTGTGCATGTGAGCGTGCTTAGCATTCGTCTTTCCATTTTGTCTGTCTGTCTGGTTTGCAGCAACGAAACAAGATATGTGTGGTCCTACACAGTCCCACAAGGCACCTGCACTGAAAACACACTCTTCAAAAAAGCTCTAAATGCTCTAATTACTAATGGTAGAGAATTGGCATTAATGTGAGCTATGAGCAGCATTCTATCTGCATGGGTGCCAGCTACTGCATGTCTCACCACATTCTGATGAACATCAGGGCTATAGGGCGCTGAGAGGTAGGTTTGGCTGGAGGATTTATTAGTATTGTAACAGGATCTCAACCTTTAGCGTTCACTTGGCTGGTGCTAAACGTAGATTGGCTCTAATGGACGTCGACTTAGATATAGACTTCAATATTTATTAAATGCTTAAACTTCCTGAATTCAAATGGAGGGTGTCTTTTTACCAGCGGAGAAGTGTATTGCTGGATGACAACTGATTTAGAGTGACTCTCCCTCTGTGCCAGAAATAAGAATCAGACCCTTTTTACAAACTTTTCTACGTCGTCTGCGTAGAGGTGGATTATAAAAAAGGTGACATATATATTTTTTATTTCACCTTTATTTAACCCGGTAGGCTAGTTGAGAACAAGTTCTCATTTGCAACTGCGACCTGGCCAAGATAAAGCAAAGTAGTTCGACACATACAACAACACAGTTACACATGGAATAAACAAAACATACAGTAAATAATACAGTAGAACAAAATAAAACACAAAGTCTATATACAGTGAGTGCAATGGTTGTGAAGTAATTACAATATAGCAATTAAACACTGGAATGGTAGATGTGCAGAAGATGAAAGTGCAAGTAGAGATACTGGGGTGCAAAGGAGCAAGATAAATAAATAAATACAGTATGGGGATGAGGTAGGTAGATAGGTGGGCTGTTTACAGATGGGCTATATGCAGTGATCTGTGAGCTGCTCTGACAGCTGGTGCTTAAAGCTAGTGAGGGAGATATGAGTCTCCAGCTTTAGAGATTTTTGCAGTTCGCTCCAGTCATTGGCAGCAGAGAACTGGAAGGAAAGACGACCAAAGGATGAATTGGCTTTGGGGGTGACCAGTGAGAAATACCTGCTGGAGCGCGTGCTACGAGTGGGTGCTGCTATGGTGACCAGTGAGCTGAGATAAGGTGGGGCTTTACCTAGCAGAGACTTGTAGATAACCTGTAGCCAGTGGGTTTGGCGACAAGTATGAAGCGAGGGCCAACCAATGAGAGCGTACAGGTCGCAATGGTGGGAAGTGTATGGGGCTTTGGTAACAAAACGGATGGCACTGTGATAGACTGCATCCAGTTTGTTGAGTAGAGTGTTGGAGGCTATTTTATAGATGACATCACCGAAGTCGAGGGTCGGTAGGATGGTCAGTTTTACGAGGGTATGTTTGGCAGCATGAGTGAAGGATGCTTTGTTGTGATATAGGAAGCCGATTCTAGATTTAATTTTGGATTGGAGATGCTTAACGTGAGTCTGGAAGGAGAGTTTACAGTCAAACCAGACACCCAGGTATTTGTAGATGTCCACATATTCTAAGTCAAAGCCGTCCTGAGTTGTGATGCTGGACGGGCGAGCAGGTGCGGGCAGTGATCGGTTGAATAGCCTTGGCCAGGTCGATGAATACGGCTGCACAGTAATGTCTCTTATCGATGGAGGTTATGATGTCGTTTAGGACCTTGAGCGTGGCTGAGCTCTGAAACCCATGACCAGCTCTGAAACCATATATTCAGCCATGAAATAATGCTGCTTCAGTAGAAGGGTCAGATGAAAGGAAGAGATGGCAGGCTAATTTAAACCCAAAAAGCAGCATTGTTACTTTTCAAAAACTGAAGAAAGGACACCAGATCACATCTTTATGTACTTTACCCCAGCAGCATGTTGGTGTCTCTCACCACAGTTTGTATGCTTGCATGCAATATCTGGTAGCAGTGCGTGGGTCAGCCAATTGTTTACCCACACCCGCCCTCAACTGCTAATTTCAAAACATTTAATATGAATTGCGATTTCAAAACATTTAATATGAATTATAATTTGTAAAATATCATATGATATTGGTGATGGACATCCACAAATGAATACATACCATACAAAACGTAGCATATCATAATACATGGAGTGTCTCGGATTTACATACAGAATAATATGAATACATAATGCTCTGAGACAAGGTTGCAGCAATCTGATGCCCCCCATATGGTCACTGTAAAAGTAACGTGCAGTGTGTCAGATTTGTCAGAGGAAATATAATATCCCCCCACCTCATAGATAAACAAATGCACAGTGATTGACTTTGATTTGAGGAATCGATTTGTACATTAAATAACCATGGTGATGTCCTCGCCTCAAAGGCTTCAACTGCTCCTGAAATTAATGATTCACTACACACACAGCTTTTGAAAAAGGACTCGACATGTCTCCACAGTAATAATCTTGATGTAAGGGGCTACGCTAACACAAGGTAGTACCGCCTGGTTGTGCATTTGACGTTGTAATTTTTGGATTACCATGTGCGCAGATGAGTTAATTAATTGAGATGTACATGAGTTACCTGCTGGATAAAGAAACCGGAATGTACTCAAATTCCATGAGACGCCAGACTCAGAACTTCATCAGTTATCATCACGTCACGGGCATCAGTGACCCGCATGCCCAGATGACAAGTCTGTGGAACCCTGTTTACGAAGCCCCGCTGGAGCAGTGGTCACATTATGGCCACAGCGCGGGTTTCCCCGGTTCGAACCCTGTTATGGAACAGATACGTGTCAGTTCCACTGAACTGACTTCCATCTCGCCTGCCGGTCCCGGAATTCTCCCGTCACTCGATTCACATACCAGGCAGTACTCTCCAGACTCACAGAGAAGAAACTCGTACACTGGGATCAGACGAAATGTACATTCATCCAGCACTGGTAACATTCCCAAATCCCATTTGCTTTGAGCATATCACATACGGCTTGATTTGAATTTCCCTTTTAGTAATAATATAGGGTAGCTGTAGTTTTAAAATAAATTCTGCATTTTCATTTACCATTTGATTGAGCATTTTTCTCTGATAATTTACATTTCATAATCTTAATATGAAAGTCTTGGGGCTAACAGTTGCTTCTGGTACCAGCCCTAGGTAAAATGTGTTTTCTATAGGATATTCGGTTTTCTCTCGTAAATAGCTAATGAACCAAGAATGCCATGACTATGAAGATTATTTATTTTTTAAACGTAACCTTTATTTAACTAGGCAAGTCAGTTAAGAACAAGTTCTTATTCACATTGACTGCCCACCCCAGCCAAACTCAGACAACGCTGAGCCAATTGTGCACCACCCTACATGAACCCTAGTCACAGCCGGATGTGATGCAGCGTGGATTTGAACCACGGACTGCAGTGACGCCTCTTGCACTGAGAGACAATGCCTTAGACTGCTGCGCCACTCAGGAACCAGGGGAGGATGGAGAAAAATCGACATTTTTTCAAATATATATATTTTTAATGAATAATAACATTTCTGATTTCAATCTTCAATAGCTCTTAGACAAAGTGGTCCATGAGTATGAAAATGATATATTCTGAATAAGGGGAGGATGTAAAAATGTAATTCGTTTTTGTTTTTTGATAAATCCATTTCATAGTCATGGCATGCTTTGTGTAAGAGCTATTGAAGATTGAAATACAAAATATTATTATTTATATCAAATAAAAATGTACAAGTGTGGATTTTTCTACATCCATGCCTGGATCAGAATATACCATCTTCATAGTCATGGCATGCTTGGTTCTATAACTATTGATGACACAAAACCAAATATCCACTGAATGTCTAATATAAAACCAACTTTACCTGGGTATTGCCTGCAGAGATTAGTGCCTGTTGAATACCAGAGTATGTACTGTAGCCTATTCCTTCATTATTGACCCACACAAACGTGCATGAATTTATCTCATGCAATAGCCTGGCCTCAGAGCAATACGTAATATATTTTACGTTTTTCTGCCCGTGATTCCATTCATAACGTAACCTAACGTAATGTAAAACGTACTAAATGGAGTGCTACAGGGTTTGAGTACAGAATAATATGAAATGCTCTGAGACCGCGTTGCATGCAAAGGTTTACACAGTTGATAAGAAATTGTTCCACTGAACTCATAGAGCAATGTAAACACATATGGAATATGTTAATTTTGTAACAGCATTTAATTTACAAAGGAAATCCTCTGATACAGTAGTCTATCTATCGTTGAACAGAACTATAACAGTTTGTTGATTTACCAACTTCTCGTAGAGTAGAACACCTATTAGACAAATAGCCATTGTGTTGAGCCGATGACAGTGCTCAATGGCAGACGTCAGGTTTTGAGTTTTGACTAGGTGTACAGGACACAGGACAAGCATTGTTGACACACTGACGACGGAATACATATTCACACACGTCCCAGAACCGATACAAAATGTCACACATATCCATTTAACAGAACCTTTTCACCTATTCCCTTGGTTGGTGAAAGATTTGAGTGAAAAGCTAACAGCCAAGGACAGGGAGTCTGTGACCTGTGGTTCCCACCCTCTCTGTCCCCTATGGGGGTGACAGGCTGGGCAGATAAGGCTGACAGCCAGGGGTTTGTCTGGTTATCTCAGGACCAACTCTCCTCTCCAGGAAACTTTCCTGGTCTTATCTCAACCCTCCTCGCCCTGCTGCAATCAATGTACTTCACACCGTGCCGTCAAGACTTCCCCTGTGGATCAATACCATCTCCCTGACTCATCCATCCCTGGCACTGTGTGTGTGTGTACGCACGCAAGTGAGAATGAATGGCTAGCTATGTAAACACCTACAGTATGTTAACAGCTCTCACAGTGATAAGAACCACCACAGTGATGTTTTGTGGTCTCTTACACAGAGGTTATGATTAACATGATTAATAGGGTAGTTGAAGCTTTCACAGGCGCCAGGGAGTTTTCAACCGTTGCGGTGTGCGACTCCACGTCACCATCAGCAATTTCAGCAGTCTATGGTGACACTGTTCACACATTGTACAGCCTTAGTCATGGAAACATATTCACACTGTCATTGGAGGCTTTATGCTTAGCTAGAAATGTTATGGGATGTTTTAGCCAATTCCTTCCAGAGTTGTCATACAGTTTTTGTAATTCTGATCACCTCATACTATATAAATTTTATCCAACCTCTGAAACGTTAAGTTATTTAGGTGACTTTTGTTATAATTTAATTGTTTTATCAAGGCATATTAAGGTAATTTGTTTATAAATCAACTTCTGGCTGACAACCCTGCTTCAATTCAGTTGGCCTCGGATGACTCTTGGGTATGGGGTTATCTAAAAGCCATGGGAGGATCGGGAGTCCCGCCTTAACGCTCATTCGCTGATTGGCCTGACCGTCAGTTTGTGACAATACGGTATATCACAGGCATACAAGTCACATAGCACTGTAAAACTGAGTGTACTGCAGCGATACGACATAGTCCCGTCGCTGTACAACAAACAGAAAGGGATTTATATTCAAATAAAAACAACTTGATGTGAAACAAAACCACTTTGTGTTCATCACAAACTTTATATTAGATGTAAGCTGAGAGCTTGACAAAACAATGAATGAGTGTACCAGGAAATGAGTTGGATTTTCCCTGACCACTACAGTAGTTACATAAAAGATGATTACAGTAATAAGGCAGCTGAAATCTTATAGCATCTCAATTGTAAAGTTGATGGTGAGTTTATGTAGATTAGAAGAATATCAAGCCCTATTCCCCTATTTCTCAGTAAAACATTGTTCATAGTATATGAAATAAATCATCTACGGTGTACTATTTTTCTTACTACTATGGCAGTAAAAAGTGCATACAAATCATAGATAAATACTATATACTAAACAAAAAGCAAGATATCAGGGCTTTCTAAACAGTATAGGGCATGACCTGATACTGTTTGTGGTCCTCTCATGAAGATATGTTTTATACGGCCATCCACTGAACATTAAAGTTCAACAGGTTTTAAATGTCAACATGTTGTCTGTGATTTAAAAAAAAGCATGTTATCAGTTATTATAATGTATTGTAACATTGTCATTCTTGTGTCCAGGAGGGAAGACACGCACCAAGGACAAGTACAGGGTGGTGTACACAGACCAGCAGCGCCTGGAGCTAGAGAAGGAGTTCCAGTCCAGTAGATACATCACCATCAGGAGGAAGACAGAACTTTCCCTGGGCCTCAGCCTCTCAGAGAGACAGGTGGGTCAGAGAGACAGAACTGGCCCTGGGCCTCAGCCTCTCAGAGAGACAGGTGGGTCAGAGAGACATAACTGGTCCTGAGCCTCAACCTCTCAGAGAGACAGGTGGGTCAGAGAGACAGAACTGGGCCTGGGCCTCAGCCTCTCAGAGAGACAGGTGGGTCAGAGACAGAACTGGGGCCTCAGCCTCAGAGAGACAGGTGGGTCAGAGACAGAACTGGCCCTGGGACTCAGCCTCAGCAGAACTGTCCCTGGGACTCAGCCTCTCAGAGAGACAGGTGGGTCAGAGAGACTGAACTGGCCCTGGGCCTCAGCCTCTCAGAGAGACAGGTGGGTCAGAGAGACATAACTGGTCCTGAGCCTCAACCTCTCAGAGAGACAGGTGGGTCAGAGAGACAGAACTGGGCCTGGGCCTCAGCCTCTCAGAGAGACAGGTGGGTCAGAGAGACAGAACTGGCCCCAGGCCTCAGCCTCTCAGAGAGACAGGTGGGTCAGAGAGACAGAACTGGCCCTGGGCCTCAGCCTCTCAGAGAGAGGTGTGTGTTAGAGAGACAATTGGAGAGCTGTAGAATAAGTTCCAGTACAGAGCTGGCCATGGGACAGCCTCTCAGAGAGACAGGTAGTTGGCAGAGAGACAGACAGGCATGTGAGAGAGACAAGTATGTCAGAGCGACAGATGAGAAAAACAGGCATGTCTCTGAGAGCCACGTGGGTCACTGAGGATCAATTACTTAGAATTATTTAGAATTCCAATCAGTTTCAGAATTTCTTGTTTGGATCGCAGGTGAGTTTCAGAACTACAGGTGGATTATCTGTGCATAGGAACCTCACCTCACACTGTAGGTACATTCTTATCATTCACTGACATCATCACAACAGGTGAAGATCTGGTTCCAGAACAGGAGAGCCAAGGAGAGGAAGATAACCAAGAAGAAGATCCAGCTGTCCCAGCAGGCTTCTACGACCACTCCCACCATGACCCCACCCAGTCTGGCTGACCCCAGCAACGGTTCCATGGCAACCAGCTCCAGCAGCTTGTTGTCAGAGACGATATCAACGACAATCAAAGAGGAGTACTGAGGAGTTCCTTTACCGTAGACAAACTGTACAACACTGGAATAAACATATCAAACTGGTATTCCAGTATATTTACTGAAATATTAGGAATAGGAAATCAATGAGGATAGTGGAGCCTGATTCCACTAGTCCTTTTGTTTGGGCAGTGAAAGTCTGCCAGGCCTTTTATTGCTTGTATGTGCCTGTTTGTCAATTTAGCTCGCCAGCTTGTAGTCCTAAAAAACAGACATGAGTTACCTCTGGTTCCTTCAGACATTCCTATGGGGGAAAGGAATTGGGAAAGAATGGGATTTGGGGGATAAACGCTGAAAATAAGGTCTGCGACCTTAAGCATTGAGTTCTCTGAGATATCAGCCAGGTAACATGACCTTTATGATTTATGAAGCCTATGTGCTAACGTTAGCTGATGAAGATGATCTCCTAGAACAAAACATAGAAGATTTCTTAAGCCTGTGTTTACCACAGACCTTATTTTCAGCGTTTATACTAAAACCATCCAAAAAACCCATTCATAAACTTTGTCCAACGAGCCATGGCGGAGTTAGTGTCTACATAAAGACGCCTTTACTATTGCTCTCTAGTGTTAACAGGCAGATCTAAGGGTATGGAGGGCAACGAGCTTCCCATCTCACAGTCCCAGACATTCATCTTTGAAATGTTGGTATATAACTGATTTCAACATGACTTAATAAAACAGAGGATGATGGTTGGCCTTCTGTCGATACGATGCAAAGCTGTAGATTGTTATTTTTCCACTTGTGCTATAATTATGGCCACTTTTTAACCAATAAACAAGGTAAAGTAGCACTTCAAAACTGCACTAAGCTCACGGTCAATGGTGTGCGTACTGGTAGCGGAGTCAGGTGAGCAGAGAGTTGTGAACAGGCGCACACTTTGAGGCAGGAGAAACCAACAGACGGACGCCACTGCGTCAAAACCTCCAGCCATTTGGCAAAAGTGCAAAACGTGCAAACAGTCACAATAAGTATGTTCAAACAAATAAACATACCTCGTGACAAAACACGGAATATACGAACACCAGTCTGGTGCGTCAAACATGACATGTAACAAACAGTATCACACAAAGACATGAGGGGGAACATAGGAATAAATACATGCAGTGTGATTGGGAAATACAAACCTGTTGTGCAAAACAAGACAAAACAAATGGATACATGAAAAATGGAGCAGCGATGGCTAGAAAGCTGGTGACGTCGACCGCCGAACGCCGCCCGAACAAGGAGAGGAGAACGCCGCCCGGACAAGGAGAGGAGAACGCCGCCCGAACAAGGAGAGGAGAACGCCGCCCGAACAAGGAGAGGAGCCGACTTCGGCGGGAAGTCGTGACACTCACACCAAAAAAACTGCAGTGTGAGCAAAATAAATAACCACCGAGATCAAACTGAAATTAATACAGTTTTACTTTGCTGATCGGCTGAAAACTGTGTTGCAAACGACCTTACAAGCAAATAAGCTACAGATAGATGTTGTTTGCGTCAGATTTTGCCTAATTTTGCCAAATGGAAACCTGAAAACAAATTTGAAATCCACTGCTGTATACTCTGTAGGTGCCATCGAAGACATCCGTGATCACCAAGGAGAGAAACCACTTGTTTTAGCCGAAAAAGACAAGCTGAAAAGTTTCATGATTGCTCAAACTTATGTTGCAGGGTTTAAACAGGATCAAAGACTTATCCAAGTCTTATCTCAGCTGTTTGCATCACATGTTGATGGGGACTGTGCTCATTGCATTGCTGTAAAAAGTATATGGTTTTATAGGCACTTCCTGATTATCGTCCAATAGGAGACACCAGAAGACATGAAGATAGAGGAAGATGTTAGTTAGATAGATGGTTAGAGCAGCATATCTGGGCCACCTGCCCTATAGATCGGTAACCACAGGGGTACATTCGTGAGCCTGGGGTTATGGAGAGTTCACCTATGATGAGTCATAATGACTGTGTTTATTACTGCTCAGATGGGATGACCTCTGACCTCTATACTTCAGAATCAAATAATACAGGCACCAACAGTTGCTTGCTTTTAAAAAACAAGCTTTTATTATCAAATCGCAATTTTTTTCATCACACAACGGCATCAACAATGAAGCATGAGAAATGATTATGTTGTCAACACTGTTAGAAAAATCAGTATCCTAATTTCTCAACATCCTCTTCGCAATGTGTTCTATTCTTATTTTGATATGCAGCATAATTATTTAGTTAGAGTACATATGGGGAGATCACCATACTTGGTTATGTCTCCAAAAAAGCCACAGTATAATATTTTCAGCCACTCAGTCTGTTGATTACCTCTGGCTGAGGGGATTCTCGACTGGAAATCATGTGATTCAAACAGGAAATGCATTAGTAACTTTATAAACTGCGAAACCAAAGATGTGGAAACAAATATGTTGATGGTGTGAAAAGATATTGCCATGTACTGTATTTTTGAAGAAGAAAAAAATTGTACAACATTAACATGTGATTGCAAAAGCTCAAAAATAAATAATATTTGTTAAAAAAATTGAATATACTCTTATTTGTTGTTTGTCTATGAGGACTAGCACCATGGCATCCACATATTTACTGTATGTACATACATTTGTGATCATATCTAAGATAGTACATTATACCTTTATACAGCACACAGTACCTACACATAATATATATAGATGGATTCATTTAGGGAGATGGACTACATGCTTTAAAGAACTGACTTAAGGCATTGGAAATGAGTAAGTAGCCTACGATAGCTGATTAATTCCTGTTATGCAATTATTACAAACCCCTCAGTAATTCTTTAAACAGTATTGAATGTTAGAGAATAATTCAAGAATGATGTATTCACACAGCAAAAACAGTAAACATTTTGTGACATGTCACACATCTGAAAGCAAGAAGTGACCGCAACACAACCAAGTGTAAAATCAGTTTGGAAAGAAAGAAATGTGGGCAAGAAAAACCGAAGTAATGTCTCCACTTCCTGGAAACAGACACTATGTACTGACACGCATCAACATGCAACACACAGCTGTAACTGTAATTAAGAGAACATTATTCAACATGTCTGTCATCTGTGTCAACTCTGGGCCTCTCAGGGGTTGATTCCCAATAATCTCTCCTTTCCCCTGAAGCGTGCACTTGTTCACTACTCTCCACATATATGTCAAAGCATTGGATTGGTGTAGGATTGGTTTCGGCATCCTTTTCAAATCCTTGACTACAAGTGAACACTTCAAGAGAACGGAGAGATTTGAGCGAAGCACCAGTGATTCAACTCAGACTCCCAGTGATTCAACTCTCAGGCTCCTTCTATTCTACCATATTCTATCTAGACAGTACCTTGCTCACTGTCCTTTCCGTACACTGGCATACATACAATACTCCTCCTCAGGCATGTCTACCTTCCTCCTGGGACCCTCTAATATTGTAATCTGTCCATACTCCACGTCCACCGGCTGTTGGGGACCACACGCTTCGTCCACGTGCCCATATTCCACCTCCACCGGCGCCTCCCTCTCCTTCTGTCTCATTTCCTGCCTCAGTATCCTGACATCAGCGTATTCCACATCCTGGCTGTCACCCTTAACTGTGGAGAGAGGGAGAGAGACAGAAAGAGAGACAGAAAGAGAGAGAGACAGAAAGAGACAGAGAGAGAGAGCCAGAAAGAGAGAGCGAGAGAGCCAGAAAGAGAGAGCGAGAGAGCCAGAAAGAGAGAGCGAGAGAGCCAGAAAGAGAGAGCGAGAGAGCCAGAAAGAGAGAGCGAGAGAGACAGAAAGAGAGAGCGAGAGAGACAGAAAGAGAGAGCGAGAGAGAGACAGAAAGAGAGAGCGAGAGAGAGACAGAAAGAGAGAGCGAGAGAGAGACAGAAAGAGAGAGCGAGACAGAAGGAGAGAGCGAGAGAGAGACAGAGAGAGAGAGCGAGAGAGAGACAGAAAGAGAGAGCGAGAGAGAGACAGAGAGAGAGAGCGAGAGAGAGACAGAAAGAGAGAGTGAGAGAGAGACAGAAAGAGAGAGCGAGAGAGAGACAGAAAGAGAGAGAGAGAGAGAGACAGAAAGAGAGAGAGCGAGAGAGAGACAGAAAGAGAGAGAGAGAGAGAGACAGAAAGAGAGAGAGCGAGAGAGAGACAGAAAGAGAGAGAGAGACAGAAAGAGAGAGCGAGAGAGAGACAGAAAGAGAGAGAGAGAGAGACAGAAAGAGAGAGCGAGAGAGAGACAGAAAGAGAGAGAGAGAGAGAGAAAGAGAGAGAGAGAGAGAGACAGAAAGAGAGAGAGAGAGAGACAGAAAGAGAGAGCGAGAGAGAGACAGAAAGAGAGAGAGAGAGAGAGACAGAAAGAGAGAGAGAGAGAGAGACAGAAAGAGAGAGCGAGAGAGAGACAGAAAGAGAGAGCGAGAGAGAGACAGAAAGAGAGAGCGAGAGAGAGACAGAAAGAGAGAGCGAGAGAGAGACAGAAAGAGAGAGCGAGAGAGAGACAGAAAGAGAGAGCGAGAGAGAGACAGAAAGAGAGAGCGAGAGAGAGACAGAAAGAGAGAGCGAGACAGAGACAGAAAGAGAGAGCGAGACAGAAAGAGAGAGCGAGAGAGAGACAGAGAGAGAAAGAGAAAGAGATAGAAAGAGAGAGAGAGACAGAGAGAGAGAGAGATAGAGAGAGACAGAGAGAGAGAGCAAAATAGAGAGAGCAGAGGTCACGATCAGATGAGCTCCTGCATTTTTCAGCATTTTCTTTAACTTCTTGAGACTAGGTGGCGCTATAAAATTTTTTGGATGAAAATGTTCCCGTTTTAAACAAGATATTTTGTCACGAAAAGATGCTCGACTATGCATATAATTGAACCAAATGGTATTTCTGTGATTTGATGTGGCTCTGTGCAAATTAACGAGATGTCTGAGGCAAAGCCAAATGTAAACTGAGGTTTTTGGATATAAATATGAACTTGATCGAAAAAAACATACATGTATTGTGTAACATGTTGTCCCGGGAGTGTCATCTGATGAAGAATATCAAAGGTTAGTGATTCATTTGATCAATATTCCTGCTTTTTGTGACTCCTCTCTTTGCTTGGAAAATTGCTGTATGCTTTCTGTGACTAGTTGCTGACCTAACATAATGATATGTTCTGCTTTTGCCGAAAAGCTTTTTTGAAATCGGACACTGTGGTTGGATTTTTATCTTTAAAATGGTGCCTAATACTTGTATGTTTGAGAAAATTGAATTATGAGATTTCTGTTGATTGAATTTGGCGCCCTGCAATTTCATTGGCTATTTGCGAGGGGTTCCGCTAGCGGAACGGGGTCCAGTCCTAGACAGGTTAACAGAGAAGTGTCCTTCTGTGTGCTACCTACAGTTGAAGTCAGAAGTTTACGTTTCAATATATTTATTTCATTTAATTTGCGATTTTCATGAATAGGAAACGTTGCGTTATGGTAATGAGCTTGAGGCTATGATTACGCTCCCGGATACGGGATTGCTCGTCGCTAGAGGTTAATGAAGACAGCTTCTCCATCCTGGAGGGAGAAATAAACCATTTCCAGGCCCAGGTATATGTACTAGTCTGTGGTGACCTAAATGCCAGAACCAAACAAGAATTTGACACTGTCAGCACACAGGGGGACACCTGCCTGGAGTTGACAGCATTCCCTGCCCCATATGCCCCCCCAGGCACAACTATGACAACATAACCAACAAAAAAGGGTCCCAACTCCTATGGTAGGTACACCTATAGCTCATCAGTGAGAGAGTGTACCCCTGTGTACCCCAGCCACAGACCGCAAACGCACTAGTCTGGTAAAACCCACTGAGGTGGCCATCCTCATTGACCCAAATGGGAAATTCATCCAAGAGGATAAACTCTTCCCCCATTACACGGTGTCCAAAATATGGTGCCCAAAAACACGAGATGGCCTCCACATCCTGTTCCAGCCTGACTTTGGCACACTAGGCCATATTGTTATTAACTACAGCACCAACAACCTGCAAGAGGAGCAGGAGAGAGTAGACAGTCTGGCCAACAGAGTAGAGGAGAGAGCCTCTGAGCGGTTCCCAACTCCCACATCATCTCCGCTTTGCTGCCCCGCAAACACTTTCATCCCGTACCATTCAGAAAGTCAATGCTGACATCACCAGAGGGTGTGGCCTACTCCCGAACGTGCACGTTGCTCACCACTCAATAATCACTCCAGAGCATCTGCACGACCACTCCCACCTGAGGAAGCAGACAGTAGGGGTGTTTGCAAAGTCTCTAAAGGACATGTCACTTGGTAGACAAAGACTCCATGCCGCACTGGACAGAGGACCACCCAGAGACCCCTACCAGACCACTGCACCACCAAGGAGCCCCAGGCCCCCTCAACGCCCCACCAGACCAGCGCATCCTACAGGCCCCACCCACCACCAGAGCATCACCACTTCCATCGGCTGGACCAGGCCCAGCCTTCTACCACGCACCAGACCACCACCTCTACCAGACCAGAGAGAAAGCCCCACGGCCCAGACCTGCCCCCCTCCACTCCACAGGGCCCAATAGCAGGGCCAGCGCAGCTACGCGGAGGTCGTCAGTGGACAAGAGAACCATGTAGGACTGAGTGAGATTAAACAGCTCCTCCAATACATCTGCAACACACACACACACTGTACAAAAAGTTTACTCGTTCAATGAGTAGGAACATTTATATATATATATATATATATATAAAAATTGTAGCTGTTATCCTGTTTATCTTACTCTTAACAACTTCATAGTTAGTAGATACTGGATTTCTGACTGCTATTCTTTTTTTGCAACATGAAATCACTATCAGTTAGCATGTGGAATGTTCAGGGCCTAAACTCATCAACCTTTGGACTGAAGAGTTTATCACTGGAGTAAAAAAAAAAAATCTTCAAGATGTTGACGTCATCATTCTGCAGGAGACATGGTGTAAGGCAGACATTGTCACTCACTGTCCCACAGGCTACAGAGAGGAAATTGTGCCATCACAGAAACACAGCTCCGTCAATAGAGGCAGCGACTGGAGGAATGATCGTTTGGTACAAATCTAACTGTTTAGACATCCCCCATAGAAACAACAGTGACAGCAGCATCAACAAAAACGGAAGGGATCTGTTGCAGCTCTGTCGAAGCCTGGGTCTGTACTTTGTTAATGGTAGGTTACAGGGGGAATCTTTGGGGAGATTCACCTATTGCTCACCTCTTGGCCACAACACAGTAGACTATATGATTACAGAAATTGACCCCTTCTCTCTCGGCTCATTCACTGTCAAGCCACTAACACCTCTGTCTGACCACAGCCACATTACGTTGTTCCTCAAAAGAACATGGAAACCACCAGACATTCACAGCCCCATCAGCTGTACAACAGACATTCACAGCCCAGTAAGCTGTACAACATCAGAAATGCACAGTCCAGTAAGCTGTACAACATCAGAAATTCATACAGATGGGCCCAAAACAGCACAGAAGAATACCAGAAAGCAACCAGTAACCAAAATATCCAAACACTCTTAAATACATTTCTGGATACCACATCCACTCACAGTAAAGAAGGCATCAATCTAGCAGTAAAAAACATCAACTATATATTCAGGCAAAAGAAGCACAACTGAAATAGATTTTTTTTAAAGACCACAGGCATTTGTGTAAACAGTAACCTGGGGAAGGTTTTCTGTAGTATTATACATGTAAGAGTTCTAAACTTCCTTAAAAAGCACAATGTCTTGAGTAAATGCAAATTGGATTTACACCCAAACATTGCACGACTGATCATATTTACACCCTACACACCCTGATAGATAAACATGTCCACCAAAATATATGCTTGCTTTATCGACTTCCAAAAAGCATTTGATTCTATTTGGCATACAGGACTGTTCTACAAAGTTATTGAAAGTGGTGTAGGGGGTAAAACATTTGACATAATTAAATCAATGTATACTGGCAATACATGCCGAATTAAAATTGGCAAGAAAAGAACATAATTCTTTAACCAGGGGCAGGGCCTTCGCAAGGGTTGCAATTTGAGCCCTGCACTCTTCAATATTTACATCAATGAATTGGCCACTATTCTAGAAAAATCCTCAGCCGCTGGTGTTAGTCTCCACAATTCAGAGGTTAAATGCCTGATCTTCACAGATGACCTGTGCCTGCTGTCACCCACAGCACATGGCCTACAGCAGAGCCTGGACCTGCTAGAGCAATACTGCCAGACCTGGGCCCTGGCAGTAAACCCCAAAAATGCAAAGGACAGTGTCCCTTCATCCAGCTGGTCCTGAGTTCACAAACTTGTTCTACTAACACACTGAAGCCTCAGGACCAGAATATCCAATCAATCAGAATAAAACAAATTACAACACAATCAAAACAAAACTACATTGCTTATTGGGAAACACAAGCACAAAGCAAAATGCAGTGCTAACTGGCCCTAAATAGACAGTACACCATGGCTAACTATTTGACCATGTTTACTGATCAAAACATTAGAAAGAGCTTGACAAAGTATAGGCTCAGTGAGCACAACCTTGCCATTGAGAAGGGTAGACACAGGAAAACCTGGCTCCCTGTAGAGGAAAGGCTGTGCAACCACTGCACCACAGCAGAACCTGAGACGCAGCTGCATTTCCTGACAAAATATCAAAAATATAAAACAATTAGAGAGTGTCATTTCCCAAAAATGTGAAACCGTTATTCAAGGATTCAAAGACCTCTCTGATGAGAGTAGTCTACCTGTCCTGTTAGGGGAGGACGCAGAGAGCTGTGGGTTGGCAGCGCACTACATTGCTGCCTGCCATAAGATGAGGGACAGTGTCTGACAAACCAATCAACCTGCACATGTCCTCTACTGTATGCTTATTGTTATTGTTCAATGTATGTATTACTGTTGTCCCGTTGAAAAATTTGATTCTTATTATCTTAATATTGTAAATATTCAAAGTAAGCCTAGGAAATATGAACATTGTTAAGTCATGCCAATAAAGCTAATTTAATTGAATTGACAGAGAGACAGAAAGACAGAAAAAAAAGCGAGAGTGACAGAGAGAAAAAGCGAGAGTGACAGAGAGGGAGAGAGAGAGAGACTGCGAGAGAGAGACTGCGAGAGAGAGAGAGAGAGAGAGAGACTGCAGAGAGAGAGAGAGACTGCGAGAGAGAGAGAGAGAG